>NW_011495026.1:2614200-2644672 GCF_000754665.1 Bison bison bison | reverse complement strand
GGAGGGAGGAGGGCGGAGGGTTCAGGATGGGGAACATGTGTATACCTGTGGCAGATTCATGTTGATATATGGCAAAACCAATACAATATTGTAAAGTTAAAAAATAAAAATAAAAAATAAAAAAAAGAAAAAAGGGAAAAAAAAAAGAATAGTGCCCACTTTGTAGAGTTATTTTGAGGATTAAATGAGTTAGTACATGCAAAGTCCTTGGAGCAGTTTTGATATACATATATACAATTAATGTTTACAATTAACATATACAATTAATGTTTATTATTATTATTATATCACTTTTCCTATTTTAGCTAAATATTTAAATATTTTCCTAAGTTTTAATAAATTGACTAGAACATGAATGTTTGAAAATTAATCATGTGAATCTTGAAAAGGTCTTCCTCTTTTTTTTCAAATATGTAACTTGTCTAAAGCAGTCTTTTACTTTGCACATGTTCGTGAGTGTGTGTGTGTGTGTGTGTGTGTGTGTAGTGAGAGGTTGCTCACAGAGCTATTTGCTATTTAATTAACAAAATTCTAGAGGAAAATACTCTTTGCTTTTTGTATTTCAGAACCTAAAATTGTTAGCAATTAATACAACGAGCCAGGTCGGTAGGTGCCCACTATGCTGCTGGAGAAGAGTGGAGAAATAACTTAAGAAAGAATGAAAAGATGGAGCCAAAGCAAAAACAACACCCAGTTGTGGATATGAAGGGTGATGGAAGTAAAGTCTGATGCTGTAAAGAGCAATATTGTATAGGAATACAACCTGGAATGTTAGATCCATGATTCAAGGCAGATTGGAAGTGGTCAAACAGGGCTTTCCTTGGGCTTCCCTTGTGGCTGAGCTGGTAAAGAATCTGCCTGTAATGTGGGAGACCTGAGTTTGATCCCTAGCTTGGGAATATCCCCTGGAGAATGGAAAGGCTATCCAATCCAGTATTCTGGCTTGGAGAATTCCATGGACTAGTCCATGGGGTCACAAAGAGTCAGATATGACTGAGCGAATTCCACTTTCACTTTCAAACAGGAGATGGCAAGAGTGAACATCAGCATTTTAGGAATCAGTGAACTAACATGAACTGGAATGGGTGGATTTAACTCAGATGACCATTATATCTACTACTTTTGGCAAGAATCCTTTAGAAGAAATGGAGTAGCCATCATAGTCAACAAAAGAGTCCGAACTGCAGTACTTGGATGCAATCTCAAAAACAACAGAATGCTCTCTGTTCATTTCCAAGGCAAACCATTCAGTATCACAGTAATCCAAGTCTATGCCCTGACCAGTAATGCTAAAGAAGCTGAAGTTGAACAGTTCTATGACGACCTACAAGGCCTTCTAAAACTAACAATCAAAAAACATGTCCTCTTCATTATAGGGGACTGGAGTGCAAAAGTAGGAAGTCAAGAGCTACCTGGAGTAAAAGGCAAATTTGGCCTTGGAGTACAAAACGAAGCAGGGCAAAGGCTAACAGAGTTTTGCCAAGAGAACACACTGGTCATAGCAAACACCTTCTTTCAACAACACAAGAGAAGACTCTACACATGTACATCATTAGATGGTCAATGCCGAAATCAGATTATATTCTTTGCAGCCAAAGATGGAGAAGCTCTATACAGTCAGCAAAAACAAGACAAGCAGCTGATTGTGGCTCAGATCATGCACTCCTTATTGCCAAAATCAGACCTAAATTGAAAAAGTAGGGAAAATACTAGATCATTCAGGTATGACCCAAATCGAATCCCTTACAATTATACAGTAGAAGTGACAAATAGATTCAAGGGATTATATCTGATAGACAGAGTGCCTGAAGAACTATGGATGGAGGTTCATGACATTGTACAGGAGGCAGCGATCAAGACCATCCGAAGAAAAAGAAATGCTAAAAGGCAAAATGGTTGTCTGAGGAGGCCTTACAAATAGCTGAGAAAAGAAGAGAAGTGAAAAGCAAAGGAGAAAAGGAAAGCTATATCTATCTTAACGCAGAGTTCCAAAGAATAGCAAGGAGAGATAAGAAAGCCTTCCTCAGTGATCAATGCAAAGAAATAGAGGAAAATAATAGAATGGGAAAGACTAGTGATCTCCTCTAGAAAATTCAAGATAGCAAGGGAATATTTCATGCAAAGATGGGCACAGTAAAGGACAGAAATGGTATGGATTGAACAGAAGCAGAAGATATTAAGAAAAAGTGGCAAGAATACACAGAAGAACTATATAAAAAAAGATCTTCATGACCCAGATAACCATGATAGTGTGATCACTCACCTAGAGCCAGACATCCTAGAATGGGAAGTCGGGTGGGCCTTAGGAAGCATCACTACAAACAAACCTAGTGGAGGTGATGGAGTTCTAGAGCTATTTCAAATCCTAAAAGATGATGCTGTGAAAGTGCTGCACTCAATAGGCCAGCAAATAGGAACACTCATCAGTGGTCACAGAACTGGAAAAAATCAGTTTTCATTCCAATCCTAAGGAAAGGCAATGCCAAAGAATGTTCAAACTGCTGCACAATTGCACTCATCTCACATGCTAACAAGGTAATGCTCAAAATTCTCCAAACCAGGCTTCAACAGTACGTGAACCATGAACTTCCAGATATTAAAGCTGGATTCAGAAAAGGCAGAGGACCAGAGATCAAATTGCCAACATCCTCTGGATCATCGAAAAAGCAAGAGAGTTTCAGAAAACATCTATTTCTGCTTTATTGACTATGCCAAAGCCTTTGACTGTGTGGATCTCAACAAACTGTGGAAAATTCTTCAAGAAATGGGAATACCAGACCACCTGACCTGCCTCAGAAATCTGTTTCCAGGTCAAGAAGCAACAGGTAGAACTGGACATGGAACAGCAGACTGGTTCCAAATTGAGAAAAGAGTATGTCAAGGCTGTATATTGTCGCCCTGCTTATTTAACTTATATGCAGAATACATCATGAGAAATGCCAGTGTGGATGAAGCACAAGCTGGAATCAAGATTGCCGGGAGAAATATCAATAACTTCAGATATGCAGATGACACCACCCTTATGGGAGAAAGCGAAGAGCTAAAGAGCCTCTTGATGAAAGTGAAAGAGGAGAGTGAAAAAGTTGGCTTAAAACTCAACATTCAGAAATCTAAGATCATGGCATCCAGTCCCATCACTTCATGGCAAAAAGATGGGGAAACAATGGAAACAGTGACAGACTTTATTTTTTTTGGCTCCCAGATCAGTGCAGATGGTGATTGCAGCCATAAAATTAAAAGATACTTTCTCCTTGGAAGAAAAGCTATGACCAACCTAGACAGCATATTAAAAAGCAGAGACCATACTTTGCCAACAAAAAGGTCCAACTAGTCAAGGCTATTGTTTTTCCAGTAGTCATGTATGGATGTGAGAGTTGGACTATAAAGAATGCTGAGCACTGAAGAATTGATGCTTTTGAACTGTGGTGTTGGAGAAGACTCTTGAGAGTCCCTTAGACTTCAAGGAGATCAAAGCAGTCAATCCTGAAAGAAATCAGTCCTGAATATTCATTGGAAGGACTGATGCTGAAGCTGAAACTCCAATACTTTGGCCACCTGATGGGAAGAACTGATTCATTTGAAAAGACCCTGATGTTGGGAAAGATTGAAGGCAGGAGGGGAAGGGATGACAGAGGATGAGATGGTTGGATGGCATTGCTGACATGATGGACATGAGTTTGAGTAGGCTCTAGGAGTTGGTGATGGACAGGGAAGCCTGGCGTGCTGCAGTCCATTGGGTCACAAAGTATCAGACATGACTGAGTCACTGAACTATACTGAATACAACAAGTACTCAATCCACTATAGTCACTCTAATGATTAAATTATAAAATATGATTCTTAATGGGGTAGACATTCTTTTTCTTCAATATTTTTTTATAATTGGAATATTTTACATTTAATTATGAGAAATTCTTTGTGTTTTCTAATTTATTGATATAGTTATTTTCTAATTAAACATAATGCTGGTTGAAATCTGGTGTGTACTCAGTCGGTCTAATTCTGAGGCCCCATGAATTGTAGCCTGCCACACTTCTCTGTCCATGGAATTTTCCAAGAATACTGGAGTGGGCTGCCATTTCCTTCTCCAGGGGATCTCCCTGACCTGGGATTGAACCTGCATCTCATGTGTCTCCTGTATTGGCAGGTGGATTCTTTAATACTGTGCTACTTGGGAAGCTTTGAAACTGGTTGAAAGGCATTAGATCAACTCCAAAACACCCTTACTGACACTTTGTAGGAAAAAAAAAAAGTTATGATAGTTGCAGTAAAATAAGGCCACTATTCAGTCATTGTCTGGGCAGTTGATTTCTTGAAGAAGACCGAGAACCTACCTGCCTATCAGGACGTGACTCAAGTCATCTATTCTATTTAAGGTGAATTACTTTCACTTTCCTTTGGCTGGTAGACTCAGAGGGAAAAGGGTCACAATCATGCTCTGATGCTCAGTACTGCTTCTGCAGTCTTTTCATTGGCACAGGAACATAATACAATGGAGATATCAATCAATGCAGATCTCAGTCCAAAAAGCTTCCCTTGAAAATCAGATAACAGAAACACTTCATTCTAGCAGACTTTTCTACTTACAGCAGACTGCAAAGGTTGATCGCCAAGGGTTTTGTAAATGAAAAGCCTCGCGCCCTTAATGCATCCAGGCAGGGGATAATTCTGAAGTGGAATTTAGCAAAAAACCATGTGAAACATCACAAAAGATTGTACTATGCCACACAGGTAGCTCCAGGGAACATAATGTGTTATTCACCACTGATCGTATCACCTCCTGCCTGTCCATTCAACACAGAAGCCCAAACAAATAAATTTTTGCTTCTCTAAAAGAGTTTTCTGCTTTATTGTTTTCCAATTTTTACAATATCAGTTTAAAAAAAGAGTAATTGCTTTGAGAAAAATGTGAAATAAAATTACTACATTTTTTATCATGACATTAACTTAAACATTTTTCTATAATAATTTGGAGCAGGTCAGGGCAGTGTGACCTCACAGTGGTGACAGGAGTCCTCACATTGGTCCCATTACAGTTAACAGGAATTTTGAGTGTTATTCCATACAAAACATTTTGACAGTTTACCCCACAGAGTCTTGCACACTGTGGAAACAGGAGGTCATTGGTAAAACAATCTGGAAATAAAAGTTAATGTGACAAAATCCATATTTTGATAGGGAATCAACTTGGGAACAAAATGATATGCTGGGAGGCAAAATCTGGATGCTCAAATGGATCCTTGAATTTGTAAATACCTTGGGCTTGATAATTATCAGACACTATATTTGATATTGCCCACCAGAGTATGGTTTAAGCCCTTCCAGGGAAAAACAAAGAATAGTATAGCATGCTGTTCCTGAAATGCAGAATGAAGTTAAGAACTAGATGTTTGCTGGTCCAATTAAGATTTAAAGTTTAGTTATAACCAAAATGAAATTTTAGTAAAGAGTTATTGAAGACAAAACAAAGAAGTTAAAAAAAAAAAGCAGAAGGAAAAACACTCTAAATTTCAGTTTTAGGTTGTTTTGCTGCTGCTCCTGCTAAGTTGCTTCAGTCTTGTCCAGCTCTTTGAGATCGCATGGACTGTAGACTGCCAAGTTCCTCTGTTCATGGGATTCTCCAGGCAAGGATACTGGAGTGAGTTGTCATGCCCTCCTCCAGGAGATCTTCCTCCACCCAGGGATCGAACCCAAGTCTCTCATGAGAGCTCCTTACCACTAGCACCACCAGGTTGGTTTAGAATTTCCATAAACAGCTTTAAATTGAGTTTAACTAAAGGTGGTCGTCTTTGTTTTCTTGATTGAAGAACATTTTCATTTTTAGATTTATAAATACAAATTATAATGATCAACTCATTTTTTCCATTTTACATAATCTATTTTCTTCCAGTTACTTTTAAATACACATATGTCTTCAGTATTTGTCCACTTATGAACCAGAAAATCACAAAAGATGAAAGAATATTGTCACTTGTTCTTTTAGAAAAACAGAGTAGTTCAGATTATGATCCCAAAATATTACTTGATGAAGTCCTTTCTGTCTAGTCACTAGGCAGACAAAAACACTGTATTTGTTTCTTTTTTGTCACCTACCAAGATTATTCACTCACCAGACTTGAATCTGAGAAAATTCATATGGACTATTATCATCTGAAGGCTCATGGTCTAGGATTTTTCTTATATATCAGTTTCATCATCATCATTCTAGTCTAGCACAGCTGTTTGTCATTTTACATTCATCTTCTGATTCATCTAATAATTGTGAGTCATCATCCTCTGTCAATAGTCTTCTCTTGCCAGTATGAGCAGAAAATAAAATTTCTGAATTCTAAACTGAGTTCAGTGAAAGCTTAACACAGACTACAAATATTGTCTCCAGGCTTCTTTCATCTTTTCTTGAAAACTAATGATGCAATACTTTGGTCAACTCAAAATGAAAAATTAAAGATGATGCAATAGTGATTTTTTTTTTTTACTGTTGCATCATTCTTCCAGATGATTCTATAGATTTTCTCTTATTAATCTTTCTTAGTATTGTTGACACTAATCAATGATAATTGATGAAGCAATTCTTACAATGATGAAATTGCAAGTTGTTTCAAGATAAAGTATGTTAGATTTATAGAAAGGTTGAATGGACATCTTTCGTAATTGTGAGATAGAATGAATTTTATTCCATTAAAAATAGTACATTTTCCCTTTGTTCTTTGCAAGACTTTTAATGAAGAATAAGCGTCATGAAATAATGATCCTTACAAATAGAAATTCTCATCAAAGAAATTCGAAAGCTAAAATTTTGTTTAGTGGACCCTAATGATATATCGGAGAAGGCAATGGCATCCCACCAGTACTCTTGCCTGGAAAATCCCATGGACGGAGGAGCCTGGTGGGCTGCAGTCCATGGGGTCTCTGAGTCGGACAGGACTGAGCGACTTCACTTTCACTTTTCACTTTCATGCATTGGAGAAGGAAATGGCAACCTACTCCAGTGTTCTTGCCTGGAGAATCCCAGGGATAGGGGAGCCTGGTGGGCTGCCGTTTATGGGGTCGCACAGAGTTGGACATGACTGAAGTGACTTAGCAGCAGCAGCAGCAATGATATATCAAGAGTTATGAGAGTCAAGATAAGGGGTCACTAGATCATGTTTCAATAGATGGCAAGACAAGGATTAAAATTATTTTTCTCAAGAATGTTGCCTTAGACATTCCAGACAAAAAGGTATCCTTCATGATATGTTCTTACACTATCACGTAATTCTCCTTGGTACTCTCAATCACAGTTAATCAAAGTTAATTATTTGGCTAATGCCTGGGTATACTCCAGGCTTCCCAGGTGGCTCAGTGGGTAAAGAATCCACCTGCAATACAGGAGACTTTAAAGAGACATGGGTTTGATCCCTGGGTCAGGAAGATCTCCTGAAGGAGGCATGGCAACTGGAGAATCTGGTTCTTGCCTGGAGAATGCCATGCGCGGAGGAGCCTGGCAGGCTACAGTCCATAGTATCTCAGAGTCAGACATGACTGAAGTGACCAAGCCCATATGCACATAGATATACGCCCCCTGTCTGTAAATTACATGAGGGTAGGAACTTTATCCGGAGAAGGCAATGGCACCCCACTCCAGTACTCTTGCCTGGAAAATCCCATGGATGGAGGAGCCTGGTAGGCTGCAGTCCATGAGGTTGCTAAGAGTCGGACACGACTGAGCAACTTCCCTTTCACTTTTCACTTTCATGGATTGGAGAAGGAAATGGCACCCCTCTCCAGTGTTCTTGCCTGGAGAATCCCAGGGACGGGGAAGCCTGGTGGGCTGCCATCTATGGGGTCACACAGAGTTGGACACAACTGAAGCGACTTAGCAGCAGTAGCAGTAGCAGGAATTTTATCATGTTTTCATGATGGTATTCTCAACTACCTAACAGAGAACCTGACTCATACAAGTTGCCTAGGAAGAACTAGTAAGTGAATGAAAGAAAAAAATAAATCTGTAAAGGCCATTGTGTTCACCTACACGGATAAGAGGTCACGTAGTCTATCCTATTGTCACCTTCAGTAAAAGGGAACTTTTTTCCAAGGCAATGCGTTTGCATTTCAGAAAGCTCAAACTGTTATAAAGTTAGGCCGTATAGTTCTAGAGTTCTGGAACCAGACTACTGGATTTTAAAATCTGTCTATGACCCTCACTAGTGTGACCTTGGGCAAGCCATGTAACCCTTATACGGCTCAGGCTCCTGAACTGTAAGTTCGAAATAGTATCTTCTTATAGGAGTGTTGTAAGGATTAAATGACTTATTATGTACACCTATAAGAGTGTCTAGCTCTTAGTAGGTGTTATATAAGCACTTGGCTGTTACTATCATCATCATAATCAAGTGTATTATTATACTGACCTGAAATCAGAACACCTAGTACTTCTAACCATTGATTCTCATTCTATTCCTAGAGCCTCCCCAATAACTGTTACCCAACTGCATGGACGTTAGCTGTTTTCTCCTCCTTAAACTGAATATCCTCCTTGTATAAGTGTTTCTCAAAATATTAATGTTTTCTCTCTTGTTATTACTCTGGTCACCTGAGTCTAAATGCTTGACCATAATTTGGCTTCTTATAGTCCAGTGTTAGCACTAGTTGCAGTTCTCCAAGAATAGTCTAACCAGCTCATAAATGGGGCTGTTCCTTCCTTTGACCCAAACACTTTGTGTCCATCCCCAAAGCTTGGGATTGCATTATTTATTTTGGCAGAAACAGCCCATTGTTGAATTTCAATAGAGTTAGTGTTATATAAAATATGCATTTTTATCTCTTGTACAACTTAAAAGACATATATCTTCCACATTATAAACTCTCATATTTTTTAATCTAAGTAGGTTATTTTATATTTAATAATAAAATTATATATGTTTACCAATTAAAATTTTATTTTTTCATGTAGATCCTCTTTTTTAATATCAAAAGAAATTCATGTGATAGAAGTTCTTGTAACTTCTATTTTATAACTGAGGAGACTGGGATAAAGAAAGATCAGGTAACTTTCCCAGGAAAACATAACCAGTCATTGACAGAACTATCACTGTTAACACAAATAACTTTTTTCTTTACTCTATGACTTATGTTTCTGTAAATGGTTATTGTTATAATTCATATGATTAGATTTGGCATTGGCTAGATTTGATACCCCTTTTGGATTTATCTTATCAACTTGGCAGTAGTGTCTTCCTCTTATAGATTATTAAAATGTTGAGCCAGCTAGTTAGGACAGCATCAATGTGGATTATAGGAGGATTTTTTTTTTTAATTCAAGTATAGTTAACTTACAATGTATTAGTTTTTGGTCTGCAGGAAAATGATTCATGTATATACACACATGTACATACACACATTTACTTTTTCATATTCTTTTCCATTGTAGTTTATTATGAGATACTCAATATGGTTTCCTCTGCTATACAGTAGATCCTTGTTGTTTATCTAGTAGTTTGTCTCTGCTAATCCCAAACTCCTAATTTATCCCTCCTCTCCTGCCTTCCCCTCTAGTAACCATAAATGTGTTTCCTGTTTCTGTTTTTTAAATAAGTTCTTTTGTATCATATTTTAGATTTCATATATAAGTGGTATCATATATTTGTCTTTCTCTGACTTGCTTCACTTAGTATGATAAGGTGTAGGTCCATCTATGTTTTTGCAAATGGTATTATTCCATTCTTTTATGGTTGAGTAGTATTTCATGGTATATATGTACCACATCTTCTTTATCCATTCATGTTTAGGATGTTTAGGTTGCTTCCATGTCTTTTTTTTTCTTTACACATACATAATTATTTTAAAATATTATTTTCCATTATTGTTTATTCTAGGAGACTGTACTATTTATACATGCGCACATACATACATATATACATCGTTTTTATTCATGTATCTGTCAGTGGATATTTAGGTGGCTTCCATATCTTGGCTATCATAAATTGTGCTGCTGTCAACATTGGCATGCATGTATCTTTCTGAGTTAGAGTTTTTTCCACATGCTTAGTAGTTGGATTGCTGGATCATACGGCAATTGTATTTTTAGTTTTTTAAAGAAAACTTCATACTATTTTCCACAGTGGCTATACTAGTCTAAATTCCCACCAACAGTTTAGGAAGTTTCCTTTGTCTATACCCTGTCCAGCATTTATTATTTGTAAACTTAATGATGGTCATTTTGACTAGTGTGAGTTGATACTTCACTGTAGTGTTGATTTGCATTTCTCCAATAATTAGCAATGTTGAACATCTTTTGGCCGTCTGTGTGTCTTCTTTTCATACTGTTTATGGGGTTCTCATGGCAAGAATGCTGGAATGGTTTGCCTTTCCCAAGTGAAGGTGGAAGCAGTGACATTTTATCTTCTTGGGCTCCAAAACCACTGTGGACAGTGACTACAGCCATGAAATCAGATGATTGGCAATCAGATGATTGCCAACAAAGTTCCATATAGTCAAAGCTATGGTTTTTCTAGTAGTCTGTACAGATGTGAGAGTTGGACCATAAAGAAGGTACTGTGCACAAAAATTGATGCTTTTGAATTGTGGTGCTGGAGAAGAATCCTGAGAGTCCTTTGGACAGCAAGGAGATCAAACCAGTCAGTCCTGAACGAAATCAACCCTGAATATTCATTGGAAGGACTGATGCTGAAGCTGAAGTTCCAATACTTTGGCCACCTGATGTGAAGAGCCTACTCACTGGAAAAAACCCTGATGCTGGGAAAGATTTTTGGCAAAAGAAAAGCAGGCAGCAGAAGATGAGATGGTTAGATCACATCACCAACTCAATGGACATGAATATGAGCAAACTCTGGGAGACAGGGAGTTAGGGACAGGGAAGCCTGGAATGCTGCAGTCCAGTTCAGTTCAGTTCAGTTCAGTCACTCAGTCATGTCCGACTCTTTGCGACCCCATGAATCGCAGCATGCCAAGCCTCCCTGTCCATCACCAACTCCCGGAGTTCACTCTAACTCACGTCCACCAAGTCGGTGATGCCATCCAGCCATCTCATCCTCTGTCGTCCCCTTTTCCTCCTGCCCCCAATCCCTCCCAGCATCAGAGTCTTTTCCAATGAGTCAAACTCTTTACATGAGGTGGCCAAAGTATTGGAGTTTCAGCTTTAGCATCATTCCTTCCAAAGAAATCCCAGGGCTGATCTCCTTCAACGGACTGGTTGGATCTCCTTGCAGTCCAAGGGACTCTCAAGAGTCTTCTCCAACACCACAGTTCAAAACGATCAATGCTTCGGCGCTCAGCTTTCTTCACAGTCCAACTCTCACATCCATACATGACCACTGGAAAAACCATAGCCTTGATTAGATGGACCTTTGTTGGCAAAGTAATGTCTCTGCTTTTGAATATGCTATCTAGGTTGGTCATAACTTTCCTTCCATGGAGTAAGCATCTTTTAATTTCATGGCTGCAGTCACCATCTGCAGTGATTTTGGAGCCCCAAAAGATAAAGTCTGACACTGTTTCCGCTGTCTCCCCATCTATTTCCCATGAAGTGATGGGACCAGATGCCATGATCTTAGTTTTCTGAATGCTGAGCTTTAAGCCAACTTTTTCACTCTCCTCTTTCACTTTCATCAAGAGGCTTTTTAGTTCCTCTTCACTTTCTCCAATGAGGGTGGTGTCATCTGCATATCTGAGGTTATTGATATTTCTCCCAGCAATCTTGATTCCAGCTTGTGCTTCTTCCAGCCCAGAGTTTCTCATGATGTACTCTGCATAGAAGTTAAATAAGCAGGGTGACAATATACAGCCTTGACATACTCCTTTTCCTATTTGGGTCACAAAGTCGGATACAACTTAGTGACCAAACAACAACAACAAAATGTCTTCATTGATGAAATGTGTATTTAGGTCTTCTATTTGTTTGGTTTCTGTTATTGAATTATACGAGCTGTTTGTATATTTTGGAAATTAAGCCCTTGTTGGTCTTTGCAAACTTGTTTGTGAGTCTCAGACTTTTTGAAATATCTTTTTATTAGACTATCAGGCCACTGTCCTAATATTTTTGAACTATTTGTAGTCTCAGTTCCAGAATTCTCAGAAATTCATAGTGATACTGTTTCTTCTCTTTCCTACTCCTAAATGGAGCCAACCTTGGGCAAAATTCTCATAGATTTGCTCAGATTGTGCTTAAACTAATTGGGAATATACAATTGCATTTTCCTCACATTTCCAAACACATATATGGAGTGATAAATATGCATAAGAAATATGTGTAGTAGAGAGATATTGTTTGGATGTTTCTGTTTGCATGTGGTGAAAGCTTATGAATAGACAGGCCATGTGGTCAGATTTTTAACAGTTCTTACACTGGCCTCAATTATTTGTCTGCTTATTAAAAAAAGTCATATTACAGGCTTCTTTGTGTCTGTGGACCTAAAATGTTTACCCTTTTTGTGCATATTCCATTAAATTCAATGTTCCCAAATATTATGTATACATTATTATTTTTTAAAGTATACATCATTAAATCCCACATCTCAAAGAAATTTTCTGCTGGGGTTCATTTCTGTTTCACCCATCCCTCTATTCACATTTTTTATATTACCATGTCATATACCTTTAATTAGCTAGTGTCTTTTTATATATTCACATCACATTTTTGTAAGGTAGATAAAAGAAATTGCTCTCAAGTGATGGGATTTTTACTCGCTCTGTTTCAGCTTAAAACATACTTTTTCCCCACAAAAGCTGGTTTTATAAACATTTGCCAAGCTGGCAGCATAAAGAAAATTGCTGACACAACTTAACTGCATCTATAATCGTGCAAATGATATGACTGCATAGGGAGAGAAGAAGATAGAAGCAAAAATTGGGCTATATTTTCAAGTTAAGTCTCAGTGTGAAAAAAAAGAGACCAATGCCACTTATTTATAATTGAAGTTTTTGGAATATTTTTACTTTGTTGATACTTGGCCAGAGTGCTTAAAATAGAGATATGTGTCTTATGGTATAACAAGTGGAACTGTGTATTATATGCCAGTAGGTTAAAGGTCTAATGATTTGAGAAGAGACAGAAAATGCTGTAGTCTGGAAAAATTTACCAAACATAACAGTGCCTTTCTCTATGGGGGCAGAGGGCTCATCATAATACCTACAAATTATATGTATTTTTAGGTTATTAGACTATTGTATCTGTTCTGTCAGACCTCAGTCTTTAGCATGATACTTATGAGCATGAACAATTTCTGCAGCTCCAGATATTTATCTGTATCTTTGCAATTTCCTATATTAGAATTATGGTTCTTATGAATAGCTATTTAAGTCAGGTATTCTTGTTTAGTAAATTGCTGCTGCAGTATACAATATTCCTTTCTTCCCCATCAGTATATCTTTTGTTGGCTCTATGGTCCTTATTAGATAGAACAACCGATCTAATCCCAGACTTGCCTGTTTCCACTTACCCGCCAAAGTGACTTTGTCATTTACCACTTCTAAACCTTAGTTTTTAGGTCTCCAGAGTAACTAAATGAAACCCAATTATCTCTACACTGATCTAATCTAACCACCAAGGGTCAATATGCTGGGTTTCTAAGAGTCTGGTAATGCTACTATAAGTAAAACTTTTTGAATACTTCATTGTTTGCCAGGCACTCTTCTTAGCACTTTACTTGTGTGAAGGCCTTTAGTATTTGTCAAAACTATGAGATGGGTATTGTAAATTTTCATTTTATAGGGGAGGAAAATGAGACACAGAAAGGTTAAGGAAGTAGCTGTGGGTCACACAGCTTGGAAGTGGCAGAGCTGGAATTAGAATGCAGAAATCTGGATCCTGAACTTTCTTGCTTAGCAACTGTATCAGCATCCCTGTATCTAGCTTGTAGATAGATACCCTTCTTGTTGGAGCAGCCTTAAATAGGTTGTGAGGTAGATCATGTTACTTCTGCTTCTAAGGGTGTTTTCTTTCCTACATCGTTTGTCAAGTGCCTCATGGCACATGACATCCAGAGCTTGCCACTCCGAAACTTTTCCATGTATGAAAGTAGTATGCACTAATTTTGTTTTCAACATTAAGTACTATTTCTTTAGAATTCTGCTTTATGTTGAAAAACTAATAAGCAAATTCAAAGCAGGGGCAAAACAACATGTTTAATGGCTGCCTGTGTGATTAAACACTTATGGGTTCAACTGATGCACACAGACAAGTTGAAAAATTTTTTTCATGTCCCTTTCTGCTGCCCAGTAAAATCAGAAACGGATGCCTCTTCTAAAATATCCTGAGTTTTCTTGGGATGTTTTAAATTTCATATGGATCTTTGGTACTGCATTGATATGTACCTTGAAAACAGAAGAATGTGATTTTAAAAATGCATTTCTTAGAATCATAGTTAAAAATAAAGCTAAGAAATTTCCTTTTTAAGTTACAATATCTTTGTAAGACGCCAAGATGGAAAACTTTATTAAAGTTATTTTACTGAACTAAGACCTAAGAGGAGTTACAGTTTAAACAAATTTAAGGTACTTTGAGTCCTTGAGCCTTGCTAATTGCAAGCTCACTGAAACAGTGTTAATTTAAAAACTCTTGCAAAAGTGTTTGATTTATACTCTTCTTGTTTTGCCAAGTTTGTGGTTACATAATACTTTAGAGACAATTTTGAACTATTTGAGCAAGGCTACTCTGAGATTATGTACAAACAATTTATTTATGTGTCATTATACTGTCCACACTATTTTCTCCTTTGCTCTTTATTTTTCCAGAGGATTATAGCAGATGTTTCAGATTTGGTGAGAAAGGTCAGGTTGTTCTATTCTCTCAGTTGCCATTAGGAAGAATTCCAATGAAAATCTATTTGTAATAGTATGCTTAGACACAGTTACATTTATACACTCGAAAATCAAGTTTACTTTCAGACAGTTATGGATGAAGTCATGGCTGCATTAGTTTAACTGTGAAGAGTAAAAGCTCTTGATCCACAGTAGAAATAAAAATTGAAGTGCTTCTTTAGGACCTTGTGCTCAGCTTCGATCTTGGCACTGTTCACACGACTCACATTTACTATCTACTTGTCCATCCCTCCATTGCACTGGGAGTTCCTCAAGGCAGGCATCGTGTTTACACATGGGAGTATCTGCCTATCTCAGCACAGAAACTACACCACCACAATGTACTCATTCAATGTTTTTTTGAAGGAATGAATAAATAAGTGGATTAATTTTGTGCCATTTCAATTTATTTCGCCAAGTCACATTTATTTTTCTAGCAAACCACAGTTACCACATCATGGGTGGGCATTGCAAGATACATTCACAATCTGTTGTGTGTGTGTATGTGTGTAGAAGTAAAGCATAAATATTGAGAATTGAGAAGGATGTTAGTTTTGTAAAGGTGTAATATTAAAATATGAGAATTGTAATATAATAATAAAATTATATGATAGATTTGGGGGGAGAGAGCAATTATTTAGGTTATAATTTTCTAAGAAGTTACAGAAGAAAGATATGATTTTATATGTACTAGTGAAGTCTTGGAGAAGGCAATGGCACCCCACTCCAGTACTCTTGCCTGGAAAATCCCATGGAAGGAGGAGCCTGGAAAGCTGCAGTCCATGGGGTCGCTAAGAGTCAGACATGACTGAGCGACTTCACTTTCACACATTGGAGGAGGAAATGGCAACCCACTCCAGTGTTCTTGCCTGGACAATCCCAGGGACGGGGGAGCCTGGTGAGCTGCCATGTATGGGGTCGCACAGAGTCGGACACGACTGAAGCGACTTCGCAGCAGCAGCAGTGAAGTCTTGGTTTATTTTTCTGTTCTTTTTTTTTTTTTTCAGTGACTTTTGAGTATTTTTACAAATTAGAGAAATCAATCTTTGAGGACCTGTTGTGTTTTGGGAGAGGTATAGCTAAGAAATCAATACCAATTAACTCTAAGGATGTGGTTCCAATGATTCTGTTGTCATAAAGATGCTCAGGAAGAAAATCATCTTCAGTTGGTCAAAGGGCTGATAACTCACTAACAGATTTATAGCTTGGAATTTCTGTGCCTTTTATTTAGCCTAACTTTAACTCAGTTCAGTTCAGTTCAGTTGCTCAGTCATGTCCGACTCTTTGCGACCCCATGAACTGCAGCACGCCAGGCCACCCTGTCCATCACCAACTCCCAGAGTTTACCCAAACCCATGTCCACTGAGTCAGTGATGCCATCCAACCATCTCATCCTCTGTCATCCACTTCTCCTCCTGCCCTCAATCTTTCCCAGCATCAGTGTCTTTTCAAATGAGTCAGCTCTTTGCATCAGGTGGCCAAAGTACTGGAGTTTCAGCTTCAACATCAGTCCTCCCAATGAATACTCAGGACTGATCTCCTTTAGGATGGATTGGTTGGATCTCCTTGCAGTCCAAGGGACAATTCTTCGGTGTTCAACTTTCTTTATAGTCCAACTCTCACATCCATACATGACCACTGGAAAAACCATAGCCTTGACTAGATGGACCTTTGTTGGCAAAGTAATGTCTCTGCTTTTCAATATGCTATCTGGGTTGGTCATAACTTTCCTTCCAAGGAGTAAGTGTCTTTTAATTTCATGGCTGCAATCACCATCTACAGTGATTTTGGAGCCAAAAAAAATTAAGTCTGACACTGTTTTTCCACTGTTTCCCCGTCTATTTCCCATGAAGTGATGGGACCGGATGCCATGATCTTCGTTTTCTGAATGTTGAGCTTTAAGCCAACTTTTTCACTCTCCACTTTCATTTTCATCAAGAGGCTCTTTAGTCCTTCTTCACTTTCTGCCATAAGGGTGGTGTCATCTGCATATCTGAGGTTATTGATATTTCTCCCGGCAATCTTGATTCCAGCTTGTGCTTCTTCCAGCCCAGCATTTCTCATGATGTACTCTGCATAAAAGTTAAATAAGCAGGGTGACAATATACAGCCTTGATGTACTCCTTTTCCTATTTGGAACCAGTCTGCTGTTCCATGTCCAGTTCTAACTATTGCTTTCTGACCTGTATAGAGGTTTCTTAAGAGGCAGATCAGGTGGTCTGGTATTCCCATCTCTTTCAGAATTTTCCACAGTTTATTGTGATCCACACAGTCAAAGGCTTTGGCATAGTCAGTAAAGCCGAAATAGATGTTTTTCTGGAACTCTCTTGCTTTTTCGATGATCCAGTGGATGTTGGCAATTTGATCTCTGGTTCCTCTGCCTTTTCTAAAACCACCTTGAACATCTGGAAGTTCACAGTTCATGTATTGCTGAAGCCTGGCTTGGAGAATTTTGAGCATTACTTTACTAGCGTGTGAGATGAGTGCAATTGTGCAGTAGTTCAAGCATTCTTTGGCATTGCTTTTTTTGGAATTGGGATGAAAACTGACCCTTTCCAGTCCTGTGGCCACTGCTGAGTTTTCCAAATTTGCTGGCATATTGAGTGCAGCACTTTCACAGCATCATCTTATAGGATTTGAAATAGCTCAACTGGAATTTCATCACCTCCACTATCTAAGCCTTATATCATCATCTTGCACAAGCTCTATACTTCCTATGAGTAAGTCATTTGTTGCAAAGGGAGGCAGCAATTTAAGCAGCCTACAGAAGATGTTTAGTTTAATGTATAAATTTTTATTTAGTTTTTTGTTAATAGAGATAATCCTTGCTATTATTCAGAATTCAGCGGGAATGACTGCTGGTGTGGAACAATGAATGGCATGGTCATTAATGGGAAAAATAATAAATCTTTCTGACAATTCCCTAACAATTTTATGATCTTCAATAATATATTCTATCATTATTTGTATTTGTATTTAGTTTTTGTCTTTTTGAAAAATAATTATTTTATATTGGAGTATAGTTGATTAATGTTGGGTTAGTTCTAGGTATACAACTGATTCAGATATACATGCACATCTATTCTTTTTTCAAATTCTTATCCCATTTAGAATACTTTAATTGAATTTAGTTTTGAATCTTATCTTTCTCCACTACTAAGCAATGAACTCTTTGAAGGAAGAATCTTTATCTCAGTATCAGTAGTACTTAGCACAGTGCCTGATTGATTGAAAGGATGCTTGAGGTAAGATAGGACAAGAGTATAGTTCCTATTGACAAACTGCTTAAAATTAAACTTGACTTTTGTCTAACACAATCATCTCTGGTCATCTGATTTTGGGTACTAATCAGTATGCTGGGCTGGCAGTGATCAAGGCTGCACTCTGTGATGCATTTCAGATCTTGTCAGGTCATCTTAAGGTGAGATCTATAAAAATTAAGGAGTTCTTAAAACCTGGAGTAGTTCAGACAAACCATGGATCATTGATTCTTGGTTACTTCCATAGAAATTCAGCGTGAGGGGTTTTGCCAAGTAAAATGGCATGTGTTACTCTTCTTTCATCTTAATCAATATCATGGTAAATTCTAATTCACAGATCACAGCTCCACTTGCCTTCATGCAGGTGAATTCTACAAGTATTATGTTAGCTCAATGATTATAAAATAACCACAATGATTGAAATTACAACACAGACATCTCAGCCATTATCACCTGACTGTTTTTAGTAGATAACCTAATCCTATTTATCTGATAAAGGACAACCTGGATTCCATGCATTTTGAAAAATATTTTATTGGAGTATAGTTGATTTACCATGTTGTGTTAGTTTCAGGTGCAGAGCAAGGTTATATATAGTTATATATATGTGTGTGTGTATATATATATATATATATATATATATTCCTGGAGAAGGAAATAGCAACCCACTCCAGTATTCTTGCCTGGACTATCCCATGGACAGAGGATCTTGGCAGGCTACAGTTCATGGGGTTGCAAAGACTCGGACATGACTGACTGACTTCCCTTTCTTTCATATATATATATATGTATATGTATATATATATATATATCTCCACTCTTTTAGATTCTTATCCCATGCATTTTTTTTCCTGAGGAAAAATATTCGTGCAGAAGTAGGTCTCAGAAGACTTCTATCACTAAAACTTTTAATAGAAATGATCCCAAATCAGGGCTTTGGACAGTAATTCTGTATGAGATGATTGTATCTCTGTGGTTTCTCAGCACCACTCCTGTCATAATTTTCTCGCACTAGCCTGGCTCAGATTTTGAATATACATTTTTCAGGATCTCTTGCCAGCTGGCTTGCTCCTATGTCTATCGTAGGGGATATTGTTAGAGAATCAAAAGGCTATAAATTGGAAAAAACTTCCTGTTTTGGGCTTCAATGACATTGCAATTATTGGCAGTACCTGGAATTTTCTGGGAGTTTCTGTAGCAACGCTAATAGTGGAGTGATTCTGGACTCCAGAGTAGTAGCTTGGATAAGGAAAAAAAAAAAAAAACTTTTCAGTAATTCCTACCCAGGTCCAGGTAGCTCATATTTGACAGATCTTGAACTGACTACAATACAACCTCCAAAATGGAATAGTAGGTGCAGACTCATGGGTTCTAGCCTAGAAGTTTTAGCAGTCTTTGTCTAAAACTAGTCTAGTCAAGGCTATGGTTTGCTAGTAGTCATGTATGGATATGAGAGTTGGACTATAAAGAAAGTTGACCACCAAAGAATTGATGCTTTTGAACTGTGGTATTGGAGAAGACTCTTGAGAGTCCCTTGGACTGCAAGGAGATTAAAGCAGTCAATCCTAAAGGAAATCAGTTCTGAATATTCATTGGGAGGACTGATGTTGAAGCTGAAACTCCAACACTTTGGCCACTTGATGTGAAGAACTTACTTATTTGAAAAGACCCTGATGCTGGGAAAGATTGAAGGTGGGAGGAGAAGGGGATGAAAGAGAATGAGATGGTTGGATGGCATCACTGACTCAGTGGACATGAGTTTGAGTAAACTCCCAGAGTTGGTGATGGACAGGGAGGCCTGGCATGTTGCAGTCCATGGGGTTGCAAAGAGTTGGACACAACTGAGCAACTGAACTGAACTGAGCTGATTTCAACTCCCCTTCTGCTTTTTTCCCATCTACCATCCAATATAACTCATTCCCTATATTAACGTCCCTCTATGTGCTATACCTTGAGTGCATTATGTGTTTTTTTTTTTTTTTGAGAAGACACTGTCCTTTTAGATATCTTTAGATATCTAGTCACTGAACAAAAAGTTACCCAATACCACAGTGTACAATATGCACAAAGACATATGTACAAGTGTGGCTAAATTTCTGTTTGTTTTTGAGAATGAATCTCCAAATAAGCTATTGAGTCATACATACTGTAAATATAAAACCCAGATTCAATTACAGTATTTCTTGGTTCTCTCAATGATAATGCTTAACTTTCATCACTGTGTTGTGAGCCCCAGGGAATGGGAACTGTATTTTTTTATTTCCAGAAATTAACTTAGTGGCACAGGGTCACTTGGAGACCCTTTTCCCTCCTGATCCATTCTCAGACTATAGCCAGTGTGCTATTTAGACTAAATCTCCTTTTTACTACACAAAATCACTGTGTCTCTTCACTGACCTTAGAATAAAATCCAAGTATTTTAGTGTGGCTTGCCTGGATCATTAATTTTTGTGCATTGTTTACCTTTCTACCTTTATTTCTTGCCTCTTGATCAGACTCTTCAAACTTTTTTGTTCTACCGGGACTGAGCAGTTTGACTTTGAAGGCCAGTGGGATTTGCTTACAGAACTTCCAAGGGACTAGGGAAACATATTCTTGGAGGGCACAGACCAAACCTTGTGCACACCAGGACCCAGGAGAAAGGGCTGTGACCCCATAAGAGACCCCAGACTTGCCTGTTAGTTTCCAGCAATCTCCAGCAAAGGCACAGGTTGCAAGTAAAGTCTGATTCTGTAAAGAACAATATGGCATAGGAACCTGTAATGTTAGGTCCATGAATCAAGGTAAATTGGAAGTGCTCAAACAGGAGATGGCAAGAGTGAACATCAACATTTTAGGAATCAGTGAACTAAAATGGACCGGAATGGGTGAATTTAATTCTGATGACCACTTATCTACTACTGTGAGCCATAGTGCTCAACACCATGCTTATTTAACTTATAGCGGAGTACATCATGCAGGATGCCAGACTGGATGAAGCACAAATTAGGATCAAGACTGCAGGGAGAACTATCAATAAACTTAGATATGCAGATGACACTACCCTTATGGCAGAAAGTGAAGAGGAACTAAAGAGCCTCTTGACGAAAGTGAAAGAGGAGAGTGAAATAGTTGGCTTAAAACTCAACATTCAAAAAACTAAGATCATGGCATCCGGTCCCATTACGTCATGTCAAATAGATGGGTAAACAGTGGAAACAGTGACAGACTTTATTTTCTTGGGCTCCAAAATCACTGCAGATGGTGACTGCAGCCATGAAATCAAAAGCTGCTTGCTCCTTGGAAGAAAAGCTATGACAAACCTAGACAGCATATTAAAAAGAAGAGACATTACTTTGCCAGCAAAGTTCTGTCTAGTAAAACTATGATTTTTTCAGTAGTTATGTATGGATATGAGAATGGATCATAAAGAAAGGTGAGCATGGAAGAATTGCTGCTTTTGAACCATGGTGTTGGAGAAGACTCTTGAGAGTCCCTTGAATCACAAGGAGATTAAATCAGTCAATCCTATTAAATCAGTCCTGAATATTTATTGGAAGGCCTGATGCTGAAGCTGAAACTCCAACACTTTTCCCACCTGATGTGAAGAGCTGACTCATTGGAAAAGACCCTGATGCTGAAAAGATTGAAGGCAGGAGACGAGGACCACAGAAGATGAGATGATTTGATGGCATCACCAACTCGATGGACATGAATTTGAGCAAGCTCCGGGAGTTGGTGATGGACAGGGAAGCTTGACATACTGCATTCCATGGTGTCACAAAGAGTTGGAAACAACTGAGCGACTGAACTGAACTGGACTGAACACCTTACAGTTCTGCCAAAGGCCCACACTGTTTCTTACCTCTGGGCACTGCCATATAGATGACCCTTTAAATATGAGCATTGTCTTCTCTTATTTCACTCCTACTTTCCAATGTACTTTCTCTAAGTATGCCTCAGCTTTCAGCTTTTTAATTGTTGTTTTTTCTTCATACTTTCCCAAGTCCTCCAGTCTGGCTTAGAAACCTTTTAAAATACTCCCAGTGCATTCTTCTTCTCAGTTATTATAGTGTTTAACATACCGCTTTGCAATTTCCTGCTTAATTACATCACAGCATGTTCAATAGGACTTTTTGTTATGCAGGGATATCAGATAAATTCTTAAGTTGAAGAAGATCAGTACACCTGCATTCTAAAGATACCAGAAATCTGTTTCCAACCTTATCATGCTTTTCAGACTTTCCTGTAATCTCACTATCAACCCTACAAACATTTAACTAACCTGCATAGAGAGGAGTCTAGACATACAGAGGAACTGGTTGCAAAGAAAGTCAATGAGGGATAATATGATGTAGACCCCAAGGAATTACTTTGGGTTTTTATTTCTTATTTGGGAGAGAGGTAAAAGGGCATTCTCTCTCTCTCTCTTTTTTTGGCCAATTAAGAAAGTGTGATGTTTGAGTTTATGTGTCAACTTGGCTGGCCACAGTGCCCAGATATGTTGTCAAACATTATTATAAATATTTTTGTGAGGGTTTTTTTTATGAGATTAGCATTTAAATGGGTGGGTTTTGAGTAAACCAAATTGTCCTCTGTAATGTGAATGATTCTTACTAAATAAGTTGAAGGGCTGAATAGAAAGATAGACTGACCTTCTCCCAGCAAGAGGGAATTCTGCCAGCAGACAGCCTTCAGACTTGAACTGCAGCACTGGCCTTCCTGGGTCTCTAGCCTATTGACTTTTGGACCAGAACTGTACCATCAGCATTCCTGGGTCTCCAGACTGCCAACCCAAGGTGCAGATTTTGGACTTGCTGGTAATACCATCAGAGAAGGCAATGGCAAACCACTCCAGTACTCTTGCCTGGAAAATCCTATGGATGGAGGAGCCTGGTAGATTTCAGTCCATGGGGTCACGAAGAGTTGGGCATGACTGAGCAACTTTACTTTCACTTTCCACTTTCATGCATTGGAGAAGGAAATGGCAACCCACTCCGGTGTTCTTGCCTGGAGAATCCTAGGGATGGGGAAGCCTGGTGGGCTGCCGTCGATGGGGTCGCACAGAGTCGGACATGACTGAAGCAACTTAGCAGCAGCAGCAGGTGATACCATTGCAAAGCCCTGTGGGGTTCCTGGGCACAAGGCCTTTCTGTATCCCCCATTTCTTTAATTATGGGAAACAGCCTTTATTCAGCCTCCATGACCTTCCCAGATTTCCAAGGGGTAGATTCAAGAAGTTGTTGATTAGACAAGGAAGGGGATATGAAACTAGGGACAAATAGTTAAGAGCAGCCTTCGGGCAAGGTCCCATTTCCCCATGAACAAATACAGGCAACAATATATTTGAGCTATTTTGCAGACACTGAAATGCCCTCCAGGTGAGAGAAATTAATGATTAACAATGGTGTGCTACCCACCAAGTACATAGACCACTCCACACCAGTTGAACCAGAAGGTTGATGATGCTGATTCCTACTTACCTCACCACCAACCCGTCAGAAGAATGTCCACAAACTGATCCTCTTTGAACCATTACTATAAATATTCTCACTACTTTCCCCAAGTTTGGACACATGGTTTTGAGGGCATTAGCCCGCTGTGGCCCCCTTTGTCTGGCAAAGCAATAAAGCCACACTTTTCTACCTCACCTAAAACTCTGTCTCCAAGATTCAAGTCGACACTGGTGTACAGAGAAGCTGAGCTTTTGGCATCCCCAACCTCCTTAATCACATGAAGCAATTACTTAAAATAGGTACGTATAGATATATGTGTGTGTTGTTGTACAGTTGCTAAGTTGTGTCCAACTCCTTGTGACCCCACGGACTGCAGCATGCCAGACTTCCCTGTTCTTTACTATCTCTTGGAGTTTGCATAAACTCATGTTCATTGAGGCAGTGATGCCATCCAACCTTCTCACCCCCTTCTCTTCTTGCCCTCAATCTTTCCCAGCATTGGCGTCTTTTACAGTGAGTTGGCTCTTTGCATCAGGTAGTCAAAGTGTTGGAGCTTCAACTTCAACATCAGTCCTTCCAATGAATATTTAGGGTTGATTTCCTTTAGGATTGACTGGTTTGATCTCCTTACTGTCCAAGGGTCTCTCAAGAGTCTTCTCCAGCACCACAGTTCAAAAGCATCAATTGTTTAGCATTCAGTCTTCTTTATGGTCCAACTCTCACATCCATACATGACTACTGGAAGAACCATATTTTTGATGATACAGACCTCTGTAGCTAAAGTGATGCTTCTGCTCTTTAATATGCTTTCTACGTTTGTCAGCTTTTCTTCCAAGGAGCAAGCATCTTCTCATTTCATGGCTACCGTCACCATCCACAGTGATTTTGGAGCCCAAGAAAATAAAGTCTATCACTGTTTCCACTTTTTCCCCATCTATTTGCTGTGAAGTGTTGGGACTGGATGCCATGATCTTAATTTTTTTTTTTTTTTTGATGTTTATACTCACTTTATTTTTTTTTTTTCTCTCTAATTTTATTTTATTTTTAAACTTTACATAATTGTATTAGTTTTGCCAAATATCAAAATGAATCCGCCACAGGTATACATGTGTTCCCCATCCCGAACCCTCCTCCCTCCTCCCTCCCCATACCATCCCTCTGGGCCGTCCCAGTACACCAGCCCCAAGCATCCAGCGTCATGCATCGAACCTGGACTGGCAACTCGTTTCCTACATGATATTTTACATGTTTCATTGCCATTCTCCCAAATCTTCCCACCCAATTTTTTGAATTTTGAGTTTTAAGCCAGCTTTTGAACTCTTCTTTCACTTCCTTCACTCTTTTTCACCTGTATCAAAGAGGTTCTTTAGTTCTTCACTTTGTGTCATTAGAGTGGTATTATTTGCATATCTTAGGTTGCTGATATTTCTTCTGGCAATCTTGATTCCAGCTTGTGATTTATTCACCTGGCATTTCACATGATGTACTCTACATATAATTTAAATAAGCAGAGTGACGATATACAGCCTTGATGTATTCCTTTCCCTGTTTTGAACCAGTCCTTTGTTCCATGGCTGATTCTAACTGCTGCTTCTCGACCTGCATGCAGCTTTCTGAGGAGACAGGTAAGGTGGTCTGGTATTCCCATCTCTTTAAGAATTTTCCACAGTTTGTTGTGATCCACACAATCAAAGGCTTTAGCGTAGTCAGTGAAGCAGAAGTAGATGTGTGTGTGTGTGTGTGTGTGTGTGTGTGTGTGTGTGTCATAATCAGCTATTGAGTCTATTTCTATGGAGAACCCTGATTAACACTATGATATATCAAGGGCTCGCATGTATCTGGCAGCATAGGAGACAGATGTTTCGTTTATTGTTCAAGTGTTTGCTGTGCTTCAGTTGTGAGCTCATCCCAAAAGTAACAGAGTGGAGCACAGTGAGAGAGTCATTACCCAGAGATGTCCCATGGTTCCTGGAGATTAAGGCCATTACTAAATAAAAGACCAACACGTACTGACTTCCTGGAGCATTCCAAAGGCTGTGTGTTTGTTGGCTGGAGTAGCCTGCTATGACAAGAGGAGTAGACAGGGCAGCAGTACTGCGTGTGAAGCCCCTCCATTTGGTATGGCGAGTATGTATGGGGTTCCCGTGACCATGTAGACACTATGGAAAAGAACCAGGTTCAAGAACTCCTTGAAAGCACCCTTCTCAAGGCATTATTCTAATGGAATAAGAAGATCCAGATAGTAGGAAGTAATGTGATAAACTATCAGGACACAGATTCTCACTCAACCTACACTTGTACATCCCTAAATGCCTGTTACACAGGATGCCTGCCACGCAGAGGTAGATCATAACAGTGCCACCTAAAATATTTATTTATTTTTCTCTCTTTTTATTTTTCAAACTGAGTGAACCAGAAGGACCATGATGAGAAGGAGGAAGAAAACACCTTCAACCCCCATGGTAGATCACTAGCCAAGGTCAGACTTGTCCAGTGGTATGATAGTATGACAGCTGTCTACTCTTGTGTTAGATACTATGAGGTTAGCCACCTGTGAAGTTCGGGGGCACAGTACACACAAGACTTCTCATCTCTTAAAATGTAACCAGTTTTAAACTTAAGGGTTTACCCAAACCACTCTCAATGTCAGTAATATGTTAGAAAGACTCAGAACTCACTGAAAGACATTAATAGTCACAGTTATAGCTTTTGTCCAGCTAAAGAATACTGGCTAGAATCAGCAATGAGAAAAAGGGCCTCAAGAAGAGGAAATGTACCAAAAGTGGAGATTCTGCCTCTCCCCATAGAGTCAGGACAGCATTATTCACTTGGCATTGATGTGTGACAATAGGTGTGGAGTACTGCCAGCCAGGGAATATCACCTGAGCTATGTTTGGAATTTTAAATGGTGCTCCTTGGTTGACTGTGCACATGGCTAAATGTAATCTCCATCACCTCTCGAGGTAGAGTGGATACTGGGTGGCCCAAAGCCCCCATCATAAATCACTTGTTAGTCTGCTGGCCAAAGCCTCCAGGTAAATAAAGATAGTCTTCTGAGACATTATCTCCCGGATGAGACAAAGGCAATACCTCTCTCTTAGGGTAAGATTATATTCTTTACTACACAGATGTGAATTTTGATATAAGAGTTTCTGGTTGGTGAATGGGGTATGTAGATAGAACATGTTTGAATAAAGGCATTCCTGGAAAGCAGTTTTTACATCTATTGAATTTAGAATTAAGACATACGTGCATAACTGGATTATTCTCAACTAGAAATGAGCTCTGTGGAAACAGGGATGATATCTTTCTTGTTTCTGCAGCTCAGTACAGATACTATTAGTATAGGCTCTGAAGAAGTATTTGTCTAGTGAATGAATAAAAGAGACTTCCATAGCTATTCAAATGGTAAAGAATCTGCCTGCAATGTGGGAGACCTGGGTTCAAGATCTCCTGGAGAAGAGAATGGCTACCCACTCCAGTGGTCTTGGGATTTCTCTAGTGGGAATGAATAAAGACCTATCATAAAACGCTAGGTAGACCATCACTGCAGAGCTATTCTGGTATGACGTAGGTACTCCTGATGATCATGATAAATTTATAAATAGTCAGAGCCTCAGTGACAAAGTCATTGCCTTCAGTCTAAATAGAATAAAGAGAAGGAAGATTATGGTATTCCACGAATTACCTTATTAGCCTTCTAGAGGTAGCAAAAGTATTTAGGAGTAACTGCAGAGTTGCAGCAATTGCTTGTAAGTTTCAAGTGCAGTTTTGTCTCTTCTTTTTGCTTAAAATAATTTATGATCTGAGCCAAGCAGTTAATAACATAAGATTTATGTTCTGAAAGCTTCAAAAGACAGGTTATGATGCTCTGGAAGGATTCTTTCAGGAAAGCTTTAAGCCAGTATATGTGTGGTGTGGCATGACAAATATCTTCCAAAGTACATAGAGTTCACCATTAGTTGCAATACTGACATATGGTAATATTGTTTGTGAAGTTTTAACAAAAATGATATTTTATGACTAAAATTCATGAATAATGCCTTTTCTTTTAAATAAACTTTTGATTTTAGAATAGTTTTACATTTATAGAAAAGTTGTGAAGATTGTACAAAGAATTCCCGTACACTTTGCATCATTTTCCCTTATTATTATGATCTTAGATTAATATGGCACACTCCTCACAATTAATGTGCCAGTATTGATATGTTAGTATTAATTAAGGTTTATACTTTATTCAGATTTCCTTCAGTTTTATCTAATATTCATTTTTAGTTTCAGAATCCCACATTACATTTAATCATCATGTCTCTTGAGGCTCCTCTTGGCTGTGACAGTTTCTCAGACTTTCTTTTCTTTCCCTTTTTTTTTTTTTAAAATAGCTTCGACATTATGGTCCAATTATTTTGCAGAATGTCTCTCATCAAAAAAACAAAAAACACCATTTTTCTGATGTTTTCTCATGATTAAACTAGGGATAGGCATTTTTGGGAGAAAGACCGCAGAGCTTATGTGTGATTTTCATCACATCACAAAAAGGGTGCATGCTATCTGCATAACTCGTCACTGTTGACTTTTGTGACCTTGAACACTGACTTACAATGAGGATGGAAAGAAAGTCTCTGCGGTGCACACTCAAGGAGTGACTTGTTTTTCACCTCTTAGAAGGTGGATTATCTACATAAATAATTTGGGATTTTTCCAGATGAGATATTTGTCTATATTCTTCCTTATATTTAGTCAATTTTTTTTAAAGTGCCTATTGAATTTGTTACAATATTGCATCTGTTTTATGTTTTGTTTTTGTTTGAGGTATATGAGATCTTAGCTCCCCAACCAGGGATCAAAACCTGCACCCCCTGCATTGGAAGGCCAAGTCTTAACCCCTGGACCGCAGGAAAGTCCCTCAATTATTTATTAGTATCAGTATAAGCTCATGAATATTTTATTACACATTAAGTTATAATCCAATCCTACTTTGTTTTTTGCTCTAATTGTTTTATATTTGGAAATTGCAACCTCTTTCAGTTGCCTTCCACGTCCACTTGACATCTCTAACATGATGTTTTTTGTTGTTGTTGTTGAGCACTTCCTGAAATTTTGGCAGTACAAGAAATTCCATGGTCATCTTATATATTTATTGTGCCAGCTCTGGAGCAACAGGAAGCCCTAGTGGTTTATTGGAGAGTGGTATTAGAAACTAAGTCCTTTGTGCTAGGCGTTATTTTATTCTAATTTGTTCACTTCAGTTTCAGTTCAGTCACTCATTTGTGTCTGATTCTTTGCGACCCCATGAATTACAGCACGCCAGGCCTCCCTGTCCATCACCAACTCCCGGAGTTCACTGAAACTCACGTCCGTCGAGTCAGTGATGCCATCCAGCCATCTCATCCTCTGTCATCCCCTTTTCCTCCTGTCCCCAATCCCTCCCAGCATCAGAGTCTTTTCCAATGAGGTAACTCTTCACATGAGGTGGCCAAAGTACTGGAGTTTCAGCTTTAGCATCATTCCTTCCAAAGAACACCCAGGACTGATCTCCTTTAGAATGGACTGGTTGGATCTCCTTGCAGTCCAAGGGACTCTCAAGAGTCTTCTCCAATACCACAGTTCAAAAGCATCAATTCTTCAGCGCTCAGCCTTCTTCACAGTCCAACTCTCACATCCATACATGACCACTGGAAAAACCATAGCCTTGACTAGACGGACGTGCAAGGAAATACACACAGACATGCAAGATCTGATAAATATTTATTTATATATCCAACTTCTATTCATATTAGGCCAAAGATGAGTTTGTCATATATTCAGCACTAATCAATCCATTACATGTTTTGCTCAAGCCTTCTCTCCTTGCTTATAATCTCCCACTCCAAACTGAGAAACATGACTTACCTGCTGCCATCTATTTACTTATGTCCAATTCCAGTACTGTGGTTTTGGAATTGCTAACTTATACCCCCATGGGAACAACTGTATTTATTAGATTATAGGACTTGTATATATACTTGTTATGCCTATTTTCTTATAATTGCTACACTTCTACAAAGTTACAAAGGTCAGCATGTTTTCCCTCAACCTCTTTAGTGAGATTATTTCATACATGTGTGATAGGATTACATTTGTTAGGCAGTTAAAGTAGGGAAAATGGAGTCCAAAATGGCAGCCAGAGGAGGTGGCTAGAAGAACCACACAGAGGACATATAAAGAAAAGAAAAAACCCGAGAATAAGGAAAACCATATATCAGAAGTGAAGACTCCTGGCTGGAAAATGCACCCAACATAGCCCCTCACCTGATTGGTCTCAAGATCATGCCTCATTTGCATTGGATGCAGCCAGTCAGGTCCCACAGAGAAGGCAATGGCACCCCACTCCAGTACTCTTGCCTGGAAAATCCCATGGACAGAGGAGCCTGGTAGGCTGCAGTCCATGGGGTCGCTAAGAGTCGGACACGACTGAGCGACTTCACTTTCACTTTTCACGTTCATGCATTGGAGAAGGAAATGGCAACCCACTCCAGTGTTCTTGCCTGGAGAATCCCAGGGATGGGGGAGCCTGGTGGGCTGCCATCTGTGGGGTCACACAGAGTCGGACAGGACTGAAGTGACTTAGCAGCAGTAGCAGCAGTCAGGTCCCATGGACTGCCCAGGGGAGAGAACAAAGGATGTAAAAAGGGAAACTTAAAACCCGGTGGGACCACTCATGCTGGTGTTGGTCTGCTCTCACCTCTGGAGAATATACTGCTTACTGCTTGCTCAATAAACCTTGCCTGCCTGAGCTGTTCTGGTCTGCCATTTCAATTCTTTGCAACAGCAGGACAAGAACCAAGGGAGAGAAAATTGGCCTAACAGATCCTTTTGTTATAGTTCATCCTGGAATATCAGGAACTTCTAAATGAGTTTGCCTATGTTGTGTACATAACATTGTATTATTTGTGCTTTAAATTTCTAAGGGTTTTACAAATGCCTAGTATCATATAACCA
>NW_011495026.1:2612779-2614100 GCF_000754665.1 Bison bison bison | reverse complement strand
TCATATAACCAATATTACAGTATAATACAGAATAGTTTACTCCGCCACCACCCCCTGCCAAATCCCATGTGCTTCACTTACTCAATCTTCCTCTTCCCCCAACTCTTATTTCATCTATGTTTAAGCCAGTTCTGTTTTATTTTTCCATAATGCCATATAAATGGGATTATATAGTTTGTAGTCTAATCAGACTTGCTTCTTCTACCTAGAAATATCTATTTAAGGGTTGTTGTTCAATTGCTCAGTCATGTCCAACTCTTTGCAGCCACATGGACTGCAGCATGTCAGGCTTCCATGTCCTTCACCATCTCCTGAAGCATGTTCAAATTCATGTTCATTGAGTTGGTGATGCCATCCAACCATTTCATCTTCTGGTGTCCTGTTCTCCTCTTGCCTTCAGTCTTTCCCAGCATTAGGGTCTTTTCTAATGAGTTGACTCTTTGCATCAGGTGGCCAAACTATTGGAGCTTCAGCTTCAGCATCAGTCCTTCCAATGAATATTCAGAGCTGATTTCCTTTAGGATTGACTGGTTGGATCTCCTTACTGTCCAAGGGACTCTCGAGAGTCTTCAACACCACAATACAAAAGCATCAGTCCTTCAGCACTCAGCCTTCTTCATTGTCCAACTCTCATATCTATACATGACTCCTAGAAAAATCAGAGGTTTGACTAGATGGACCTTATTGGCAAAGTAATGTCTCTGCTTTTGAATATGCTATCTAGGTTGGTCATAACTTTCCTTCCAGGGAGTAAGCGTCTTTTAATTTCATGGCTGCAGTCACCATCTGCAGTGATTTTGGAGCCCAAGAAAATAAAGTCTGTCACTGTTTCCAGTGTTTCCCAATCTATATGCCATGAAGTGATGGGACTGGATGCCATGATCTTAGTTCTTTGAATGTTGAGGTTTTTTTTCCCTTCAATTTATTTTTCTTTTGTTAGTTAATTTATTTTATTTTCAGTTTGTTTATTTTATTATTTTTTTTCACAATAGTAAAAGATGTTTTATCAGTTTGCACAATTAATATCCAGACAAAAAATAAAAAATAGTTACAATTGCAAGCCATGATGTAAATGTGATTAAACTAATAGTATAAAATAATTACATACAAATTTGGGGAGTTAAATAAAGTGATGTGATAAGTGGAATGCATACATGTACGTGTTTTCTTTCTTTTTTTTTTATTTTTAAACTTTACATAATTGTATTAGTTTTGCCAAATATCAAAATGAATCTGCCACAGGTATACATGTGTTCCCCATCCTGAACCCTCCTCCCTCCTCCCCTCCCCATACCCATCCCCTCGTGGGTCCGTCCCAGTG
>NW_011495026.1:2605830-2612210 GCF_000754665.1 Bison bison bison | reverse complement strand
ATGGGACCTAATTAACCTTAAAAGCTTCTGCACATCAAAGGAAACTATTAGCAAGGTGAAAAGACAGCCTTCAGAATGGGAGAAAATAATAGCAAATGAAGCAACTGACAAACAACTAATCTCAAAAATATACAAGCAACTCCTACAGCTCAACTCCAGAAAAATAAATGACCCAATCAAAAAATGGGCCAAAGAACTAAATAGACATTTCTCCAAAGAAGACATACAGAGGGCTAACAAACACATGAAAAGATGCTCAACATCACTCATTATCAGAGAAATGCAAATCAAAACCACTATGAGGTACCATTTCACACCAGTCAGAATGGCTGCAATCCAAAAGTCTACAAGCAATAAATGCTGGAGAGGGTGTGGAGAAAAGGGAACCTTCTTACACTGTTGGTGGGAATGCAAACTAGTACAGCCACTATGGAGAACAGTGTGGAGATTCCTTAAAAAACTGGAAATAGAACTGCCTTATGATCCAGCAATCCCACTGCTGGGCGTACACACTGAGGAAACCAGAAGGGAAAGAGACATGTGTACCCCAATGTTCATTGCAGCACTGATTTCCTTTTATTTCTTTTTCTTCTCTGATTGCTATGGCTAGGACTTACAAAACTACATTGAATAGTAGTGGTGAGAGTGGGCACCCTTGTCTTATTCCTGATTTTAGAGGTAATGCTTTCAATTGTTTGCCATTGAGGATAGTGTTTGCTGTGGGTTTGTCATATATGGCTTTTATTATTTTGAGGTATGCTCCTTTCATGCTTGCTCTGGAGAGTTTTTTTTTTTTTAATCATAAATGGGTATTGAATTTTGTCAAAGGCTTTCTCTGCATCTATTCAGATAATCATATGGCTTTTATCTATCAATTTTTTAATATGGTGTATCACACTGATTTGTGAATATTGAAGAATCCTTGCATCCCTGGGATAAAGCCCACTTGGCCATGATGTATGATCTTTTTAAGATGTTGTTGGATTCTGTTTGCTAGAATTCTGTTAAGGATTTTTGCGTCTATGTTCAGTGATATTTGCATGTAGTTTTCTTTTTTTTTTTGTGGCATCTTTTTCTGATTTTGGTATTAGGATGATGGTGGCCTCATAGAGTAAGTCTGGGGGTTTACCTTCCTCTGCCATTTTCTGGAAAAGTTTAAGTAGGATAGGTGTTAGCTCATCTCTAAATTTTTGATAGAATTCACCTCTGAAGCCATGTGGTCCTGGGTTTTTGTTTGTTGGAAGATTTTTGATTACAGTTTCGATTTCTGTGCTTATGATAGGTCTGTTAAGATTTTTGTTTCTTCCTGGTTCAGTTTAGGAAGGTTATACTTTTCTAAGAATTTTTTCATTTCTTCTAAGTTGTCAATTTTATTGGCATATAATTGCTGATAGTAGACTCTTATGATCCTTTGTTTTTCTGTCTTATCTGTTGTGATTTCTCTATTTTCATTTCTAATGTTATTGATTTGATTCTTCTCCCTTTTTTTCTTGATGAGTCTGGCTAATGGTTTGTCTATTTTATTTATGTTCTCAAAGAACCAGCTTTCAGTTTTGTTGATTTGTGCTATATTCTACTTCATTTCTTTTTCACTTATTTCTGTTCTGATTTTTATGATTTCTTTCCTTCTACTACCTTTGGGGTTCTTTTGTTCTTTTTCTAGTTGCTTTAGGTGTAAAGTTAGGTTGTTTATTTGATGTTTGTCTACTTTCTTTAGATAGGCTTATATTGCTATGAGTTTCCCTCTTAGCATTGCTTTTACTGAATCCCATCGGTTTTGTGTTGTATTTTCATTTTCATTTGTTTCTATGCATATTTGATTTCCTTTTTGATTTCTTCCATGATCTGTTGGTTATTTAGGACTGAGTTACCTTCTATATGTTTGCATTTTTAATAGATTTTCTTACTGTTGCTGCTGCTGCTGCTGCTAAGTCGTGTCAGTTGTGTCCGACTCTGTGAGACCCCATAGACGGCAGCCCACCAGGCTCCCCCATCCCTGGGATTCTCCAGGCAAGAACACTGGAGTGGGTTGCCATTTCCTCTCCAATGCATGAAAGTGAAAAGTAAAAGTGAAGTCACTCTGTCGTGTCTGACTCTTAGAGACCCCATGGACTGCAGCCTACCAGGCTCCTCCATCCATGGGATTTTCCAGGCAAGAGCACTGGAGTGGGTCACCAGTGCCTTCTAATCTTACCACATTTGATCAGAAAAGATTCTTGGAATGATTTCAGCTTTTTAAAATTTACCATGGCTAGACTTATGACTCAGAATGTGATCTATCCTGGAGAATGTTCTGTGTGCACTTGAGAAAAAGGTGAAATCCATTGTTTTTGGGTAAAATGCCCTATGGATATCAATTAGGTCTGACTGGTTTATTGCATCATTTAAAGCTTGTGTTTTCTTGCTACTTTTCTGCTTCGTTGATCTATCCATAGGTGTGAGGGGGTATTAAAGTCCCCCACTATTGTTGTGTTATTGCTAATTTCCTGTTCCATATTTGTTAGCATTTGCCTTATGTATTGAGGTGTTCCTATTTTGGGTGCATATATATTTATAATTGTTATATCTTCTTCTTGGATTGATCCTTTGATCATTATGTAGTGTCCTTCTTTGTCTCTTGTCACAGTCTTTATTTCAAAGTCTATTTTATCTGATATGAGTATTGCTACTCCTGCTTTCTTATGGTCATTTGCATGAAATCTTTTTCCAGCCCCCCACTTTCAGTCTTTATGTGTCCCTAGGTTTTAGGTGGGTCTCTTGTAGACAGCATATACATGGGTCTTGTTTTTGTATCCATTTGATCAGTCTTTGTCTTTTGATTGGAGCATTTAACCATTTACATTTAAGGCAATTATTGATAAGTATAATCCTGTTACCATTTACTTTGTTGTTTTGGCTTTGTTTTTATAAACCTTTTCTGTTTCCTGTCTAGAGACGCTCCTTTAGCATTTGTTGAAGAGCTGGTTTGTTGGTGTTGAATTCTCTTAGCTTTTGTTTGTCTGTAAAGCTTTTGATTTCTCCTTCATATTTGAATGAGATCCTTGCTGGCTAGAGTAATCTTAGTTGTAGGTTTTTCTCTTTCATTGCTTTAAGTATGTCCTGTCCTTCCCTTCTGGCCTGAAGAGTTTCTATTGAAAGATCACCTGTTATCCTTATGGGGATCCCCTTGTGTGTTATTTGTTGCTTTTCCCTTGCTGCTTTTAACAATTTTTGTGTGTGTGTTTGATCTTTGTTAGTTTGATTAATATGTGTCTTGGGGTGTTTTGCCTTGAGTTTATTCTGTTTGGGACTCTCTGGGTTTCTTAGACTTGGGTGGCTATTTCCTTCCCCATTTTAGGGAAGTTTTTGACTATTATCTCCTCAAGTACTTTCTCATGACTTTTCTTTTTGTCTTCTTCTTTTGGCACATCTAGGATTGGAATGTTGGGGTGTTTGACATTGTCCCAAAGGTCTCTGAGGTTGTCCTCATTTCTTTTAATTCTTTTTTCTTTTTTCCTCTCTGCTTCATATATTTCCACCATTCTATCTTCCACCTATCTTATCCTATCTTCTGCCTCAGTTATTCTACTGTTGGTTCCCTCCAAAGTGCTTTTAATCTCAGTTATTGCACTGTTTGTTATCAATTGAATTTTCTTTATTTCTCCTAGGTCTTTGTTAAACATTTCTTGCATTGTCTCAATCCTTGTCTGTGATCTATTTGTCTGTAACTCCATTTTGTCTTCAAGATTTTGGATCATCTTTACTGTCAGTATTCTCAATTCTTTTTCAGGTAGACTCCCTAGCTCCTCCTCTTTTGTTTGGTTTGGGGGGTTTTTATCATGTTCCTTCTGTTCATCATATCCTGCTGAATATTTCTCTGATTTTTCATTTTTTTTTAGATTGCTGTGTTTTGAGTGCCCATTCTGTAGACTGGAAGTTCGTGCATCCTCTTAATTATGGAGTGTGCTCCCTATGGGTGGGATTGAACCAGTGGTTTGTCAAGGTTTCCTGGTTGGGGGTGCTTGCATCTGTGTTTTGGTGTGTGGAGCTGGATCTCTTTTCTCTGGAGTGAAGTGAAGTGTCCAGTAGTGAATTTTGGGGTGTCTATGGGTTTGGGATGGCTTTGGGCAGCCCATATTTTAATGTTCAGGGTCATGTTCCTGTTTTCCTGGAGAATTATCATGGTGTCTCTTGCATTGGAACTTGTTGGCTCCTGGGTATAAGTTGGTTTCAATGTTGGTATGAAGACTTTTGGGTGAGCTCTTGTCTATTAATGTTCCCTGGTTTCAGGAGTTCTCTGATATTCTAAAGTTCTGGGTTTAAGCCTCCTGCTTTTGGGCCTTCTTTTACAGTAGCCTTAAGGCTTCCTCATCCATACAGCACAGAAGATAAAGCCCCTAGGTTAATGATGAAACAATTCTCCACAGCCAGGAACACCCAGAGAGATTCCCTGAGTTGTATAGAGAAGAGAAGAGGGAGGATGGACATAGAGGTGACCAGGAGGAAAAAAGGAGTCGTCAAAAGGGGATAGAACAATCTAGCCAGTAGTCAAACCCCTAAGTGCTCTCCACAGCCCAGAACACCCAGGGAGATTCACAGAGTTATGTAGAAATAGAAGAGGGAGGAGGGGGATAGAGGTGACCTGGAGAAGAAAAGGGAGAGTCAAAAGGGGAGAGAGTATTCAGGCCAGTAATCAAATCCCTGAGTGAAAATGGATACTGAAGATTAGATTCTTGAAGGTACAAAATTGATAACAAATATCAAATAGCTAATATTAAAAACCTAAAATAGAGGTTAGACCCTCAAAAATACAGTATAAAATTTACAAAACAAAATTAATCACAAAATTGAAATATATGGAATTTGTTTTTAAAAAATAGGGGTTTTTTTTTTTTGAAAGGTAGTAGTAGACTATACAGATGAAAGTTAAAGAAGTAATAAAGAACTAATTTTTTTTTTAAATTAAAAAGTGATAATAGTAAAATTATATCTAGGAATTTCTTTGGAGCTGTTTTGGGCAGTGTGGGTTCAGTTCAACGTCAGATTGTCCCTTGTTCCAGCCTGTACTTGTTCTCAAGTTCTATAGGTGCCCCTCAAATGCACAGTCTCAGCATTAACTGCAGGGTTTTAATCTGTTATACCTGTTACTTCCAGAGCAGTTTACTCTTCTTTGTTTTTTTTTTTTTTTTTGGCTCCTTCTGTTTGCAAGTCTCTTCAGTGTCTAATTTCCACCCTGACACAAGGGGGCAAAGGTGGCCACTTATTTAGGCTCACTTGTTCAGTTGTGTTGTGGGGAGGGAGGAACACTGTAAACAAATACCACTGGCATGCATGGGGAGTTCTCATAGTGGATGGACCCCCCTGGGTTTGCCACAGCCCAAGGCAGTGTGCATTTCCTGGGTCCACACTGCTCAGGCTCACGGTGCTCTGCAAGGGTACTGTCCCAAGTGGGCCCTGCATTTCATGCACTTCCCAGGTCTAAGTGACTCAGGTTCCTGGTTCTCCCCAGTGGCACAGACCCAGATTGGCTGTGCGTTTTGTGCCCTTCCCAGGACGGAGCATCTCAGGTGACCTGGTGCTTGGCGAGTGCACTGTCTCAGGTGGGCTGTGCATCTTATACACCTCCCCAGTCCCAGCTGCTTGGTCTCCCAGGTGTGCTATGAGAGCACAGTCCCAGGTGTGCTGTGTGTCTCCTCTGGGGAGCTGATCTCAGGCTGTGACACTCCTGGCTGATGTGAACTGTTCAGGATCCCAGGAAAACGTGATTAGCAGCTGGGAACCTGCTCACAGTTTGGTGGAAGATGGGGTCTCTGGGGCCGAGATTGCAGCAGCCCCTGGCCTTCCAGCACTGGCTGTCACACACCTGCCTCTCTGCCTCTGGGGAGAGAGGGCCCTGTTTGGCAGTTCTCCTTTGGTATTCGCTTAATCCTTTGTTCTGTGAGTGCACCAGGGGTCACTGTGTGGTGTTAGAGCCTTTCATGTGGTGTTAGAGCCTAAGGACCAATGATGCAGCCTGTTCCTCCCCGCCCAGCCCCCACTCTCTGGTGGTGGACACATCTGTGCCTCTTCTCTGTCTCTGCTTGTAGTTGCGGTGAGGTGCACATTCTGTAGAGTTTTTTCCTTCTCCTGGTTATGTTGCCCTCTGAGATTCCAAAATTCCCCATAGACATGCCTGTGAGAGGGTTTTCTACTGTGTGAAAACTTCTCCTCCTTCATGACTCCCTCTCCAGGATGGGTCTCCATCCCTAAATCTTTTGTCTTTGTTTCCATCTTTTATATTTTGTCCTATCTCCTTTTGAAGAGATTGGACTGCCTTTCTAGGTGTCTGATGTCCCCTGCCAGTGTTTAGAAGTTGTTTTGTGGAAGTTGCTCAACATTCAAATGATCGTTTGATGAATTTG
>NW_011495026.1:2589146-2605730 GCF_000754665.1 Bison bison bison | reverse complement strand
TTCACTCTCCTCTTTCACCTTCATCAAGAGACTCTTTAGTTCCTCTTCACTTTCTGCCATAAGGGTGGTATTATCTGCATATTGGAGGTTATTGATATTTCTCCTGGTAATCTTGATTTGGCTTCCATTCAGCCCAGCATTTCACATGATGTACTCTGCATTTAAGTTAAATAAGCCAGATTACAATATACAGCCTTGATGTACTCCTTTTCCAATTTGGTACCAATCCATTGTTCCATGTCCAATTCTAACTGTTACTGCTTGACTTGCATACAGATTTCTCAGGAAGCAGGTAAGGTGGTCTGGTATTCCCATCTCATTAAGAATTTTCCACAGTTTGTTGTGATCCACACAGTCAAAGGCTTTAGCATAGTCAGTGAAGCAGAAGTAGATGTTTTTCTAGAATTCTCTTGCTTTTTCTATGATACAATGGATGTTGGCAATTTGATCTCTGGTTCCTCTGCTTTTTCTAAATCCAGCTTGAACATCTGGAATTTCTTGGTTCATGTACTGTTGAAGCCTAATTTGGAGAATTTTGAGCATTACTTTACTAGCGTGTGAGATGAGTGCAATTGTGTGATAGTTTGAACATTCTTTGGCATTGCCTTTCTTTGGGATTGGAATGAAAAGTGACCTTTTCCAGTCCTGTGGCCACTGCTGAGTTTTCCAAATTAGCTGATACATTGAGTGTAGCGCTTTCACAGCATTGTCTTTTAGGATTTGAAATAACATCTGGAATTCCATCACCTCCATTAGCTTTGCTCGTAGTGATGCTTCCTAAGGCCCGCTTGACCTCTCACTCCAATATGTCTGGGTCTAGGTGATTGATCACACCATTGTGATTATCTGGGTCATTAAGTTTTTTTCTTTTTTTTAATAGTTCTTCTGTGTATTCTTGCCACCTCTTATTATTATCTTCTGTTTCTGTTGGGTCCACACCATTTCTGTCCTCTACTGTGCCCATCTTTGCATGAAATATTCCCTTGGTATCTAATTTTCTTGAAGGGATCTCTAGTCTTTCCCATTCTATTGTTTTCTTCTATTTCTTTGGATTGATCACTTAGGAACACTTTCTTACCTCTCCTTGCTATTTTTTGGAACTCTGCATTCAGATGGGCATATCTTTTGTTTTCTCCTTTACCTTTCACTTTTCTTTTTTCAGTGATTTCTAAGGCCTCCTGAGACATTTTGCCTTTTTACTTTTCTTTTGGATGCTATTTCATATTTAATAGTACTCCCTTTTTATATATTTATTCCACACAAAGTCTCTAGATTTTATTCTATCTGTATTTAGGAAGAAATTTTATATTAGGGGACATAAACTAGCTCAAAGAAATGTAAAATACTGTGAGATTCAGCCTATGCTGACTTTCTTCTCTTTGCCATTGCAAGTCTACTTTTCACATTTCTTCCTTGTATTCTAGTCCTGGAAAGCTGACTTTTGTGAAATTCATTGATGGGCTCCTTTGTCCTCTGATCTTAATTAGATTAAGCCAATGGGGATATAAGGGCGATCTGTTTGGGACTTCTGTCACTCCATTGATTGCCAGTGTTGATTCAGCTGATCTGGCTGCCTAGGTGGGTGTCCCCTTCCTCCCTCACCACTCCATGTGCATCCTTCCTGAAGCTGCATGCTCAGTCGAAGAGGATGACCACCCCCAATAGAGGAGGACTGGTCTTCAGTCAAGGATATATGAGTAGTTGCACTCCCCTGCTTGTGCCTCCAAAGAAGCTCTCAAGATTAAGCCAATGGATATTCCTGCAGAAGATAAAGTTGGAGAGCAAAGCTATGATTTTATACCCTTTTTTCCTCTCTGCTTGGCAAGCATCCTAGTTACATGTCTTAAAGGTGACAGTTCTATTCAAGGTGGATCTGACCACAGAATTTGTCATTCTGGTTTCTAGTAATCATCTTATTCCCTTTTCTCCTTGGACCTAATGGTAGTAAGAAGATAATGGTATTGCTTTAGCTCTTCTGGTGTCCCTAAATCCATGCCCAACCTTTTGTAAATAATGAGTGATATACATGAGATTTTGCTTAGTCTGACTCTCTGCAATCCCATGGACTGTCGCCAACAGGCTCCTCTGTCCATGGAACATTCCAGTCTAGAAAACTGGAGCAGGTTTCAATTTCCTACTCCAGGGCATCTTCCTGATCCAGAGATTGAACCCACATCTCTTGCATAGTCAGGTAGATTTTTTAGTGCTAGCCACCTGGGAATAAATCCTTTATTAAATCCTTTTTGAATTATGCTATTTTGAAACTACCATATCATTACTTTTGGGATCCTAACTGATATGTAACCTGATCCAGGCTTTTTTTCATGAACACTCAGACTTGACTTCATTAAACATACCTCCTGAAAAAATATAGGAAGATACCGTGTTTTACCCCATACAGCTATGCATGGACTTCACTTCCTCCTTCCTGCACTCAGAGATTCAGGATCAGGGGACTAGAATACTAAAGTCCCACCTCAGGCTTTGTCCTTGTAGCACCTTGGTTAAAGTTACTCACTAGTTCTCTGTCATTTTTTTTCCCCTCTGATTTTTAGTGAGAGAAATTCCTTTGTGCTTGAGGCATATTTTAAATCCTCAGGATTAAGTATCACGAATGGCTGAGGTTCTTGTCCAATTAATAGATTTGAATTATATATATATAAAAACTTATTAGGTAAAGGATAGAATATCTAGCTTGCTATCCTCTGCCTTAAGATTTGAATTGCCTATCTGTGTAGGCAGGGAATGTAAACCCATACTCAAAATTTTTACTTATCTCAGTAAAGTCAAATCACTATCTACTACACAGTAGAAGGCTTCCAATGAAATCGACCTGCCAAGAGTTGGTTGAATCATCTTTTCCTCATAGGTGTCATATCAAGTGCTCAGCTTAATTTTTCCCTGTTGGAATGTTGGGCAGTAGCAATATTTAGACAAGGCTTTGTTATGAGGAGCAATGCTGTGAAGCCCATGGATAGCTTCTATCTTCACCATCATGGTCCTGCTATTCACTGGTCATTATTCAAACACTACAGTGGCTGAAGAGTAGTACTCCATAGGAGAGAGCATAAGGTTGACTTTGTTGGAGAGAGCTTTCATTATGGTTGATTTCTTTTCTTCATAGAATTAACACAAGACACACAGATCTGCATATTTTGTGCTCATTTTCATCATACACATTTACCCTAAAACTTTTTACCCCGTAATTTTCAGCCTTTTTTTTTTATATCAAGTCCTGGTTAGCTGGACAAGCCATTCATCTCTGCCCAGATTAAATATTTATACTTATACATATATATATATAAATAATATATATATATAATATAAATATATATAAATATATAAATATTTATATAAATAAATTAATATTTAAGTGTCTTCCCACTGGAGCTCTGCCCACAGGGGAGATTCTTATTTACCCCACAAGACTCTTCACATGATGTCTTCACATATCAAGAATACTTCTAGCGTCACTGGGTTCCTGAATCAAGGCATCTTCCTCGAGCTTCAGACTCCTCTATTATTGTGGGCAATTCTTTAATTTTTAGCTTTCAAATTCACTATGTGTGCTCTGTGATGACCTAGAGGTGTGGGATGGGGGTTAGGGGGGAGGGAGGCTCAAGAAGGAGGGGACATATGTATACTTATAGCTGATTCATTCTGTTGTACAGCAGAAACTAACATAGCAGTGTAAAACAACTATACTTCAAGTAAAAAATAAAAAAAAAAAAACCAAATTCACCACGTAAAATGGGTAAAGCAACTGTCCCTCAAAATCCAAATTAATGCGGTTTCCAAATCCCATTACATTGTGCTTACATTGATTACATTGTGCTATGCCTCTTTTTGAGTTGTAGAAAGTTTGAATTATGTCAATTTACCTTTTACTTGCCTGTGGCTCAGACGGTAAAGAATCTGCCTGCAATGCAGGAGAGCCGGGTTCAATCCCTGGTTCAGAAAGATCCTCTGGAGAAGGGAATGGCAATCCACTCCAGTATTCTTGCCTGGCGAATCCCATGGACAGAAGAGCCTGGCGGGCCACAGTCAATGGGGTCGCAAAGAGTTGGACACAATTGAGCAACTAACACTACTACTACTTCCTTTTACTTTAGGTATAGTGTCTTATGCTTCAGGCCATTGTAATTCTAAAATCTAAACTGATATTGTAGGCTCCTGAAGGTTTGTGGCATTAATTTTTTTTTTCCCCTTCTTCATGTATGGTGTCTTATTAGGACAGTACTATTCGTATGGTGTCAATATAGTGGGCATAGTGTGTGAAACCTTTCACTTTTCACTTTCATGCATTGAGGAAGGAAATGGCAACCCACTCCAGTGTTCTTGCCTGGAGAATCCCAGGGACGGGGGAGCCTGTTGGGCTGCCGTCTATGGGGTCGCACAGAGTCGGACACGACTGAAGTGACTTAGCAGCAGCAGCAGTGTGTGAAACTAAAAGAGAGCATTCCTGCAGACCATACTGTGACAAAGAACCAGAGTTAACATAGCCCTAAGGCATTTCTGTGAATGTGTACGGCTATCCTTGCTGTGTAAATGGGAATTTATTCCAATCATCCCTTTTGCTGTGCATCAGGAAAATGACATTGGTCATGTTAATATCGCTACTAAGTATGATCTGTTGATGTGCTGAATTAAATATCCATAGCTGGCAAAACAGTTATGATTGAGGCCATCAAGTAGTTAAGCATATAACAAATAACTCACCATTATTTACATATTCCTCCTTTATCTTTGTAGAAATCTAAGAGATTAGCTGAATAGTTCTATGATGTATGCCATCAACCTGTATCCTCAAGACTTTGATGATGGTACTGAATTCTGTAATTCTTTTCTATTTGAGTTATCATTTCTAAGTTACTGCCTTGGTTGTTGGGGAGGTTGGGTTTCAGGAATTTCTGTTTAAATCTTCCTAATATAATGAGCCCTGCTGTACAAATATGAATACAAAATCAATGTGAGTTTGGTCTACTTCTAAGTATGCATGTGTGCTAAGTCGCTTCAGTCATGTTCAACTCTTTGAGACCCTCTGGACTGTAGCCTGCCAGGCCCCTCTGTCCATAGGATTCTCAGGCAAGAATACTGGAGTGGGCTGCCATGCCCTCCTCTGGGGGATCTTCCCAACCCAGGGATCAAACCCAGGTCTCTTACGTCTCCTGCATTGGCGGCAGGTTCTTTATCAATAGTGCCACCTGGGAAGCTTCGAAGGATATCGGTCTGAAATACATGTTCAGTAACTGGAAAATAATGTCAGGCTGTGTTTGGGCCCATCTTGTTCTTCGTGAGTTAGATGTGGACTAGGACTCTGTCTTCATTTGCCGTCTGTAAGCTCCCATCCTAAGCCACAGACAGTGTTGGTGGTCTGGACCTCCTGATATTAGTGTTACCTCAGACACTGGAATGTGCTTAACTTATTTTGTAACTGTAACTCTTGTCTCCAGTTCATTGCTGTGAAATGGAAGAATTATATACTTGCAATCACATTGTACGGGTGTTCCTCAGAGGGAATGGACCTTCCCTTTAGTTAATGAATTCTGAATCTATAAACTGACTTAGATATGGAGCTGGTTAAGGGACTGCAATTTTCAACTGTGGTAGTTGTTGCGAATCATCTGATCACTGGCTCTTGATTTTTATGCCCCTGTTCATTAAGTCGAGCTTCCCAGGTGGCTCAATGGTAAATAATTCACCTGTCAGTGCAGGAGACACAGGTTTGATCCCTGGGTCTGGAAAATCCCCTGGAGGAAGCAATGGCCACCAACTCCAGTATTCTTGCCTGGAGAAGTCCATGGACAGAGGAGCCTGCTGGGCTACAGTCCATGAGGTCTCAAAGAGCCAGACATGACTTAGCAACTGAGCTAACACCCATTAAGCTTTCAAGCTATTTTCCCCTTGGAGCATCATGATATATTAACTGTCACTACAGATAACTTAGGTCAAGATATTCTGATTGCTAGTCTAGCCTTAACGCCAATTTGAAAATTATGTTCACATTGCCTCAAGTGGTTAAGTTCTGCCAGCACTCACACTTAGGAATCTTAACATTATCACTAATTTAGGGGAGCTCATTTTAATGTCAGTGTTTCCCGCTTAACATCAGCCTGAATAGAACAGCTTCTGCTAAAGATACCAGTGCTTTCCTGTGAAATCCTTATTGCGTTAATAAAGGAATGTCTTCTAGGTCTTCTTGGAGGATATAGCCTAGTGGTTGATTTTCAGATCTTACATATTATATCCATTCTAACAATCCCACTTTTCTGTGCCTTCTGATCTTTTCTTTACAACTATGTTAAAGACAATTATGGAATTCCCAACTTGTTAAAGTAAGGTATTTTCAAGTCTAGGCATGAGGAAGCCATCTCAGCAAACTGTCAGGATCAACTCTACGAGTCCATACAAGGGAGGCATTTTGTCTCCAGTAAGTGGACATGACGAAGAAGGCAATGGCACCCCACTCCAGTACTCTTGCCTAGAAAATCCCATGGATGGAAGAGCCTGGTAGGCTGCAGTCCATGGGGTCACTAAGAGTCGGACACGACTGAGCGACTTCCGTTTCACTTTTCACTTTCCTGCATTGGAGAAGGAAATGGCAACCCACTCCAGTGTTCTTGCCTGGAGAATCCCAGGGACAGGGGAGCCTGGTGGGCTGCTGTCTGTGGGGTCACACAGAGTCGGACACAACTGAAGCGATGCAGCAGCAGCAGCAGCAGCAAGTGGACATGAACTACTTCTTCTGTCCAGGAGAGTGTGATTTGAGGCTGAAGATTTTCAGAATGCTCCACCTAAAAGTCCCCAACCCAGGTAGAAGCTTCCCATTATTTTTCTTTAGAGCCCATAATCTGACACAGAAGATCTTTGAGAATATACTTTAGTCTCCTTTGTAGCTCTATCACTTTTATAATTAGTTCCCAAGCCTGTTTTCCTGCATATTGCACCCTGAAGCTGCAGAAGATGAAATTATTCTGAAACTACATAGAAACTTACTAGCTTTGATAATATTCCTTTAGCTGGCAATTAGCTATCCTGAACTTGTCTTCTTTCAGCAAGGCCTCCAAGCTATGCAGGGCAGCTGTCCTGTACCACAATTCTCTCAATTATTATTGCTCTCATATCAATCACATGATACTTTATTCATTGTGATACCACTCATTCTAGTGGAATTCCTTACATATCACAAGAGTGTCTCAAGACAGTGTGATTATCTATTCCAAAAATCCCACCTTGAGGACCAGTTTGGTATAGCCCCTCTTGTTACCAATTGTTTTAGCTCTGGATTTTCTAGTAAAATAGCCTGAGGTAAAGCATTCAGAGTTAAACATTGATTAATTAGCTAGTTAATTAATTAGACTTTTCAATCTCAGAGCAGTAAGAGTGAGGCGGGGGAAAGAAGATAAACATCAAATACAATCTAGTGTATGACTGAGTGGTCATATTGTTTTATAGGAAAACACTATACACTCCATTGCTTGATCACATATGATATCTCTGGAGAGGTAGTATGATATTCATGTAATTTTCATAAGTTCATTGTGGGGGAGGGAGACTCAAGACTTTATCTATTGGCTCCTTCTTGTCTTTGTCTCTCAATGGTCATTAATTCCCTTACACTTGTAAATTATGTTTCCCATTGTCTTTGAGAAGTCAGAGATTTAATGCCATGTGTTATAGCTCCTCAACTGAGCATAGAAATGGTGGTAGTAAAATAAATCCTCCTTGGATTTATTCAGATAAGACTTGGGCACTGCAGCTGGCATGACACAGGCAGGTCTGTAACCCAGCTTTAATTACTCTGGTTTCCATCTCCTTGTGTGATAATAGCTAGGGCTTTTCATTGAGCAAGTATCACAGGGTACTGATTGCCGGTGGGAATGAGGAAATCTCTGTATATATGTAAATTGCATCTCATACAATACTGAAATAGAAAACTATTAAGAAAATTAATCAGTGCAAAACTACTGTAACAAAGAATTATTTCTTTCCCATCTCTTTCAATACTACGTCTTTCCTAAATTTAGCTAATAAATTATCTATTTATTGCATATCTTGTACCAGGTATTCTGATAAACTGTTTATGCATATTATCCCATTTCATTTTTTAAACAGTGTAAGAAAGACCCTACTATTGCCCCCTTTCTAAATAGAATAAAATTGAGACTTGGATGAAGGAACCTGCCCAAGTTTATATAGTTAGGAAACAATGGAGCTAGAGAAAATTCCAACCTAGCTAGTGGGCCTCCAGATAGTTTTTTTGGCAGAAATATGAGCAGTGTACAGTGCTTCTTATAGATATTTTTCACCTTTTGCAGTTTTCATCTTTATCTTGGTATAAAACCTTGGGGGGAGGATCTAGAAAACCTCAAGATAATAAGTTATATACTATTACTAATAATACATGTGTATGTGTCTGCTCAGTTGTCTCTGATTCCTTGTGACCCCATGGACTACAGTCTGTCAGCCTCCTAGGTACATGGGATTTTTCCAGCAAGAATACTGGAGTGGGTTGCCATTTCATTCTCCAGGGGATCTTCCCCATCCAGGGATTGAACTCGCATCTCCTGTATTGGCAAGTGAATTCTTTACCACTGAGCCATCTAGGAAGCCCCTTATACAGTACTATAGCAAGGTAAAATTAAGATAACAGTATTACTTACATCATAGTTATGATTATAAAATTGTGGCAAATAAATAAATTAATCCAAGAGAAAAACTTAGTTTATTTCTGGTAAATTGTTGAGTGCAATACCAGTTAGCTATTACTGCTCTTATTGTTGCCATTATTATTATTATTACTATTAAAGTTGGCCATTTCTTTTACAAAAATCTAAGCATGATATATTAGATGGAAGATAAATTAAGGTCACTCAGAAAGATTGATACTTCTTATACTTAGTGATTAATATAAGCAAATTATCAATATTTCAGCCCTAAGACAGGGCATCATCTTATCCTGCCTGTTCCATTCCTAGTTATCCTAACTTGCTTCTATTATTATTATTATTTTCCCTGAATCCTAAATTTTCTTGACTCCATTTCAGAGAGTCTTATCCTCTGGCCTTGAGCTTTCTCTTGGTTCCCATCATAACACCTGCTTTCTGGGGGGTCTTACTGCTTGCATGAAACTGGGGACTCAATCCTGACTCATGTGGCCCATCTGAACATAAGCCTGATTTGTACTAGCTCTTGGCTTGGCTCACCTCTTTTGAGGTTTTCTTCTATGCATTCCATGCACTCACATAATGTTCTTTTCCTTTGTGATCCTGAGATCAGCAAAAAGAATCACTCCGTCCTTCTTCAGGCCTTTACTGTACACCCACACTTTGCACTTCAGAGGTCTCTTCCTATTTTGTCAAGTGAGTAAAACAAGTTTTGGGGAAAAATTGTACTTATTTCATGGAATCTTGAATTTAGATCTGCACAGGCTCTTCTCCGGAGGCCTGGCGTGCCGCGATTCATGGGGTCACAAAGAGTTGGACACGACTGAGCGACTGATCTGATCTGATCTGAGGCTCTTCTCGGTCATCTCTTCATGCTCAGCAAGTTATCTAGGAACAAAGACCTTGGTTGGACTCTCAGTGGGATTGTCAGACTTAGCAGATAAAAATATGGGACTCACAATTAAATGTGAATTTCAGATAAATGAAAAATTTTCAAAGCATAAAGTAGATCCAACCATTGCTGGAGACATACCTATATTAAGAAATTATTTGTTGATTATCTGAAATTCAGATTTAACTGGAGTCCTATATTGTATCTGGTGACCTTATCACAGAATGGCACCTTCTGTCACATTTATCTCTAGAGACAATCATTTAGGTCCCTGTTACCTGACAGTAATTGAAAAATAGTCATTTTTCCTATAACTTATTTTTATCTTGATCTCGACTTTCTATCTCCTTAGGGTGAAACTATCCTAGGGTGACCTTACATCTTGTTTGTGTGGAAGGTCTCACTTTATTTCTGTTGTCTTGACATAATTGCTAACAATCCTTTTTCCCTTTCAGAAATGTCTTGGTTTGGATGATAAATGATATGGTCACAGATGCTTCATTCCACCCTTGAATTCCTGCTGACCCTATTAATAAGTAAGTTTTCAGCTTCTTTCACTCAAAGCCACACTCTAATCTCCAGGAGGTGCTACCATTCTGATGAACCCTTACTTCACGTCCACAAAGCACCAGGTTATACCATGCTGCTTAAGCTAACACAGACAGATGAATGACTCCTGAACAACTATTATTAATTATAGTATAACTTTCTGTACTTGTTACCATGTTTACAGAGAACAGCAGAATCGAGCAAATGTTTGATGAATTCTGTAAATATGAGAGATTAACACAGATGTCAGGAGAAAAATATGCAAATGCTATTTGTTTGAAGGTATTTAGGCAAAATGCACTTTGTAATACACGAGGAAGATTATATTTATGTATGGTATATAGCGACACTTGATTAGACTATATTTTTAGAGTAATTGTGCAGAAGTAAAATAATTTTCTTTATATTGCCTTAGGTCACTATTTCCATTTCACAGTGTTTATTAGACACCATTCTTATATCAAAAAATAAAATATTCAGTCAAAAATAAAGTTGCAATTTTATTCCTATGAAATGTCAAATAACTTGAATGATTGATTTCTCCTCTTGATTTATCCATTTATATTTTATATTCAGGTGTATTTGTGTTTGAGAAAAGTCTTATAGACGTAGACTATTTATTCACATCCATAGCAATGTGCTGCTGAGTCAGAATCATCCTTTTATAAGCATCACATAAATACAGTCAGACTGCATCAGAAACCAAAATAACTGTCTCTATCTTTTAACAAAATAATGAGGGAAAAATACTGCTCTTAGTTAATGTGATTTTTTTTCCTACATGTATTGATTTCATATAAGCCAAAATATAAAGAGTGTTCAAAACAGAAGGAAAAAGAGCATCTCTCAGTAAGAAATCATATTTAAAAATATTTATTTATAAATGTCTTTCACTTAAATATTAAAAAAAGTTATTTAGAATTTACTAGAGGAAAACAAACATGTAATTATATTTCTTTTATGTTAACTCAACCAATATAAATGCATTATTATATCTTAGCAACCATGATTGGATTTTATTTTTAGATAGTAAAATAATAGTTGTCTTAATCTAAACCAAAGGCTTTTCAGGAAAACTTAATTTGAAATACTGCTGCTAATTTCATCAGTATTTTAATGACCTCCAAGGAAAACAGCAAATGGTTTCTGAATATTTAGAAATGATGTAGATATTTCAAGAAGAAAAATGGAAATAAAATTTTTAAAGGTATAATGTCATAGTTACTTCATTAGTGTGAGAAGGCATCAGTAAGAAAATTTCCAGTGAATTCAAAATGATCTTGTGAGGAGCAAGCATTAAGGTCACCCTGACCATAGTGTGGAGAATGACTAAGATGGATTCAAAGGCAGGAGCACAGAGATAAAATTATTAATATTAAATATACCCAGTCTTTTTGTATATCAGGTTTTTTTTTCTTTTTTTTTTAATATCAGTTATACTCAATAAAGGGGCTTCCCTGGTAGCTCAGCTGGTAAAGAATCTGCCTGCAATGTGGGAGACCTGGGTTCAATCCCTGGCTTGGGAAGAAGATCCCCTGGAGGAGGATCTCAGTATTCTTGCATGGAGAATCCTCATGTACAAAGGAGCCTGGGAACTGTACTCTGTGGGGTCACAAAGAGTAGGACATGACTGGGCGACCAAACACAGCACAGCACATACTCAATAAAACTGTCTTTAAAAACATAAAAGAGGACCACTGCAGTAATTCTAGTGAAATATGGTTTTGTTTTGTAGCAGAATGACCTTGGGAATGAAGATAGAAAATGATTAGATTAGACAAATATTTTTAGAGACAGAATTTATGAATGTTGTTGAATGATTGAGTAAAGAGCGGGGAGTGTAGGGAATGCTGAAGAACCAAGAAAGGCTTCTAGATTTCTGAAATAAGCAGCAAAAGGATGCTGCTAGTATTATCATTTGTGAAGAAGCAGAAGCCAGGAGGAGGTACACATTCCTGGGGGTAGGAATCAAAAGCTCACTTTTGGACGAAGTAGGTTTGTCATATCATTGATCTTGCTAACAGAGTGGTTGGTTGGGCCTCAACATATACATGGTCATTTACATCATGGGGACTGATGAGGTCACCTAGGGAGAGAATAGTGACAGAGGAGAGGTGACAGCCATGGCCAGATTCTGAGGACGGTAGTGTTTAGATGTTAGGAAGGGAGGAATAGATAATATAGAAGAGAGGTCAGGATGGTTTGGTGAATCTCTAGAGAATGTGATGAATATAGAGAAGAGGTTGGAGGGCTTCAAAATCCAAAAATCCATCTGGGGAAGTTTTGTAAGATATGAAAGGGCTATATGAATTCTCTGGACTCAGAAATTTGAAGATAATGGTGAACTTACCAGTAGCAGAGTTGGTGGACAGTTTGGCTAGAAACCAGACTGGAGCAGCTGGAGTACGGGTGTGAGGGGAGGAGGAGGATGCTGTGTGCATATGAAGCATGGGAAGTGGTGTCATAGCTGTGCAGCAAGAGCGCAAAGGTCTGACAGCTCACAGAAGGCTGCACAGCCAAGGAGGGGACAGAAATGTTTTGTGTTAGTACAGTAGCCTCGCCTATGGCTTTATGTTCTGAAATATATTCATTTAAAACATGTTTACATGGTGTTCTTTAATGTGTTACACATTGCCTGCCTTCTTCCACTGTGGATACAGAGGGTAATATAACTTTTGTCACAATAACTGCCTCTTTCTTTTCTTTGACATACTTCAGGTCTTAGAGTTAATGAAGGACACAACATGTATTTGCAATGGTTTCAGATGCCTGTGCTTTAGATTTCCTGGGTATATCCTCTTGTGTGTATGCATGTGGGTGTGAGAGATAGAGATAGAGAGGAAAGTGCAAACTCCAACTCAAATCTATGCTTGTCAGCCTCCAAATGCCATGCTCTCTTCACTATGCGAGTCCAGTCCGTTTCTCTAACTAGTAACAAGACCTATCTATTCATTCAATAAGCATTTTTGATTATTTTCTAAAATAACAAAATAATCATGACAGATAACCTATATAAAAGCTTATTTATGGTGACAGGTAATGTTTTAAGAACTTTACATATATTATCTCATTTAATCCTCACAACAATCATAAAGGATCCCATTTTATTTGGAGAAATTGAGACTTGGAATGACTATATAAATGTTTAGAGGTTTCACATGTAGGGAGTGTTGAAATCAGGTTTCCAACCAGGAGACTTTGCTCCAGGGCTCTTTAAAATATTACTAAAATGGAAATTTTGACAGGCAGAGGAAAAGGAAACACAGTCAGAAAATCATTATTTCTTGAGTTTGGTAAGCTGGGAGAGGTAAGCCAAGAAGCTGCAGAGGGAGGTAACTGGCATTTCATCATTGACCTTTTAAGCCCTGGACAGGGGTTTGGATTTTAATCCAAGCAATGGCAGTGCCTTGAAGAATGGCAGTCAGTGATGAGATTTGCTTCTAATCTGTGGTTGGCATCGAGCATAAAAAGTGAGCAGGTTCTGTAGAAGCATAATTCAGATAAGCTTTGTAACCACTATTACAGACATGGAGGCTTTTCTTGGCCTCCCTCTTAAACTCTCTCACTGCATGATGTCTTGGATAAAATAATGATTATGACTCCAACAATAACAAATAAAGCTACACCCTCAGAAGCAGTTAATGATGATAAGCAGAAACTTGAAGGGAGAAAAGTAAAAGAAATCCCTACACAAAGTCGACTGATATCATATATTATGAAATTGGGCTTTTTTTAAAAAAAAAAAATTCTTCTTAGGTTCTAAATAAATGTTTCACGAATATGTTCAAATGCAACTCCTTTGGTGAAAACCTTCTTAACTTCACATTCAGCATTAGTTTCTTCATCTTATGTTTTCTCATAACAATCTATTTGACTTCTGTTTAACCAGTTATCCTGTACTATCATTTGTCTGTTTACATGTATATTGCAGTTTGTTTCAGCAAAGATTTGTGTTGCCCTTTTAGTTAAGTCACTATGCTAGGTCCCCATATCACATACTAAGTGATTTAGAGGCCTACAGTCAACATTGAGTTATTGTAAACGGGAGCTGCAGATCTTTTAAATGTGTTATCTAGCAAAACCCTACTATAGTATATATGAGAAAGTGGAACTCTTTCTTATCCTCACTTGATGCACAATTTTTAGAAATATTTAATGCAGTATTTTATCTTGTTGGTCAAATCTTGAATAATTCTGGGGCCAAGGTTCATAAAGACAGTATAGTTATAAATAAATGCATGTTTAAAAGGGAAAATATGTCTTGACCTTTAAAATGCAAATCCCTGAATTTTGAAAAGGAAGACAAGTTTTAAATTGTATTTTATCAGATAGATATAGCCTGTCAGTAAATTGATGGCCAAATAAGCCCTTCTACCCTTATAAAATTGGCAATGAAGAATGGTGTCTGTGTGTTGATTGTCTTCTATGGAAAGCGTAGTTATATTTCTGACTAGGTTAAGTGAAACTTAAGAGTACCTGATTATAATACTCAGGAAAAAGGGGCTTGTCTACTTACAAAGTTAAATTGAAGCATGTTGAGTCTTCAGTTACAAGTGTTGACATTTAAAATGCAATCCTAGAAAGTGTTTGTGGTATAAGTGATTTGAGGATGAGAATACCTTAATGAATATGCCATTACATAATATATATACAGAAAAATGGATTAGTGACCAATCTGCCAGTGAGTCTTGAGAATAATTCATCTGTTATGAAAAAGACTAACTCTGGAGACACAGAATCAACTTGAGATGTTGAGGAGCAATTATTCCATTGTGACATTTATTCAGCAGCAATTCTACAGAGGCAGAAGAAACTAAGTGTTCAAAATTCTGATTTTTAAATTTCAGTTTTATTCAGTTGCCTCATCAAGGTTAAATTTGTGTGTACATAAGGAGCATCTCCTGTGGAATAGAACTTTGTTTCGGATTTTGTGTCAGGGGATTTTTATTGAAGAAAACTTTGGGTTTGAATTTTGGAATCTAATTCAGTCTACATGGCTTAAACTTACGGGTATAGATGATATAAAGTAGATTGTTTTATGGGCTTTCCTTTTGGCTCAGTGGTAAAGAATCTGCCTGCAATACAGGAAACCCGGGTTCGATCCCTCGTGGGTCAGGAAGATCTGGAGCAGGGCATGACAACCCGCTCCAATACTCTTGCCTAGAAAAATCCCACGGACAGAGGAGCCTGGTGGGCTATGGTCTATAGGGTCACACAGAGTCGGACGTGTCTGAAGTGACTATGCAGCAGCAGCAGATTGTTTTATATAGTTAATACATTAAACAATTTTACTTCCCACTCATGGTTGCTGTTCAGTTGCTCAGTCATGTCCGACTCTTTGTGACCCCATGGACTGTAGCATGCCAGGCTTCCCTGTCCTTCACTATCTCCTGGAGTTTGTTCACACTCATGTCCACTGAATCGATGATGCCATCCAACCATCTCATCCTCTGTCACCCCCTTCTCCTTATGCCCTCAATCTTTCCAGGCATCAATGTCTTTTCCCATGAATCGGCTCTCATGAGGGACTGTTTTATGGCTGTAGGACTTGGACACTGTCTTTAGTGTTTTTAGATTTTTTCCCTTTTGTATTCCAGAGGTTTGAGATTTAGAAGGCAGTGTTCTGGGTAACCAGGGCATTATTAAATAGTTAATAATTTGATAGTCAAAATTACTGTGAGAAATATCTGAGTCCTCTACTAATTTTAAAAGTAAACTATATTTTCAGTTGTCAGAGACTTTAACATTTCTAAGATATTGATTAGATGCTTGAAAAAGACTAAGAAAAATAATACAGGTTTGGCAAATTGCTATGTGAAGTTTCATAAGCAATGAACAAAAAAACATAGGCATTTTCACCCATCTTTGGACAGATGGTGAATGGCAACAGCAGAGATTTCAAATATAGATGTAGCACATATATATTGCAAACAGCTGTAATAGCTAAAATACATGCCAGAAGACTTAATCATTCTGGAATTTTTTCCAATACATGCTAGCATTCAAAAATAGACTTCTCTTTCCTACAATTGCTATAGAATTCTTTGAAATAGGCAAGTGCATCTATGATATAGGAACTTTGCTGTGTGCTGATTAGGCTGTATTTTCAAGGCTCCTTGACAACTAGTTGATTAGCAAAATTCTCATTAGTTATGATTTGGTATGCACAACTCATGACCAATATGACTTCTTGTTTTTGCTACCGAGTTGGCTGAATCAAGTCTTTTGTTATGTGTATGAAAACCAATGAGTTGAATAAACTGCAGATTTTCTATTTGTCTCTCTGTCATCTGGTAGAAAGTATAACTAAGATTCTAAGAATACATATATGTATTAAGTAATTTAAGCATTAGTTGCTCAGTCGTTCCCGACTCTTTGTGACCCCATGGACTGCAGCCCACCAGGCTCCACTGTCCATGAGGTTTCCAGGCAAGGATACTGGAGTGGGTTGCCATTTCCTTCTCCTATATATATATA
>NW_011495026.1:2560832-2589046 GCF_000754665.1 Bison bison bison | reverse complement strand
ATATATATATATATATATGTATGTATTTAACTGACATTGTTCTTACATTATAATTTGAAATTAAAAACAAATTCTCAGTATGTGTTGCTCAGTTGGAAGGATCCTTATTTTGTTTGGAATGAGAGGAGTAACAATGAGTTTCTCAGAAGACATAACAAAATGTATACATCACTTAAAAATTCTGGAAAAAATTTATCAACAAAGTCAAGACTAAAGTTCTTAGACTATAGACACTGTTAGCTTTTCTGGAGTCGTTGCTGTAACTTAATTATAAAAGAAGAGGATTCCTAGGTCAGCTGATAGCAATTTGGTAGCAGCGTATGGGAGAAGGTATCTGGGTTGGAGTCCGTGAATCTGGGTTCCTCCTATCTGACATGTGTGACCCTGTATGAATTTCACCAAGTATTCTTATCAGTGAATTGGGGATAATGAAAATATTACCTTACTTAGAAAGGATTAAATGAGTCGATGGGTGTTAAATGAACTTTGTGAACTCCAAAGTGATATTCAAATGCTAGTTTATGGGCCAGAAGGAGCTTGAATGAGCCTGCTGCCCTGGATCACCTTCCCATGGGCTGGCACCGGGTCACCACACTGCTATGGATACTGGCCGGCGGGAGCCTAAAATAAACAAACAAAAAACATGTTTATGTACCTTAGGGGATATGAGTCACCATTATTTCTCATTTCTCAGAATTTGCTGACATTTCAAGTAGATAAGAACTCTGGCTAGATATTGTTGATACTCCCTTTTCTTTCTGTTGCAAATAATTTCTTATTCTGCTCACTCCATGACTAATGCTTTTATGTACACATTCTTCTTTCTTATTTTACATCTCCTGACCATACCCCAGTCATATTACAATCAAGTACCATCTTTATCATCTCAACAACCTCAAGATTTTAGGAAAACATAAAATCTATGACTTTTAATCATTAAAAAGATAATGACTCATTTAAGGATGGATATAAAGGGTCAAACATTAATAGGAAAAGATTATGGTTGTTCTAAACCCAGCATTTTGAGGCTTATATTTCTATGGTTACAAATTAAATTATGTGAGGTAGTTATTATTCAAACAATACAGCTTTACTGTGTAGTATTGCTTTAGACAAATTCAAAAAGATAGACCTGAAGGGTATAGTGCTGCAAAAGTGGAAATCATTAAATATATCAGAATTTTAACCATAGAGTCATTTCCTCCATAATGTGGTACATGTGTTCTTAAAAATAAATGGAATTTCATGAAAAAGATAGTATTGCAGTGGACCTCAAATTCTAAACGATTTTATAGGGGAAAAGACTTCATAAAAACTTAAAGTACTAAAACATCTTACTCTAAGTGTATTACTTAGATTCCAAATAGTATAAAGTAATGATAGAGTAGATATAGATAAGCATTGCAGTTTATTTCAGAAAAAAGGCATTAAGTTTGCTTGGTATGAATGTGTGTGCTCAGTTGCTCAGTTGTATCTGACTCTTTTGAGACCCCATGGACTGTAGCCCGTCAGGCTCCTCTGACCATGGAATTCTCCAGGCTAGAATACTGGAGTGGGGTGCCATTTCCTCCCCCAGGGGATCTTCCCAAACCAGGGATCAAACCCACGTCTCTTACATCTCCTGCATTGGCAGGCAGGTTCGTTAGTACTGAGCCACGTAGGAAGCCCAAATGTAGTGAAGTGTGATATTTGTAGTACCTTTAAGAAATGGAAGGAAGGACATCATTATTATGAAGGTAAAATTTGTGTCACTAGAGTGACACATATACTTATTGCTTGGCCCTGCAGAGGAGACTGGATGCTGAGTAGTGCCTTTCTTTCTGTAGCAGCGTTATGTCTGCACCCTCAATCTTCCGTAGCACACTTCAGTGCCCCTTAGAACAGACGATGGCTGTAGTGTATCCATCTCTTGTTTTAATTACTCTTCCATTCTGTCCTGATGGCGCAGGCCATGGATTTCCTTAGGTCTGCTCCTTTGGAGCTGTAACATTCACTTTCATTTCTTTCAAAAGTTTTTCTTACTCTCACTTTTCAATATCTAAGACCCTCTGATCTTTATCATATTTAGATTGTGTTTTTTAATACTTTTAACGGGAAAAGTACATAAACCCAGGAATATAGCATAATATATACTTACAGCGCAATACATATGGTAAAGAAATTAAGGAAGAATATAAGGTATATGAATATTTTGTGTATTCCGCAGCAGATTATTGTGTTCAAATGAATAGTGTGTTTCTCTCTCATCCATTATTCTTTGGAGTAGAAAGTATAGCCCCTTGTAAAAAAAAATTAGTGTGAGTTAACATGGTTTTCTGTTTTGCTGGTTTTATCCATCTATTTATCCTCAGCATATTAACAAATTCAGCCATTACAGATAAAATAGAAAGAAAAACAGTATTGTTTTCTAAAGCATATGATTCCGTAAGTTGAATGTGATTGATTGTAAAGGAAAACCATGCATCATTTAAGAAGTTGTACTAAAATATTTCATTTAATGATTTATCAACAACTCCCTGTTCTGTCCCTGCAGAAGTTGAGATCAAAATCCTCTCTGAGTAAGATGGGTTGGTAAGAAAGTTATATGTGGTTGAGGGTTCTAAGAAGATCTGTGCCTTGATACCTACTCCTTGCCTGGTACACACTTGATAAGGGAGAAAGAGATGACGCCAACTATATGTGTGTATCTAAAAATAATAGTGAATCTGTTCCAATTTTCATTTAGAAACCTAGAAGCACTATGACATGAGAGCCAAGGGGCAATCCCAGGTAGTCGCATCAAATACTGTAACCTCAAATAATCATGGAAGAACACCTAAGTATGTATCTGCTCCTGGGAAGGTGCCATGGAGTGAGAGGCAGTAGACCTCACATGGACGTGTGGCTGATGTGAAGTCTTGGTGGTGGATGATGGCATGGACTGTATGGCCAGGGAGTAGACATCTCAACCGATGCAGGGAAGCAGATAACTCAGTTGATGACAATTTGGAGGGAGTGATGACAGCAGACTCCAGATGGGGTGATATTTATGTTTCAGTGGGTACCTGACAGGGAATGAGCTACCTTCCTCTATTGTTATTTATTCATTGAAAAACCAAACATTTGTTCAGTTCTAGACACTATCTGTGTTGTAGGCACTGTCAGAAAGTACCTAATCTATATTAGCCTTCAAACTCCATCCTAGAGAGAAAGAATTAACTTTCTTGCAGCATGCCATACATTACACACAATTACTTGGTCCCTTCTGTGAGAATGTGTTCTCCAATAGAGGAACAAGCATTCCTAATACTTATTACAAAATTTATCACACAGCAGGTGCCCAATGATAATTGATTGAAGCAAACTAATGACTCAGAAATAATGAAGCTCTAGAAACAGACATGAATTATAGAAAAATAAATCTTATTTGTATATCTGAGTTAATGAGTGGAAGATTACTATCTTCAAGAGTCAAATAAGACCATTAAGTCATAAAATTATCTTTATGTATCTAAAGTAAGATGGCCAATGAATAAAGGCAGAAAACTTTTCTATGTGTGTCTACCTAGGGTTAGGGGACAACTTGCCTCAACATACATAAATCTGTGGGATGATATCTTTGTTTGATGTTAGAGGTGGGAAGATGTGGTGTGTGTGTAGCAGTTTAGTGAGGAGGAGCATAATTAATATGGGTGGTCTTGACTGTTGTCTAGACCTCTGCCACCTATTATAATCATTGATATATGTAGCTATCAAGTACTCTGCTGCTAAGTCGCTTCAGTTGTGTCTGACTCTGTGCGACCCCATAGGCAGAAGCCCACCAGGCTCCCCCATCCCGGGGATTCTCCAGGCAAGGACACTGGAGTGGATTGCCATTTCCTTCCCCAATGCAGGAAAGTGAAAAGTCAAAGTGAAGTTGCTCAGTCGTGCCTGACTCGCAGCGACCCCATGGACTGCAGCCCACCAGGCTCCTCCGTCCATGGGATTTTCCAGGCAAGAGTACTAGAGTGGGTTGCCTTTGCCTTCTCCGATCAAGTACTCTACGAGTATCTAATCCAAATGGAACTATGCTGCAAGTGTAAAATTTACACTGGATTTAAAAACTTTTTAATAGTACAAAAATACAAAATATTTCAATTTTTAAAATGTCGCTTACATGTTAAGGTAATATGCATATATTTGTTTAAATAAGTATATTTCTAAATTAACTTGAGCTTATTCTACTTTTGACTACTAGAAATTTAAATATTATATGTGTGACTTGCATTTTAATTCTACTGGGCACTGAACAGAATGGTCTAGAATATTTTGCTCAGACACATTGACTTCGCTTAGCTTTGTACCTCGGACAAGAATGTATCCCTGTCACTTGATCTGACAGTGTTGCTCCAGTAACTGCATACCTCCAGTTTGACCTTCTTTTGCTCTGGGGACTAACGAACTTATGTGGACATATCATTCAATTATTCCAGATAAGCTCTGATTACTTCAAGAGTTCACCATTTCTAAATAACAGCTCAAAAAATTAATTGAATGATAAAGTTTACAGTTTATATCTAGGAATTATATATGTTTATTCTTTAAGTTACTTATTGTCACATTGGTAAATATGCATTTTCTGTATTGAACATACAATTAGCAATGAACTCACCAAAAGACAGGTGTATATTTTCCCTTGGCTTTTTCTTTTTCTTTTTTTTTTAGCAAATGAAACCTCAGTTTCAGAGAGAACCATACATGGGTTAGGTATATTATAGTTAATGTAGAAGGTATTCACTTCTTCATGATTTCAATGGCAAAAGTAAGCAAATGGGGGTGTGTATAAAGATAGGACTGTAGATACCATAAGAAGTATAATTAATTCAGACATTTATAAAAGAAAACATTTTTAACTATTGCAGGCAGGGCAGAAGCATAGCCTCTTGAATGGCTGAACTGCTTTGTGTCTGATGCTATCTATCCAGAAGTAGCTGAAAGGATAATTTCAAGAATTACATGACTAACACGCACATTTGAAAATTCTATTTAGGAAAAAAGAATTATATTCATCCAGGTCACCTAAATAGGCAGATGATACTAATCAAATCACTTGGATAATTACTGTAATTTCCACATCTTTGAATTTATTTAGTGAAAGTTGTGTAACAAGAAGAGTATATCTGTAGAGAGGTATCTGGTGTAACAATGTTCGTTTTAGTAAAGATGAAAACTAAAGAGGCGAAGTTCAGTGTTGCACAATGACTAAATGGAACCTAGATTAAAACTAAGGTTTTCTGGTCCTCAGATTTTTCCTCAGTAGAATCCAAAGGCAGGAAAAAGTTCCAAATGTCTTCTAATAATCTCCACTGCCAAGGTCCAAGTTATGTTAGAAAGAATAATTTCATATTAACTATTATTTTTCTCTTTGGGCACTGATATGATGGTTTGTACAGTTAGAAACAGTCCAAAAAAATTAAAAGAAAAAATTTTTTTCCAGGCAACAGTGTCTCTATTCATTTTATATCCCATTAGCTAATTCCTCCGCTGCAAAATGTATTGGAACCAAATTTTTGTCACATAGATGGTACGAGGTCAGTTTTTTCAATGCATATAATAGAATTACAGAAACAAACAAGTCTTGAATTCTAAATTTTATTAGCAGTGTTCACTTGGTTGACTCTGGTTTTTATTTTACTTATCAGTGAATACTTTTTCTGTAATAGAGATTGTTTTTATATTGCTTCATTAATAATTTCTCACTTTCTTTTAATATATACTATAACCTTACAATTTTCTCAAGTCATTGATACGGCAAACAATGGCTATTATTGTCTATTTATCCATTTGTGAACTTTTGATTGCTATGTGTCTCACTGTGTTCCTCCTTGGGTTTATCATGCCTGGGACTCTGTGCTTCCTGAACTTTGTTGATGGCCATTTCCTTTCCTATGTTAGGGAAGTTTTCAGCTATCAATTCTTCAAATATTTTCTCAGGTCGTTTCTCTCTTCTCCTTCTGGGACCCCTACACTGTGAATGTTTTTTTTTTATTTTTTTATTTTTAAACTTTACATAATTGTATTAGTTTTGCCAGTGTTGTCCCAGAAGTCTCTCATTAAAACTCTTACTAAAGTTTTAATTCTTATGATTCTATTCATATTTTCTCATAAGCCTTTCTGATTTAGTTTTCTATTTGGCTTTATAGTTTTCCTTTTTCTTTCCTTCCCTGATCCTAGGAGTCAGTGTATTTGTTGTCATTGTCAATAGAACATTGACATAGAAGAGAAAAGGAATATAATTGCCTGAATTTGCCTTAATGTTTGCTCTGAGAATCAGGTAATTTCTTTCTTTCTTTTTTTTAGGTAATTTATTTCTGCTTGCCAAATATACTAGCTTCTTATTTTGTCCAGACACTGTGTTTGATATGAGAAGGTATAAATGTGAATGATGCTATACAAAACTACAGATTTATGATGGAAAAACATAATCTGCATTTTCTTTCCAGAGACTAAAAAAACCATAACTCATGTTTTTAATTTCATTTTAGAAATATTCAAACAATTCTCTTAGAACGCAAAGTGAATAGTATTCTTACTTTAAACATAGCTTTGTGCATTAATACTTAACATTTCCCCCCAGTTTTACTGAAAAATAATTGACATGCTTCACTGTGTAAGTTTAAGGCCTACAGCATAATGATTTGATTTACATTTGTGAAGTGATAGGGTCAACTAACATCTGTTGAGTACCATCTCATAAAGTATAAAAAGAAGAAAAGAAATTAAAAAAAACTTTCTGATGAGAACTCATAAGATTTCCTCTCAGCAATTTTTCTGTATAGCATATAGCAATATTAACTATGGTCATACTGTTGTGCATTTATTTCCTAGTACTAATTTCTCTTATAACAGGACTATTACATGTCTTGGCCATCTTTCTCCAATTTTCCTTCTCCTACCCTACTCATCTGATAAACACATATCTGATCTTTTTCTGTGAGTTTGTTTTTGTTTTTAGATTCCACATATAAGTGAGATCATACAATATTTGTATTTCTGACTTATTTCACTTCACATAATGTTTTCAGGGTTCATCTATGTTTTTACAAATTGTAGAATTTCCTTATTTTTTATGGCTGAGTAATAGCCCGTTGTGTGTGTATATGTGTGTGTGTGTATGGGTGTGTGTCTACACCAGAGGGGCTTCCCTGGTAGCTCATCTGGTAAAAAGTCTGCTTGTAATGCAGGAGACCCTGGTTCAATTTCTGGGTCGGGAAGGTATGTATATACACACCATGACTTCTTCATCCATCAACAGATACTTAGGTTGTTTCCATGTCTACTGTAAATAATGCTGCTGTGTACATTGGGGTGCAGATATCTTTTAGAGTTAATGTCTCTGTTTTATTTGAATATGTTACCAGAAGTGGAATTGCTAGGCCAGGTGGTCATTCTTACATTCCAACAACATTGCAAGGGTTCCCTTTCTCCATATCCATACTAGCATTTGTTATCAGTTTTTTGATGATGGACTTTCCAACAGGCATATAGTGATACATCCCATTATGGTTAAATTTTCATTGCTCTGATGACTGTATTTTCATGTACCCATTGCCATTTAATATATATTCTTTGGAAAAATGTCTATTCAGGTCATTTGCTGTGATTTTTTGCACATGAATGTTATGAGTTTTTGATACCAACTCCTTATCAGAAATATGGCTTTAAAATATTTTTTATTGTTCTGTAAGTCTTCTTTTCATTTTGATGATGGCTTCTTTTGCTGTACATAAGCTTTTTAGTTTGATGTAGTCCCATTTATTTTGATTTTGTTGTTTATGCTTTGTGTTTTCAGTTCAGTTACTATGTTGTAAAATTTTGCTTTTTTATTTTTTGGTTTCTATTGCTTTGTCAATCTTCTCATTTTTTTGTTTTCTTAATCTCATTTAGTTGTCTAAGCATTCTTATAGGTCATTAAACTTCTTTATGAGGGTTATTCTCAATTAATTGTCTGATAGTTCATAGATTTCCATTTCTTTGTGTGCGTGTGTGCGTGCGAAGTTATTTCAGTCATCTCTGACTCTGTGTGACCCCATGAACTGCAGCCTGCCAGGCTCCTCTGTCCATGGGATTCTCCAGGCAAGAATACTGGAGTGGATTGCTGTGCCCTTCTCCAGGGGATCTTCGCCATCCAGGGATCGAAACAGTGCCTGCTATGCCTAACCTGCATTAGCAGGCAGGTTCTTTACCACTAGAGCTGCCTGGGAAGCCCTCCATTTCTTTAAGATCAGTAGTTCAGTTCAGTTCAGTCACTCAGTCGTGTCTGACTCTGCATCCACATGGACTGCAGCACGCCAGGCTTCCCTGTCCATCACCAACTCCCAGAACTTGCTCAAACTCATGTCCATCAAGTTGGTGATGCCATCCAACCATCTCATCCTTTGTCTTCCCCTTCTCCTCCCGCCTTCAATCTTTCCCAGCATCAGGGTCTTTTCCAATGAGTCAGTACTTCTCATCAGGTGGCCAAAGAATTGGAGCTTCAGCTTCAGCATCAGTCCTTCCAATGAATATTCGGGACTGATTTCCTTTTGGATTGGCTGGTTGGATCTCCTTGCAGTCCAAGGGACTCTCAAGAATCTTCTCCAACACCACAGTTCAAAAGCATCAATTCTTCAGCACTCAGCTTTCTTTATAGTTCAACTCTTACATCCATACGTGACTACTGGAAAAAACATATCTTTGACTAGACAAACCTTTGTTGGCAAAGCAATGTCTCTGCTTTTTAATATGCTGTCTAGGCTTGTCAAAGCTTTTCTTCCAAGATAAGTTATTAAAGCTTAATTAGTCTCGTTTTATGGGCTTCCCAGGTGGCGTTAGTGGTGAAGAAGCTACCTGCCAGTGCAGGAGACATAAGAAACTTGAGTTTGATCTTTGGATCCGGCATATTCCCTGGAGGAGAAAATGGCAACCCACTCCACTATTCTCTCCTGGATAATCCCATGGACAGAGGAGTCTGGAGGGCTGCAGTCCATGAGGTTGCAAAGAGTCAGACACCACTGAGCTTCTGAGCACACAGTCTCCTTTGGTGGTGTCATATTTACCTGGCTTTTCATGATCCTTGGTTCCTTACATTGATATCTGTATATTCGAGCAATGGGGTTCCTTTTCCAGACTTTATAGGTTTGCTTTGGCAGAAATGATTCTTCAGCAATCAATTCAGTTTGGGTGTTTCTGCTGATATTGTCACTAGGCAGGTGGGGTCTACTATTATGGTCTATATTTTGGTGAAGCAAATCATTCAAACTCAGAGATAGAGGATTGGAAGTGTGCCACTAGCTGAGAACAGTTGGGCAGGACTGTTGGCTCAGTTTCTTCTCACAGTGAGGCTGAGGCTGTGATGTGAACTTTGCCATTGCTTGGATTCTCTGGACAGGCTCTCTAGATGGTTGAGACTGAGCACCATATTCAGTTGTAGAAGGAGCTGTGAATTAGATTCCCTCCCCTAACAGAGCAGCAAGATTGAGAGAGAACAACAGCAAGATTGTTGTTCGGGGACCCAAATCAGGGAAGAGTGTGCACTAAATTCCTGGGTCAGGTGAGGCCACTGGTTTTGCTATGTAGATGGGGAAAGCCATGGGCTGTGGTCTTGGCTCAAGTGCCACTGTAACCAGGACTGTTGAATACGCGGTTCCCCATGTGCTCTGGTAAGCTTCCCCAATTAGGCATGCTGGAAACCGTATCTAGTAATGAGCTGGGCTACAAATCATGTTCCCTGTCCAGGTACAATAGAAGAAGCAGCTTTAAAACTGGAAAAGCTCCTGGTTGTTTTGACTCAAGCTGACCTGTGCCCCAAGTTCCCTTGCTGGTCAAATCCCCTGGTTTTGTTCTAACTATCGTCTCTGGTTGTCCTTTTTTGGCTTGAGTACTGTTTGGCTGCACAGACAGATTCCACATGTTCTTGCCAGCCCTTCTGGTCAAGGTGCCAGGAGCCACAGAGGGTAGGTGGAGCTCTGTCTCAGCTTCCTTACCTGGGTGGGAAGGAGAGGGCCCAATCTAAGGCAACTCTCAGTTGCACAGATAGGTTCTCTGGGTAGGCAAGGTTCAAGAGTTACCCTCCGCCTTGGCTATAAATGACTTCCCCTGCACATGTGTAGCATGAAAATTCTGCATACCCAGTACTGGCTCTGCTCTGGGAGTGATTGGTTTTGCCCACCTGCCTTTGTGCCTGAGCACCACTGGGCTGAACACTCTCGTGGTGTTCTCACCAGCCTCTCTGGCCAGGCAGGGTGTGACTTAGTGCCTTGCCTGCACATGGGCTCCAGGGATGGCAGCACTCCTTCTTTGAGAATCTGAACCAAGCAGATCTGCTCCCTACTGAGTCTCTTGGTCAGAGTGTGCTGCCAAGCTGGTTTTGCAGATGAGCAAATTTGTGGATTGGGAAAACTGCTTACACACTGCAAGTACACACTCAGTCTGTAAACATCCCTGTGCTGGTTGTTGCAAGCCCCTCTTCCTTTCTCTGTAACGGTCAGATTCCCAGTGGTTGAGCCCTACAGATTCCCGTGTAATCCTCTGTGGGCTAGGATCTGAGTAGTGATTCCCACAAAGCAGGGGGAGGGCCAAGTGTTCCCCTGGGGTCTCTTTTCTTCTTGGAGGAGCCAGACACTCTGAGGAGACCTCTCTGTGCAATGCTGTGATGAACCAGGGAGGAGGCAAGGTGGTCAACATAACCTTCTAATGCAGTCTGGAGTCTTGTTCTTGAATAATATTTAGTCCCTCTTGTGACAGGGAGTGAAGTCAGGAACAATCTATGTTACTGTCTTGGTGACATCACTCAAAAGACACACACATATTTCCCCACTCTACTTTTCAACTTCCAGTTTGTGAAGAACACTGATCATTCCAATAACTTACATTAAGAAAACCATTGCAGCTAAATGTTTATCTTATACTTTATAAAGCAAGTATGAACGAATAAACAAAAGCATGGAAATTTATGGTAACACTTAAAAATGTGTGATTTATACTTAAATGTCACCACAAAGACTGAACGTGCTATTCAGGAATTATTCAACACTTTCACCCTAAATATAATTTGCTCTTTTTAAATATGATAAGACATTTTGATCTGCAGTCAGGTATGAGATGTTTTGTTTTGTATTAAATGATCACTGTTCTGTGCAGGTAAAAGATAAATGGTCAAAGATGGGAAGAGTAACTTTTATGACTCCCCTTTTAAATGAAGGTTGCACTGAGTCAGCTTAGAAACTGTGCTCAAATGTGGAATGGAGTTTTCCATCTCTATCCTAAATTTTCGTTTTACCCCTGATAAATCAAACCATAATAGTATAGAGTTGTTGATAACCAAAGATTAAAATGAGATTTTCTAGTTTTGCTTCCCAAAGATACACACACATACACACACTCACTCACACACACACACACGTATGTGTATATGTGTATTTATCTAATATCTGTTTTATTGAAATATTAGTATTTAGATGAAATATTACATAGCCAGTAAATGGATTAAGTTTTGGCTATGGTTATATCTGTTTACATAGAAAGAAATGGACAACTTGTATACTTTAAATGGATATTTCATTAACTTTTTTTATAGTATACGCAATAGCTAAATAGTAATAGCCACAGTATCCTTTTACAGATTACAGATAATGCCGTTTCATACTTTTATACAGCAAGTAGCAGACTCTGTGGTTCATCCCTCTGGGGATTATGTTTTACTTCAGACTTCAATTAGACAGTTCTGCTGGGACCCAAGATATAACATTTCCCTTCTTGGCCTCCAGGGCAAAATGAGGCAAGTAGGCAGGAAATGCAGAGTGCCTAACCTAGGCTGGAAAATCTGTCAGATCACTCACTGGTCATAAGTAACCAGTTGCAGTCACTTGTGAGAGCAGAAAGGAAACCAGAGTCTCCTTAGAAGTACAGTTGGTAAAAACTCAGATTCTATAGTGAAATATAAGCAATTATCTTTAGGAGAAATGATTTTTTTCAAGTAATAAGGTCACTGATACACTAATGAAGTGACATACTAACGCAGATAAAGGTGGGACAAAATGCTATTGAGAATAAAATGAAAATTAAAAAATATAAGTGGAAAAATCCAAACCAAACCAATAGATTTTTAGCTAAATTCTTTAGCTGAAATAAGGAGTTTCATTACATCTTTATGAATAGAGATAGGGTATTTATTTTATAACCCCATCTTCATTATATTGAGTTTTATATAATTATGCTAAAGCTAAGTGGTTAAGTGTATGGTAAACTATGTGTGGTTTTCATTTCATAAAAGGGTTTCAATCACTCCTGTACCTCCATAAAATCCTGAATCAAACAGCTCTCTAGAGATGGAGTGGGGCCAAATAACTATAGCAATTTCCAACAGATGGCCAGTTAGGTCTGAGTTACTGAGAGAACTTATATCTTTTAGCACTGAGCCCCATTTATTATTTCCTTTTAACCTTTGTGGAGCCAATCAAATTAAATATTTGACACAGAAGTCTTTAAAGCAAAGCCATTTATTGGATGGAAGCAATCAAAACAGGAAAGGGAAGATAGCCCTTCTGGGATCCAGAGATATGGTACTTCTCAGAGCAGAGGTGTCTCTAGGTTTCACACAAGAAAACAGTAAATAAGTTAGAACAAATTTGTCTTTGATTAGTTGTGGTTGCCTGACCAGCCTGGGTTTCCATGGTGATCTTCCAGAGACAATATGTGAGAGTGGAAATGGGTTTCATTTTCGTATCAAGGGAACCCTTTTTCTGTGATTACCTCAAACTGCTCAGCAGCTCACCTGGGCTCCGTGTATAGAATGGAGTAAAGTGTCAAATTGGTCACTTCATCAGTTTGCCCTAATAAGAAATGCTTTACCTGCGTCCCTTTGGGTCTTGTTTTTGCTTTGTGTTCATTGGATGAAGTTACTTGACCTTTTTCATGTTGACTTGATGTAGATCTTTGCCCACACACGACTCTCCAACACACAATTTTACCCAAACAGGGTTCCTTGACCTTTATTATATCCAGGGAAGATTTCTGGGCTGTCTTTATCTCCTTCTGGTTCATTAAACTATTCTGAGACAGGCCAAAAACATGTAATGTTTGACCAACAAAATTATTTAATTCATCTTTTTTGATTAGATAATTCACACAGTATATACGGGGCTTCCCAGGTAGCTCAGCGGTCAAGAAGCCACCTGGTGATGCAGGGCACATGGGTTCAATCCCTGAGTTAGGAAGATCCCCTGAAGTAGGAAATGACAACCAGCTCCAATATTCTTGCCTGGAAAATTCAATGGACAGAGGAATCTGGCAGGCTACAATCCATGGGGGTCACAAAGGGTCAGACACAACTGAGCAACTCAGCACCCACATATGCGGCATATGCACATTTCAAAGGCATAAACATGTGTACACTGGGAAGCATATTATCTTTCTCTCATTCCCATAACTCAGTTTCCCATGTTCCCCCTTCAAGAGCAGGTTCTGTTATAGAGTGATATGTCATTTATAACTTCATCCATGATTTTCTAGAGACCCTATCAACTTTCCTTTCTTTCTCTACCATCCTTTCTCCTTGTTTGCTTTCTTCCTTCTACAGCATTCTCTCCTCGCTGCTCTGCAACTTGATTTTTGTTTAATTTAACATTATGTCTTGGACATTATTCCTTATCAGTTTAGAAAATCAGTCTTGTGGACTCTGTGGGAGAGGGAGAAGGTGGGGAGATTTGGGAGAATGGCATTGAAACATGTGTAATATCATGTATGAGACGAGTCGCCAGTCCAGGTTTGATGCACGATGCTGGATGCTTGGGGCTGGTGCACTGGGACGGCCCAGAAGGATGGTATGGGGAGGGAGGAGGGAGGAGGGTTCAGGATGGGGAGCACGGGTATACCTGTGGCAGATTCATTTCGATGTTGGGCGAAACTAATACAATATTGTAAAGTTTAAAAATAAAATAAAATTAAAAAAAAAAAGAAAATACCCTGATGCTTTTAATGGACACTCTATTCTCTTGTTTAGATATACTTTAAAAGTATTTATCCAGTTTCTTACTGATACTCTTTTATGATATTGCCAATATTTTGTTTTACAAATAATGCAGCAGCGAATATTTCTATACGTGTGTTTTGTAGCTTCTGTACCTCTAGAGATAAAATGAAGTAGTCAGTATATTTATACTACCTTCTACCTTCTTTTCTCTTCTCCCAGCTCTTTAAATTTCTAACATTTCTCAATACTGGATTTATAATAGTTACATTTGTTTCTGTAATAATAACCTGTCCATTTGTTCTAGTCTTAGTCTTATGTTTTAACAAACTTGGTGCTCACCATCAATCCTTTTGAAAGTTTCTTCATTCATTTCTTACTTGGCTGAAGTTGGTCCTTTAGTAGTTCTTCAAGAAGGCATCTTGAGAACTGTATTCCCTGAGATATTGTGCATTTCGTGTTGTCTATATTTGAATAACAGTATGAATACGTCTTAAAGTCTTTTCTCACACTTTGCCGATCTCTTCAAAAGACTTAATTCCTCACTACATTTTAGAATTGGATTTTGCCATACAAGGACTTCCCTGGTGGCTCAGATGGAAAAGCATCTGTCTACAACGTGAGAGACCCGGGTTCGAGACCTGGGTTGGGAAGATCCCCTGGAGAAGGAAATGGCAACCCACTCCAGTACTATTGCCTGGAAAATCCCATGGACAGAGGAGCCTGGTAGGCTACAGTCTATGGGGTCACAAAGAGTCAGACACGACTGAGTGACTTCACTTTCACTTTCATACAGAAGGAAGTTTGATACCAGTTCTATTTATTTCTGATTTAAGTGACTTGATCTTTTATTCTGGATGTCCAAAGAATTCTTTCCTTATCTTTGATATCCAATGAATCTGTGTCTTTGTATCATTCTCTATCATTTAGTTTTGTTTGTTTATTATTGGTAGAATATGCTACACTCTTTGAACCTGTAAATTTAAATCCCTTTTTCTTTCAGGAAAGTTTCTTGAATTTTATTTTTGTATATTTGTTCTCTTTATCACTTAATATTTTTTTCTTGGGGACTCCAACTATTCAAATGTAATATATATCTTTTGCATTTTCTCCACATGTATCATTTGTTATTATTCCTTTTATCATTTTCTTAATCCCTTGCCTTTCATGTCTTTTACTCTGTTTTCACAATTGTCTGATATCCTTCTTGCTACCCCCAAAGTGGCTTTCATTTCCATGATAAGCTTAGTTTTTATATACCCCTTTCCTAAATTGTGCCAGCTTTTTTTTTTTTTTCCTAAGTTGTCTTCTCATTCAGGTATTCAATAGAATATATATATGAAACAAGGCACTATTATATGTGCCAGATCACTATTATACAGGCAAATGATAGAGTAAAAGAAGACAAAAGTTTATCCTCCCACAGAGCTTACATTATAGCCTTGACTCTGTTTTATATATGTAATTGTGTGTGTGTGCATGCTCAGTCCTCTTTGTGACTCCAGGGACGGTAGCCCACCAGGCTACTCTGCCCATGGAATTCTCCAGGCAAGAATACAGGAGTGGGTTGCCATTCCCTTCTCCAGGAGATCTTCCTGACCCAGGGACTGAACCCAGGTCTCCTGCATTGCAGGCAGCTTCTTTACCATCTGAGCCACCAGGGAAGCCCATATATGTGATTACTTCATTCGATTTCTATAAAATTCAACTAAGTATTTTTATTTGATTCATGAAAAGTAATTCTTTTGAGTACAGATTTTCTACCATCTGTTTTCCGTTTAACTTTTTGGTAGCCTCATTGTAGACCCTATGTCTATTATGGGTTCTTTTTATTGCTCATCTTTGAATGACATCATTCATTCCTTCTAGACCAATTATTTATATGATCTTTTTTTGGATGGGTGAGAGAGTTATTAGATCCGTGTTTTAGTTGAGGGGTCACCAAACTGTAATTTTAATGTGGTCCATATCCTTGTTTTGTACAGTCTGTGAACTAGAATGTATTTCATATTTTTAATGAATTGGAAGCAAAAGGAGGAGGAGGGAGTTGTTGCAGAGACTGTATGTGGCCCACAAAGCATAAAATATTCATTATCTCATCCTTTGCAGAAAATGTTAGCCAGTTCCTATTTCATCTAGCAATGGTTCTTATCATAAAACAAAATAATGTGTTAATGAGTTTGTTAGCCTTCATTTATTCCAGGAAATTGATATTACCAGTGCGAAGGAGCTCTCATGAATCTCTTTACTCTAGCTTGCCTCAGAAACTGTCCACTTCCTTCAAATATGGCTCTGTGTGTGTGTGGTGTGTATGGATGTATCTGCATATGATTTATCATTCACCTTTATATTCTATACCCTGTTTTTAGAGACAGTGATAGAATTGGTCAAAAAATATTTTGCTACCAGCACATATATAATTTTCATTTGTGGAGATGAAAGATTATTGATATTGCTTACAAGTATATGTCACTTGCCTTGGAAAATAGTGCTCTGATGCCCTTCTCTGAGTCCTGAAGCCAAGGATGTATTCTCAGGGATTGTTCCTACACTTCTTTTGTATTTTTTCTACATTTTCCAGCTTTCACTCATGTATTGTGATTTATTTCCAGCTTTCACTCATTTATTGTGATTCCCTGGTAGCTCAGACTGTAAAGGGTCTGCCTACAGTGCGGGAGAACCGGGTTCGATCCCTGGGTTGGGAAGATCTCCTGGAGAAGGCAATGGCAACCCACTCCAGTACTCTTGCCTGGAATATCCCATGGACCAAGGAGCCTGGTAGGCTACAGTCCATGGGGTCGCAAAGAGTCGGACGCAACTGAGCGATTTCACCTCACTTCATTGTGATTTAACTTACAAATATTAAATCAAAGGCAGAAAATGTGTTTCTATTTCTTATTCTCTTAGTTGTTTCCATATGATTACTCAAAGAAGAAGAGGAAAATATCTACCTTAGTGATCATATTTTAAATAAAATCTCTACATTTCTATAAACATGCAAAACCTTTACTTTGGAATATGTTGTCAGAAAACTTTCAGGAATAAAGATAGTAAAGTGAAATAGTAAGGATGATAGGAATGTCAGTGTAAGTTGATATTACTGTGAATAAACAGTAAATGCTTATCAGACTGCCTCACAAATATCTAACCAGCACATAATGCTATTGTTGCACACATGGCAAATCCTTCAGAGCCCTATATGGTTTGTTGATTAAATTCCACTTAATGATTTAAGTGACGAGAAGGAAGACTTAAGGAATATGTGAATGCCTTGTCAGAGTTGGAGAGACTTGTTCTGCCGATCAGCAAGCCATCGGTGCCGACACTGTATAACGCACTGTGCTAGGTGCCACTTCACTCTGTACTTGTCATCAAGCAGATCATTATGCCACCAAAGGCAAGAGGAAACGGTTTCAACTAGAGCTGTAATTGATATAAAATGATCGCTTAGTATGAGAGTTTCAAAAGAAGGACATATACATGGAAAACTCTGTACAAGCAATCCGCTTTCATCTGCAGTTTTGTTTTCTTTGGTTACTGTTAATAGCAATCATCTGTGATCTGAAAATATGAAAAGGAAAATTCCAGGAGTAAACAATTCATAAGTTTTTAATTGTGTGTCATGCTGAGCAGTATGAGCAAATTTTGTGCTGTCTTGCTCAGGATGTGGATCATTCCTTTTTCTAGCATATCCTGCCTGTTAGGCACTTAATAGATATCTCAGTTATCAGATTGACTGTGGTAGTACAGTGCTTCTTCAAGGAGCCCTTATTTCACTTAATAATGGCCCCAAAGTGCACAAATATAGAAGCTGACTGCCTATCAATAATTATTTTAAACACAGATGGATTAAATTCTCCAAAGTGCTTCCTTTAATTGAAAAGGTTAAAGTTCTCAACTTAATAAGGAAAGAAAAAAGTACTGTATGCTGAGGTCGCTATGATCTGTGGTAAGAATGAATCTTCTATTCATGGAATTAAAGAAAGGAAAAAAATTCATGCTAGTTTGGCTGTTTTGTGCCATAGACTGCAAAAGTTAGGGCCATAGTAAATAAGTGCTTTTTCAAGATGGAAAATGGATTGCATTTATACAGTAGGATATTTGGAGAGAGAATGAAACTATATTCACATTACTTTTGGTATAGTATACGCCTATACTTACCCTAATTTATTATTAGTTATTGTTTTTAATATCTTACTATGCCTAAATTAAACTTTATCACAGTTGTATTTGTATATGAAAAAAAAAAACATATAGGAGTTGATACTTTCCATGGTTTCAGTTATCTACTAGGGGTCTTGCAACATATCCCTGTAGATAAAGGGGGACTGCTGTATTTGAAGTAACGAGGACCTTGGGAGAAAATAAGATAGTGAAGTATCATGACCACTAACTTTTCTTCTAAGACTCTTGACACATAGGGTGAAAAATTAAGATAGCTAGATGACTCCATTCAAAAGTGTAAATGAGAAAAAGAATGAGATTAACTTCATAATGGAAGTTTGTTTTACTTCTTCTTCACACACATTAACCTATGCAATGAAGTTAAAATCCTTCAAAGTTCAGATTGTGGATCTTATTTGAAATCAACTGGACTTAGCTTAATTTTCAACATTTTGCAATTGCAATGTGTTTCCAATATAATTAAAAAGTAAGTTTGTTCTGCAATGAACAATGGGATACATGTATCTTTTTCAATTTTGGTTCTATATTCTGTCTCCCACCCTCATTTTCATGAAGGACATGAATTTTGGTTTTTAAATTTGCATAGTAACATTTACTTCTTTTCTGCTCCATGAAGGAATATAATTAAAACAGTGAAAAGCATTGAGCTGATGGTTCATAATGCACTAATTCATGATAGTGTATTAGCATTCTGATTAAAATAAACTACCTAATGAAACTGGAGAAAGATTTCATTCTCACCCTTCTCATTATATGTATGGTGAGTTCTGTGATTCAGGCGATGTTGCAGCAGAGAGGCTATCGTAAGTAAATGCTGCTTAGGAAGCTATTCAACGGGAGTTTTTAAACAGCTGTTCCCAAGCTTCATTAAGACTCATTATGAGTTGTCATGTAATGGAGAACTTATATTTTTTGATGATCTCTGCATACCAGTAAAGATAAAAGTATGTCTTAAGGCAGAACTAAAAAGAACAGAAGTTGGTACATATTAAAAATAGATTACTAAAATGCCCTAGTTAGCTGGCACAGACCTTAAAAGCTCAGTACAATCATTCAGATTTAAAGGGAAAGATAAAAAGTGACTAAATTCACTGAGCTTTTAATACATCAACTGTTATATTTTAGGGGAAAAGCTCTATTCTTTTATATGAAAGCTACCTGGGGGCCCCAGAGATTGATCTGCACCTCTTATGATGGGAATTGAGAGAGCTGGCATGGTCACAGCTGAGAAGGGGCATTCTGATGGCTTTTCTAATTGCTACCTTGGCTTCAAGTGCAAGTAAGAGTAGTATCTTCCCTCCATGCATCACACTCAAGACACCTTTCTCACACCACACAAAGTTAAAGGTAATCTCAGTTCTTGGTTGAAGCATAAGCATCATTGATACATCTAGATCTTTATTCACAAGGACCTCCAGAATGAATATATACATAGAATGGACTCAGAAAACATATTTTGGGGAGCAGGAGATAAAGGGTGTTGGTTTGAAGTTTCAGAGCTGTTTTTGCAGAGCAAGCACACTTTTTTTTTTTTTTAACTTACATTGTCAATAAAAGCAGTTAAAATTTTAAAGGGATGTCTTTATAGTTCATGAAAAGTAAGAAAACATTAAGTATACATATCAAATGTTAAAACTGTAAGAATTTGAGCATTATACAAGGGATAATGAAAATTAAAGATGGTCACTTCAGCACCAAAACCATTGCCTAGAACTGCCATTCTTCCATCAAATGTAGCGCTTTCTCACAAGCACTGTCACCAGAAGGAATCCTGTCAGGGCCATCTGTGTGTATCCAAGGTCCCTAAAAATAGGGCCATCTGTGTGTCAAGGTCTCCATGGCTCAGTGTCAACTGCAGCCTTCATTCTCATACTCAGCCACGCTCATCCAGAACTCAATATCCCTTAGAAAAACCAAGAAAATGCCAAGCACGTGGCTTCCCTCTTGATTAGTCGTTTTCTTTTGTGAGAAAGGAGACAGTGTTTAGCAGGTACATTGCACCCTTGTCAGTAACAAACAGAAGACCAGATTGCCATGAAGTTCAAGAACTGGAGCTGCTCAGAGAAAATGTTGCTTCATGACAGAGAGCCAGACATGAAAGTAGTTTGGGGAAAGTGCTTTGGAAGTTAAGAAATGCAAGTTTATGTAAGTACAAATGCTGCAGAAAGCTGAGGATGAGGGTACCATCTAAGAAAGCTTGCAGAGGCAGAGTAAGATAAAGCTAGATCTGTGTACTCAGTATTGTAGGAAAAGTGTAATGTCTCTTTTACTCAAGATTAGTGTAAAAAGGGAGAAAGTTGGTGTTGGGTGAAGAACATGGCTCCCTGTTAAACAGCAAGCTGAATAAAGTGAGAGTGGGTAAGGAGAAAAGATTATTTTTCTCTGTTCTTGAAATGTGCTCATATTGTAACCATTTTGTTTTTGAAAAAATTTCCAAGGTAACTGATTATCTTTTTCAATTGTTGCAAACCAAATTACTGAAGAGCTTTATATTTGATAGTCTTTAAACTGACATCTTGATATTGCCAGTAGGTGTATTAAATGTTGGAGGACACAGGAGAATTTAAGGAGCATTTATGAGCATTTGCCTATTTAATGCACTGAGGAGTTATCCAGGAAGTATAGCAGCTTCTTATTGGAAAGTTCTAATTCCTGTTGAGACCACTCACAGATTAATTTGACATGGCAAGTGGCAATATTATTGTTTACCTAATCCCAGTGGTGGCTCAGATGGTAAAGAGCCTGCTTACAATGTGGGAGACCTGAGTTCGATCCCTGGGTAGGTAAGATCCTCTGGAGAAGGAAATGGCAACCCACTCCAGTACTCTTGCATGGAAAATCTGATGGATGGAGGAACCTGGTAAGCTACAGTCCATGAAGTAGCAAAGAGTCAGACAGGACTGAGTGACTAAACTTTCACTTTTACTTTCAATCCCAGTGCAGCAAATCTAATGTTCTCCCTTACAATAGGCTTTCTTTTCTTTCTCTCCTCTCATCACAACAGAACTTTGAATGGTATCTGCTTTCAAATCATGCTTTGAATGATTCGAAGAATCAATTATGCTTTCAAATGCTGCTTATATTACAACTCATTGAAGAAGGTAGGGCCAGAATTACAATTCTCATTTTATAGTTGAGGATCAGGTAAAGCAGGGCTTCCCAGGTGGCTCAGTGGTAATGAATCTGCCTACTAATGTGGGGGATGGAGGAAACATAGGTTTGATCCCTGGGTTGGGAAGATACTCTGGACGAGGAAATGGCAACCCACTCCAGTATTCTTGCCTGGACAGAGGAGCCTGGGGGGCTGCAGTCCATGGGGTCACAACTTGTCAGACACAACTGAGTGAATGAGCATGCCACAGCACAGGTCAAGGAGGCTATGGAAACTGACCAGGCTATGGAGCTAGTTAGCAGTTGACCTAGAACTTCAACACAGGTGTCCTGAATCTAATCTTGAAAGCAAGTCCTTTCCAGGAGAACACACTGCCACACACCTAATTTTAAAAGAGGGGATTCCTGAGGAAAAAAATGATCTGTTTTTGGCCAATCCATTTTCTAGGATTCCTGGGGAGATTTTTGAGATCAAGTCTAGAATGACAATAATTAATTCTTGCCAACTGAGCAGACATATTTTGGAAGTTCCTGCAGCTGTTATTATTTTTTGTAGTTGTATTTTATTTTTTCAATATTTTTATTACAAAGAAATTGCCTCTTAAATATGCAGTGCTTTTAATAGTAATGAAATATCTGTATGACTAGCTCAATATGTGAAAAGATGAAAGGCAATTTAACTTGGCTGTGTAGGCTCTGCTTGTATCTTGTAATGGATAGTACCACCTTAGTTTTATGCCACATTTCTCAACATTGCTGAGGTTTAACAAACTGTGCATGGCTATGTGAACAACCTGTTCTCCCCATGAAAGATGGCAAACATGCTGTGATGAAAATACTGTGCAATCATTTTTCAGAATGGATCCTCTCTATTCTGGATACAGCTACTAAAATAAGAATGGAACAAAACAGACCGGGATTTGTTAAAGTAAAATGGGACTCAGATGCTAAGAGGTCAGAGTCTTTCATTGTATATTCTTGTAAGCTTATTCCTCAAGGTTGATATACAGGATTTTTGTTTCTTGAATAAATAGCAGTTAAAAGAACTTGTCTTTCTTATATATCATGCCTGTGTTTCTTTCTTGTATTTCTGATGTAATTCAGACTTCCATTTTGATAATTCTTGAGTTCACAAGGAGATGGGATTCACATAAATATCACTTAAATATAGTCCGTCATGGGCTATTCACTGGAATAGGTTTTATGTCCTCTCTGTATTATTTGACTCACCATCAAAGGTACAGTTTGTTCTCTGTATTTTCAATTTAGTGTGTCCTGAGTATTACATGGTGTGTTAATTTGAAATATGAGTACGATAGGGTATGGCAGGAACCACAGTATTTAATGTGAATAAATTGGAGTCTTAGGCCCATGAGTCAGACCAGCCTTTGCCAAGATGTATTCAGCAGAACATAAATCTTATAGTATGAAAAGGGTGGGTAGAGATGAGAAGGAGGAAGGATATTTGAGAAATGCTATATGCTTCTCTTTGGAATTAGTAATTCTATTAGCATTTTAATGGCCTTGAGAATTCCTACAGTAGATAATTTTATTTAACTTTGTTTAATTCAGTGTTTCTCAAATTTATTTGCCAATAATAAATATTTCATTGGCTTTTTATTATAGGCCAAGGTTTCTTGAAGAAAAACATGTAAAAATCCTTGCCCCTATGGAGCTCACATTCAAGTGGGGGACACAGATAGTAACAAATAAGCATATAAAGTAAAAAATAACAAATAAACATGCAAAGCGCTATGGAGATTAAAAGCAGAGAGAGGGGATGAAGGGAGTGATGGTCAAGGTGAAAAAGTTTGACATTTATTTGACTAGAGAATCTGTGTTGTAAATGAGTAATACTTCTTAAGGACTCAAGAACTACAGTCTACAGAAAACACTCTGAGAACCAGAGTTGGATCCTCCGTCAGGACCTTGGACAGCTCACTTTCTAGCTACATGTTTCCTATTTCTTTATATAACCTGATTTCTTTAAAAAGTACCCTATATCCCAAATGTATTTTTCTGAATTTGTCTGACAATAGCTGTGATTTATGAGCTCGTGCTGATACAGTACTTAAACCTTTAATACAAGCTTTGTCCTTTGAGGGAATAAAATAGATGACCAAAAATCAGATTAATAACCACTAGATGTCGGTGTTATCATTGGGTAACAGACATGATCTTAAATCTCCTTAGCAGGCATGGTTGACCTAGATAATTTACTGCATAAGTAGATATTAAAAAATACCTTCCAAGTTTATTATAATCTAGCTGCATAACCTTTTTCAAGCAGTTCCTAGATGCTAAAGACAAATATAATTCAGAACAAGATTTAAAGAAAACATAAAAATGTTGGCATATACCTATTGACCAAGCTGAACAATGAATTGTGACACATTTTGTTTACATTTCCTCAATGAAACCTTTACTGAGCAATTATTATGTGTCAGGTTCTCGACTAGGCACCAAGAAAGATAAAATTAATAAGCGAATGTTCCACAAAGCAAGAATAGTTAACAATATGCTGTCGATTATATTGGTTAATATATAAGGTTAATACATTTATGAAAGCAGAGTAAGAAGGATGGAGATAGAGTGGTATAACTAGCTTTATAGACAATTCAGTGGCAATACGAAGGATTGATTTGCAGGGGGACAATCTGGGGTCATGGAGACCTTAGGAGACGTAGTTGGCAAATATTTATACTGACTTATTTCAAAGACAAATTAGAAGCCATAGGGTAGTAGCTCCATCAACATCCATCATCAACTCTGCAAATCTACTTGCATCTTGACCATTCTTCTTTCCTCTCCTCCTGTGGCATAGATACTTCTTTTTCTGTGTAAGGTTAACATGTCTATCTATCCTTCAGACCTCCATCAGGGGACTTGGTGGTACTGAACATCCTTAACCTTCACTATCTTCCTCTCTCTCAAGTTCCTTCCCTTCAGGATTTACATATGCTCTGTTACCACCAATCCTAAAAAATAAAACAAAACAAGCTAATCAACCCTCCAATCCATGAACATTCACTGTTCACACAAAATTCTTACAGTTGTCACCTAAAAGAATTGATTACACTTCCCATTCACTCACTCCTCAACCAGCACTCCTCTGTCCATACAAACTGCTCCCACCTCTGGTTACCAAAGACCTCCACATCTCCGAGTTCAGCGGGTGCTTTTGTCCTTTACTTTGTTTGATGACTTCAGACCATCTGCCACTCCATACTACCATTTTTCACAACACCACATTTTCCTGGTGTGTCTCTCTAATTATTAGCACTGTTTGCCAGATACTTCATTGCCTTTTCTTTCCCCTCTCAGATACTGATTTGGTTTAGGTTCTCCACTACCCCAACACCCATTCTCACTCCCTGCACTTCATCCACAGGTCATGCTTATCTGCTTTCATGGCTAGCTATTTTACTTATATGCCAAATACTCTGAAATCTTTGCTTTCAGCCCAGTTTTCCCTCATTTTTCTCCTAGTGTCTTCAGATCCAGCATATTAAAAACTAGCATCATTTTCTTTTAAAACTTGCTTCTTAATGCATTCTAATTTTCCTGTTGTTCAATTTAGAAAGTGTGACATCACTTTTGATTTTTCCTTCTTCTTCTATGACTATATTCAATAGATGCACATACATTTAAACTTATTTTTTGAGTGCCACTATGTGCCAAAAGCTCTGAATATGGTGGCGAACAAGACATGCAGATCCCTGACTTCACTGAGCTTACAGCTGAGTGGAAGAAGCAGAGAATAAATATGACCATTGCTGCTGCTGCTAAGTCACTTCAGTCGTGTCCGACTTTGTGACCCCATAGACGTAAGTCATAGTTAACAAGTTGTGATAGATATTTTGAAAATATATCTGTGAATAAAAATATTGTGTCTAACATTAAACAAGGTGTTTAAAACTGAGACCTCAAGGCTAGTAATAAATCAGTTATTAAAGTTGGGAAAATATTGTTTCAGACAGAGAGGAAAAACATGTGTGAAGGCATTGAGGTAGAAAAGTATTTGTCAGAAGGCCAATATAAAATCTTAAACCTGTTTATATCTGTCTTTGTTTAAACCTCTAACTGCTCAATATGCTTAGTGAAGCCCCTTAGGGTTGTGCACCTGACTTGTCCTAGCCCCACTCCTTGCTCTGCCCCTTCAGTCTGTCTATATTACATGGGGTTTGTTTGGTTCTCTCAATAAGCTAAGCTATCTCTAGCTTCATACCCTCTGGCAAAATTTTTCCTTTGCTGCTGGTCTTCTTCTCATTAGCCTCTTTCCTTTATTTGACTGGTTGAGACTCACTCTTTAGGTCTTCTCAGGGGCTGGTCTTGCTTGATTTACTGCTCCACCCCATCTCCTAGTAGGAGACTATTTCACAGAAGCCCCTATGCTCCTCTTTCATAACTAGTTTTGCTCTGTATTGTGCTTACTTGCTCAGTCATGTCCAGCTCTTTGCCACCCCATGGACTGTAGCCTCCAGGCTCCTGTTCATGGGGATTCTCCAGGCAAGAATACTGGAATATGTTGCCATGACCTCCTCCAGGGGATCTTCCCAACCCAGGGATCAACCCAGGTCTCCTACAATGCAGGTGGATTCTTTACCATATGAGTCATCAGGGAAGCCCAGCTTTGCTCTAGTTTAGTGTTAATCTTCTATGCCAAACTATATGCTCAATGAGGACAGGAACTTGGTAATTTTTTTAACCCCTTATTTTCAGTGCCTAGTACTATACATCCATTTTATAAGCACTGAATAAAACATTTGTTGGTGAATGAATGAGTAAAATGAATGAAGGAAAGGATATTTAAAGAGAGGCAGATGTCAGGGGTCAGATGATCACACACAGACGCTACCCTTATTGATGGACAAGTTCATGCAGGAAAGATACATGAATCAGCTTGAGAAATTGTGGATTTTAGTTTAGGAGTCACAATCTTCATATGTAATAGTCTCATAAGAAAAAAAAAAAAAGAACTCATTTGATGTCCACATCTTTCCTCATCCCCTGTTTCATCTCTACTGCTCTTCTTGGAGAAAAACTCCTCAAAACAGCTATCACAATTTTCCCCACTTCTGTTGTTCATTTATCCCATTTCAATGAGCCTTTTGTCTCCAGCACTCAACAGGACCTGCTCTTATCACTGTTTTTAATAGTCTGTTTGTTTCAAACCCAGTACCCAATCCATCTTACTCAGGAGCACTGATACTGTTCATCCTTCCTTCTTTTTGGAAAAACTTTCTTCTTTGATCTTTTGATTTTCTTCAAACCACCCTGTTCTTCACCCTTTTGCTAGATCTTACTCCACTTCCCAAACATTAATAAAGCAGAAGTAGATGTCTTTCTGAAACTGTCTTGCTTTTTCGATGATCCATCGGATGCTGGCAATTTGATCTCTGGTTTCTCTGCCTTTTCTAAATCCGTCTTGAACATCTGGAAGTTCATGATTCACTTACTGTGGAAGCCTTGCTTGGAGAATTTTGAGTATTACTTTGCTAGGGTGTGAGATGAGTGCAATTGTGCAGTAGTTTGAACATTCTTTGGCATTGCCTTTTTTTGAGATTGGAATGAAAACTGACCTTTTCCAGTCCTGTGTCCACTCCTGAGTTTTCTAAACTTGCTGGCATATTGAGCGCAGCAATTTAACAGCATCATTCTACTTCTGCTTTATTGACTAGGTCAAAGCCTTTGACTATGTAGATCACAACAAACTGTGGAAAATTCTTAAAGAGATGGGAGTACCAGACCATGTTATCTGCCTCCAGATATATCTGTATGCAGGTCAAGAAGCAAGAGTTAGAATTGGACATGGAACAGCAGACTGGTCCCAAATTGGGAAAGGTGCATGTCAAGGCTGTATATTGTCACCCTGTTTATTTAACTTCTATGCAGAGTACATCATGAGAAATGCTGGGCTGGATGAAGCACAGGCTGGAATCAAGATTGCCAGGAGAAATATTAATAACCTCATATATGCAGGTGACACCACCCTTATGGCAGAAAGTGAAGAAGAACTAAAGAGCCTCTTGATGAAAGTGAAAGAGGAGAGTGAAAAAGTTGGCCTAAAATTCAACATTCAGAACACTAAGATCACAGTATCCAGTCCCATCACTTTATGGCAAATAGATGGGGAAACAGTGTAAACAGTGAGAGACTTTATTTTGGGGGCTCAAAATCACTGCAGATGGTGACTACAGCCTTGAAATTAAATGACGCTTGCTTCTTGGAAGAAAAGTTATGACCAACCCAGACAGCTTTACACGACTGCATGACTGAGCTGAAACCAAACATTAAATATTGAGGGACTCAGGGACTCTGTCCTCAACTCTTGTCTGCCTATGTGTTTTATCTATTGCTCCAAATGCTTTCAGTTCAGTTCAGTCGCTCAGTCGTATCCTACTCTTTGCGATCCATGAATTACAGCATGCCAGGCCTCCCTGTCCATCACCAACTTCCGGAGTTCACTCAAACTCATGTCCATCGAGTCAGTGATGCCATCCAGCCATCTCATCCTCTGTTGTCCCCTTCTCTTCCTGCCCCCAATCCCTTCCAGCATCAGGGTCTTTTCCAATGAGTCAACTCTTCACATGAGGTGGCCAAAGTACTGGAGTTTCAGCTTTAGCCTCAGTCCTTCCAAAGAACACCCAGGACTAATCTCCTTTAGAAAGGACTGGTTGGATTTCCTTGCAGTCCAAGGGACTCTCAAGAGTCTTCTCCAACACCACAGTTCAAAAGCATCAATTCTTCGGCACTCAGCTTTCTTCACAGTCCAACTCTCACATGCATACATGACCATTGGAAAAACCACAGCCTTGACTAGATGGGCCTTTGTTGGCACAGTAATGTCTCTGCTTTTGAATATGCTATCTAGGTTGGTCATAACTTTCCTTCCAAGGAGTAAGCGTCTTTTAATTTCATGGCTGCAGTCACCATCTACAGTGATTTTGGA
>NW_011495026.1:2536633-2560732 GCF_000754665.1 Bison bison bison | reverse complement strand
ATTTCCCATGAAGTGGTGGGACCAGATGCCATGATCTTAGTTTTCTGAATGTTGAGCTTTAAGCCCACTTTTTCACTCTCCTTTTTCACTTTCATCAAGGGGCTTTTTAGTTCCTCTTCACTTTCTGCCATAAGGGTGGTGTCATCTGCATATCTGAGGTTATTGATATTTCTCCCAGCAATCTTGATTCCAGCTTGTGCTTCTTCTAGCCCAGCGTTTCTCACGATGTACTCTGCATATAAGTTAAATAAGCAGGGTGACAATATACAGCCTTGACGTCCTCCTTTTCCTATTTGGAACCAGTCTGTTGTTCCATGTCCAGTTCTAACTGTTGCTTCCTGACCTGTATAGAGGTTTCTCAAGAGGCAGATCAGGTGGTCTGGTATTCCCATCTCTTTCAGAGTTTTCCACAGTTTATTGTGATCCACACAGTCAAAGGCTTTGGCATAGTCAATAAAGCAGAAATAGAAGTTTTTTTTGGAACTCTCTTCCTTTTTCCATGATCCAGCAGTTGTTGGCAATTTGATCTCTGGTTCCTCTGCCTTTTCTAAAACCAGCTTGAACATCTGCAAGTTCACAGTTCATGTATTGCTGAAGCCTGGCTTGGAGAATGTTGAGCATTACTGTACTAGCGTGTGAGATGAGTGCAATTTAGAAAATATCTATTCCCTGGTGAGTTCCAGTTTGACATGAGTATCCCTGGTTTCAGTCACAAGCCTCAGATTCACCTAGTCAATTTTCTACTTTATACCTGCACTTAGATGCTAATTAGACATCTCAAATGTTACACAGCAAACAGACTGTCGAATTTCCTCTGAAATCTGCTCCTCCAGAAGTCTTTCTCATTTCAGTAAATACAATTCTTTCTGCCAGTTGCCTGATTCAAAGATCCTAAATTCTTGATTCTTCTCTTGCTCTCACATCCCACATTCCATGTATCCCAGTCCTAAATGCTGTGATTTTGAAATATGTCTCCTTACCACACTGCTCCCCACCAATGACAAAGTAGGCTAACCAGTCCCTTGATTCTATCCATGTTCCATAAAACCTATTTCTGTGCGGTAACCACGGTTATTTTTTTGTAAATTTTACTAGATCATATTACTTCTGTTTGCAAAATCCTCCAATGGCATTTCATCTCACTCTGCCCTTACCCTGGCTTTCAAGGCCTTATGTGATCTGTCCCCAGTCCTGCCTTTCTGAGTTTATCTCATTCTGTTTTCCTCCTTGGCAAAATTTATTCTCACCACACTGACTTCTTTGCTTTCCTTCAGTACTCCAGGACAGCTGTCGCTCTAGACCCTTTGCATGGTCTGGTCTTTATCTGGGGACACTCTTTGTCCCTGTGTTTAACATGGCTCACTCCTTCCTTTAAGTCTCTGTTCAAATGTTACTTTATCTGAGAGTCTTTCTATTAGCACCTCATCAAAAATAGAATCTTTCCTCCCTTTCTGTCCTACCCACCTTAACGTCATAATACTTAACCATATTTGACTCTTGATGCATTTCTTTAGTTCACATAGTATGCACATAATGGGCACATAAATGAATTCAATCAGAATTCTAACTAGATTTTAGACTTATGGTTTAGATTGACAGCCTATTCTGTTTCCTTCTACATGATTCAAGCAAGGCAAAGAACTGAGGGCTTTTTTTTAAAAATAATATGTGTCTTGTTCTTTGGATGGCAGGTCAATTCCTAAGAATAATTGATTATATGATAGGATTATGTGGTTCCTCTTTTTGCTAAAAATTTATACTCTTTTTTCCTTGTCTGTTCTTGTGCTCTTACCTTAGGTTACCTTGATTATTCACATTTTAAACTGATGGGCTCATTCTTCTTACTCTTTCAGCTTAGGGCTCCTTTATAGTTTATTTGCATAAAGAAAGAGCAGAAGCACTATCAGTTACTTAGTTTTCTAAGCCAGTCTGATTCTTTTAGAAAAATTCTAAAAGGGTTTACCTCACTTTTTAACCTCATAACATTTTCAAAACAACATAACATAGCAAAAATAATTTGTAAAGAGTTATGCAGTAATTTCCCAACACCTCTCAACACCATGTGCCAGCTGGTGCTCTCAGGGTGAATGGCTGGGTAATGGCTCAGTTCCCAGGGAGAAGGAAATGAATAGCTAAGCAAGTTTTTTGTTTTGTTTTTCAGTGCAATTAAATTCCCTAAGGCAGACACTTTGTTTTATTCCAGGCTTTTCCCCCGCACCTCCCCTCCCACCCCAGTCCCCTCCTCCCGGGGCCTAGCGTTGTGCCTTGCATTTTGTGGATATGCTAAAAGTAAATCTGAAGAAATGAGTTAAAATTAGCAACAGGAGTTCATGTAAATAGACACCAAGGTTGTTTTCTGGAAGGAGTCTTCAATATGATGTGTGAGGTATGTGTTTTAAACCTTGGTCAGAATGAGTAAACCACAGTGTTGGTTTCCTCACGTATAAAATGGGGATGATACCTCACAGGAGTTGTTGTGAACAGTGAGTGAAAGAACACGGAATATGTGGCACATGTTGGACACTAGATAAAAGTTAAAATTATTCAGCCCCCACCAACCCCCCTTCTTATTCTTTGATTCATTACCAAAATCTGGCCCTTTGTATGCTAAAGCTGAAACTCCAGTACTTTGGCCACCTCATGCGAAGAGTTGACTCATTGGAAAAGACTCTGATGCTGGGAGGGATTGGGGGAAGGAGGAGAAAGGGTCAACAGAGGATGAGATGGCTGGATGGCATCACTGACTCGATGGACATGAGTCTGAGTGAACTCCGGGAGTTGGTGATGGACAGGGAGGCCTGGCGTGCTGCGATTCATGGGGTCGCAAAGAGTCGGACATGACTGAGTGACTGAACTGAACTGAACTGAACTGAACTGAAATAAATAATCTTGGGCAAATCACACTCCTTTGGCACTTTTTGTTCCAATGAATCATAATATCTGAATGTTTCTTTGAGGATCAAATGAGGTTATGCACAGTAAAACTCTTAAGCCTAATCGGCGTTTTTGAGCTTACATAATACATTATTATTATTATTATTAGGCAAAATTTCTATTATTATATAAATAATAGTATGGTGTAGTATTTGATGATTATTCTGTATTCAGTATGCTTCAGGTTCCTTGAGGAGATCTCCATATTTTGGCATATTCCCAAACTTTCCTGTCTTTGCAAACTACTCTTTCCTTACATCCTCACCTATTCCCTCAAGAACCCTTTTCTTCCCTGTCAAAGAAGGAGAAAAGGAGCAGCTGTGATCTGAGTCAAAGTCAAAAAAGAGCCCTCAAGAATACTTACTCATGTAACAATAGTAAGGAGTGGATTATTTATTGGGAAGAATGTGATTAAAGATGGAACTGGGATAATCGTTTCTTGGGCCATTTTTTCTATGGTTACTTGATAGTTTCTTGATCTTAACACTACTGACGTTTTAGGCTGGATAATTTTTTGTTGGGGTTGCAGGTTGTATTTAGCCTTATAGAATCTTTAGCTGCATCCCTGGCCTCTACCCAATAGAGGCTCATGGTACCTCCCAGTTGTAACAACAAAAAATGTCTTTAGATACTGCCAAATATTCCCTGGTAGGATTGGGATAGTGGTGGTAGGAAATAGCTCCTGAATGAGAACACTGATTTACTGCAGCAATGGGAGAGATTAAAGAAAGTTTCCCAATAAAAGATTTCCTACCATCCTCAGAAGAAAGCATGATTTAGCCTGGATTCTAGGGTAACATGGGCTTCCCAGGTGGCTCAGTGATAAAGAATCCTCCTGCCAATGTAGGAGACATGGTTCGATCCTGGGTCGGGAAGATCCCCTGGAAAAGGGAATGGCAACCCACTTCAGTATTCTTGCCTGGGAAATCCCCTGGACAGAGGGGCCTAGTGGGCTACAGTCTTGCAAGGAGGGCTATGTGTTGCAAGGAGTCAGATGCTATTAAGTGTGCGTGTGAGCACATGTGCGTGTGCACGCATGCACACACACAAACACATACACTAGGGCAACATAAGTAAGGAGGGGTCTATCTGATATAGTCATTTTCTCTCACATCCTCTTGCTTCAGGGCATTAAATTCAATACATGCTTATGGCTGGGTGACTTTGATTCCAGTTTCCTGAAACTGGCAGTCTACAGTTGATATTTCTAATTATTAATAATACTTGCTTCTATTCATGTTTTTGTTTAGACATTAAGTTATTTTTTGTGGCTCAGACAGTAAATAATCTGCCTGCAGTGCAGGAGACATGGGTTACATCCCTTGATCAGGAAGATCCTCTGGATAAGGGAATGGCTACCTACTCCAGTATTCTTGGTTGGAGAATTCCATGGACAGAGGAGTCTGGCAGGCTACAGTCCATGGGGTTGCAGAGTTGGAAAGAACTGAGTGACTAACATGCTTTATTAATATATGGTCACTTAAATTTGAGTAAATCCCTTAAATTATACAGTGGAAGTGACAGATTCAAGGGATTAGATCTGATATATAGAGTGCCTGAAGAAATATAGACAGAGATTTGTAATGTCGTACAGGAGGCAGTGATCAAAACCATCCCCAAGAAGAAGAAATGCAAAAAGCCTGAGGAGGCCTTACAAATAGCTGAGAAAAGAAGAGAAGCGAAAGGCAAAGGAGAAAAAGGAAAGATATATCCATCTGAATGCAGAGTTCCAAAGAGTAGCAAAGAGAGATAAGAAAGCCTTCCTAAGTAATCAATGCAAAGAAATAAATGAAAACAAAAGAATGGGAAAGACAGGCTGATTCATGAGAATGTATGGCAAAACCACTACAATATTGTAAAGTATTAGCCTCCAATTAAAATAAATAAATTAAAAAGAAAAAGAAAATTAGAGATACCAAGGTAATATTTCATGCAAATATGGGCACAATAAAGGACAGAAACAGTATGGACCTAACAGAAGCTGAAGATGTTAAGAAGAGGTGGCAAGAATACACAGAAGAACCATACAAAAAAAAATTCATGACTGAGATAACCACAATGGTGTGATCACTCACCTAGAGCCAGACATCTTGGAGTGTGAAGACAAGTGGGCCTTCGGAAGCATCACTATGAACAAAGCTAGTGGAGGTGATGGAATTCCTGTTGAGCTGTTTCAAATCCTAAAAGATGATGCTGTGAAAGTGCTGCACTCAATATGCCAGAAAATTTGTAAAACTCAACAGTGGTCACAAGACTGGAAAAGATCAGTTTTCATTCCAATCCAAAAGAAAGGCAATGCCAAAGAATGCTCAAACTACTGCACAATTGCACTCATCTCACATGCTAGCCAGCATGAAACTCAGAAGGTGAGGGAGGGGGAAGGTGATCACCGGGGGCTGGCCGACCAGCCCAACCTGTGGTGAGGACAGTTAGGGAACCAGGGGGTGACCTCCATTGTGGGCCTGCCACTCTGGTGAGCAAGGGAGCAGGGCTGGGGACACCGGCCAGTTGCATCAGGGATGGCAGACAAGCCCTCGCATCCACCCACCTGGTGGATAGGCTACTCACTCCTGTATTCTTGGGCTTCCCTGTGGCTCAGCTGATAAAGACTCTGCCTGCAATGTGGGAGACCTGGGTTGGATCCCTGTGTTGGGAAGATCCTCTGGAGAATGGAAAGGCTGCCCACTCCAGTATTCTGGCCTTGAGAATTCCATGAAGTGTATAGTCCATGGGGTTGCAAAGAGTTGGACACGACTGAGCGACTTTCACTTCATTTCACATGCTAGCAAAGTAATGCTCAAAATTCTCCAAGCAAGGCTTCAACAGTATGTGAACCAAGAATTTCCAGATGTTCAAGCTGGATTTAGAAAAGGCAGAGGAACCAGAAATCAAATTACCAGCATCTTCTGGATCATAGAAAAAGAGAATTCCAGAAAAATGTCCACTTTTGCTTCATTGACTACGTTAAATCCATTGACTGTGAATCACACCAAACTATGGAAAATTCTTAAAGAGATCGGAACACAAGACCACCTTACCTGCTTCCTGAGAAATCTGTATGCAGGTCATGAAGCAACAGAATCAGACTTGGAACAATGGACTGGTTCCAAATTAGGAAAGGAGTACGTCAAAGCTGTATATTGTCACCCTGCTTATTTAACTTCTATGCAGAGTACACAATGGCACCCCACTCCAGTACTCTTGCCTGGAGACTCCCGTGGACGGAGGAGTCTGGTGGGCTGCAGTCCATGGGGTTGCTTGAGAGTTGGGCATGACTGAGTGACTTCACTTTCACTTTTCACTTTCATGCACTGGAGAAGGAAATGGCAACCCACTCCAGTGTTCTTGCCTGGAGAATCCCAGGGACAGAGTAGCCTAGTGGGCTGCTGTCTATGGGATGGCACAGAGTCGGACATGACTGAAGTGACTTAGCAGCAGCAGAGTACATCATGCGAAAAGCTCGGCTGGGTGAAGCACAAGCTGGAATCAAGATTGCCTGGAGAAATATCAGTAACTTCAGATATGCAGATGACACCACCCTTATGGCAGAAAGTGAAGAAGAACTAAAGAGCCTCTTGATGAAAGTGAAAGAGGAGAGTGAAAAATCTGACTTAAAACTCAACATTCAAGAAACTAAAATCATGGCATCCGGTCCCATTCAGTTCAGTTCAGTTGAGTTCAGTCGTTCAGTCGTGTCCGACTCTTTGCGACCCCATGAATTGCAGCACGCCAGGCCTCCCTGTCCATCAGCAACTCCCGGAGTTCACTCAGACTCACGTCCATCGAGTCAGTGATGCCATCCAGCCATCTCATCCTCTGTCGTCTCCTTCTCCCCCTGCCCCCAATCCCTCCCAGCATCAGAGTCTTTTCCAATGAGTCAACTCTTCGCATGAGGTGGCCAAAGTACTGGAGTTTCAGCTTTAGCATCATTCCTTCCAAGAAAATCCCAGGGCTGATCTCCTTCAGAATGGACTGGTTGGATCTCCTTGCACTTATGGCAAATAGATGGCAAAACAATGGAAACGGAGAGAGACTTCATTTCTTGGGCTCCAAAATCACTGCAGATGGTGACTGCAGCCATGAAATTAAAACCCACTTGTTCCTTGGAAGAAAAGCTATGACCAAGCAGACAGCATATGAAAAAGCAGAGCCATTACTTTACCTATAAAGGTCCATCTATTCAAAGCTATGGTTTTTCCAATAGTCATTTGTCAATGTGAGACTTGGACCATAAAGAAAGCTGAACACTGAAGAATTGATGCTTTTGTACTGTGGTGTTGGAGAAGACTCATGAGAGTTCTTTGGACAGCAGGGAGATCCAAGCAGTCCATCCTAAAGAAAATGAGCCCTGAATATTCATTGGAAGGACTGATGCTGAAGCTGAAACTCCAATACTTTGGCCTAACTCATTGGGAAATACACTGATGCTGGGAAAGATTGAAGGCGGGAGGAGAAGGGGAAGACAGAGGATGAGATGGTTTGATGGCATCACTGACTCAGTGGACGTGAGTTTGAGTAAACTCTTAGTGTTGGTGATGGACAGGGAAGCCTGGCGTGCTGCAGTCCATGGGATCACAAAGAGTTGGACAGGACTGAGTGACTGAACTGAACTGAACTGATGTACAAATATGAGAATTGGTCCATGAAGAAAGCTGAGGGCCAAAGAATTGATGCTTTTGAACTGTAGTGTTGGAGAAGACTCTTGAGAGTCCCTTGGACACCAAGGAGATCACACCTGTCAATCCTAATGGGCTTCCCTTGTGGCTCAGCTGGTAAAGAATCCACCTGTAATGCAGGAGACCTGGGTTCGATCCCTGGGTTGGGAAGATACCCTGGAGAAGGGAAAGGCTACCCACTCCAATATTCTGTCCTGGAGAATTCTATGTACTATGCAGTCCACGGGGTTGCAAAGAGCTGGATATGAGTGAGCGACTTTCACTTTTGCAAAGGTAATCAATCCTGAATATGCATTGGAAAGACTGAAGCTGAACCTCCAATACTTTGACCACCTGATGTGAAGAACTGACTCTTCAGAAAAACCCCTGATGCTGGGAAAGATTGAAGGCAGGAAGAGAAGGGCAAAACAGAGGATGAGATGGTTGGATGGCATCACCAACTTGATGGACATGAGTTTGAGCAAATCTGGGAGTTGGTGATGGACAGGGAAGCCTGATGTGCTGCAGTCCATGGAGTCACAAAGAGTCAGACATGACTGAGTGACTGATCTGAACTGAAACTTATATAGTGACCACTATTCTAGATGCTGTAATTCTGTGATGAAAACATATCCATTTGGAGCTCATTTTACAAATGAGGAGTAAGAAAATATATGTTTTGTGCAATATTGATTAGTTACAATTGTTATAAAAATGCAAAATATGGAGCAAAGGAATGACAAGGCTGGGCTAGGATAATCCTTTCAATAATGTGTTTGAGAAGAGGTTTTCTAGTAGTGCTGTTATATGTGCAGTGTGGATCAGAGTTCTTGTGACTCTAATATAGACTTAAAAGAGCAAAACCTTCACTTTAGTTTTATTTTTACATCATACTTATGAATCTCCTAAGTAAATCCAGGTTTTATATGGCCTTAAAGTTATACAGTGCTGAGTGGAACACTATTAGAAATATAAAATTATGAATGACAATGAGCTGAGAAGCCCTAAAGCTTAAGCTTTATTACCTTGATGATTAATCCACTCCTGGGGTCAGAGTTAATCAAAGGATTGGGGGCACAGCCCTGTCTGGAAAAGAGGAATGAAAATTTCCCTGTGGATTTTACAACTCCTGCAGCCACCAGGGAAAGGAGGGGAGGGGAGGATACTAGGCACGGCTAACACCCCAAGTCTAACACTTTTGCATGACATCAACAGTTTACAGTTTCCTGTGGCTGGGTTATACTACCCTTCCCCCTCACCAGTTCCCCGAAACATTAGTTGTGGGTCAGTAACTGTATGTCATTTTGTGACATAGTCCACAAAGGAAGCTTTGAGGAATAAGTGATTTTTAAAGTGCCATTAATGTTTCTAATGATAGCTGACAAGTAATTAGCTTGAAAAATATTCTAACCAAGTGGCTCAAGCAATTAAACCTGTCCGGTAAAAGTAAAGGATGTCTCATTTGATAAGAAAAGTGTAGGTTCCGTGCAGTTTATTCCATTAAATGAGCTACTCCATTCCAGGCAGATTCAGAGGCGCTTTGTTCTTTCTCTTAAACCCAATAGCTTCAAAACTATGGTCCTATTTGAAATATGTCAGCTAAGGCTTTAACCATAACACTAGTCTTATCTTTTCAAAAGGATTGGATCAAAGTAGCTTAGTTTTCATCTGAGTTTAACAGGGAAAATGGCCTCTGGCTGTCACTCTGTAATGAGAACTTTCCCAAGTGGCCAGCTCTAAAGCACACGGTGATGTGTTGACTTCACATTTATCATCAGAAATTCCAGTCTCTAAATATTAAAAAAAATCACAGCTCTTTAGGGAAGTGATGAGTTAGTAATACAATGCACTATTTCACCTGTGAAAAGAGCTTAATGAGAACTAAATATTTCTTCAAACTCGGTCAAAATCAAGGGTAGTGGCTCATGTCATATAGCTGGAAACATCAAACCCTGCTCCAGAGAAGCAGTGTATCATGGAAGGAACCACTTATGTTCATGACAAGCTGTATTACTAGATATTATACTGGGAACAAGACAGATCAAATTTAGGCATTTGTATAAAATTTGAATAATAGAACTTTCCAATGAGCTCTGAATTAAGATTTCAGCCATGTAATTGGAACTGCAGTTTTTGTTTTCACATTGTTTTTTTGTTGTTGTTGTTACATCATCAACAAAGAAAATTAGTATTTTTTAAATTTTAGTAAAAAAATAGTAAATATTATTATTTACTATAATAATACTATTATTTACTATAATTTACTATATTATTTACTATTAATACTAAAATATTATTAGTAAAAAAGTTAGTATTTTTTTATTTTAATTTTTCCCTGATGAAAGTATGTCCTGTAATATACAAGGAATCAAGCATCAATTCTTCGGTGCTCAGCTTTCTTTATAGTCCAACTCTCACATCCATACATGACTACTGGGAAAACCACAGCTTTGACTAGACAGACCTTTGTTGGTAAAGTAATGTCTCTGCTTTTTAATATGCTGTCTAGGTTGCTCATAGCTTTTCTTCCAAGGAGCAAGCATCTTTCAATTCCATGGCTTCAGTCACCATCTACAGTGATTTTGGAGCCCCCCAAAATAAAGTCTTTCACTATTTGCATCGTTTCCCCATCTATTTGCCATGAAGTGATGGGACCAGAAGCCATGATCTTAGTTTTCTGAATGTTGAATTTTAAGCCAGCTTTTTCACTCTCCTCTTTACTTTCATCAAGAGGCTCTTTAGTTCTTCTTGGCTTTCTGCCATAAGGGTGGTGTCATCTGCCTATCTGAGGATATTAATATTTTTCCCGGCAATCTTGATTCCAGCTTGTGCTTCATCCAGCCCAACATTTCTCATGATGTACTCTAAGTTAAATTAGCAAAGTGACAATATACAGCCTTGACATACACCTTTCCCTACTTGGAACCAGTCTGTTTTCCATGTCCAGTTTTAACTCTTGCTTCTTGACCTGCATGCAGATATATCTGGAGGCAGGTAAGGTGGTCTTGTATTCTCATCTCTTTAAGAATTTTCCACAGTTTGTTGTGATCTACATAGTCAAAGGCTTTGCCTAGTCAATGAAGCAGAAGTAGATGCTTTTCTGGAATTATCTTGCTTTTTCTGTGATCCGATGGATGTTGGCAATTTGATCTCTGGTTCCTCTGCCCTTTCTAATTCCAGCTTAAATATCTGGAAGTTCTTGGTTTATGTACTATTGAAGCCTTGCTTGGAGAATTTTTAGCATTACTTTGCTAGTATGTGAGATGAGTACAACTGTGAGGTAATTTGAACATTCTTTGGCATTGCCTGTCTTTGTAACTGGAGTGAAAACTGATCTTTTCCAGTCCTGTGTCCACTGATGAGTTTTCCAAATTTGCTGGCATATTGAGTGTAGAACTTTAACCGCATCATTTGTTAGGATTTGAAATAGCTTAACTGCAATTCCATCACCTCCACTAGCTTTGTTCATAGTGATGCTTCTTCCTAAGGCACAGTTGTCTTTGTATTTCAGGATGTCTGGCTCTAGGTGGGTGATCATACCATTGTGATCATCTGGGTCGTGAAGATATTTTTTGTATAGTTCTTTGTATTCTTGCCACCTCTTCTTAATATCTTCTGCTTCTGTTAGGTCCGTACCATTTCTGTCCTTTTTGTGCCCATCTTTGCATAAAATGTTCCCTTGGTATCTCTGATTTTCTTGAAGAGATCTTTAGTTTTTCCCATTCTTTTGTTTTCTTCTATTTTTTTTTTTTTGGTATTTATTACTTAGGAAGGCTTTCTTATCTCTCCCTGTTATTCCTTGGAACTCTGCATTCAGATGGGTATATTTTTCCTTTTCTCCTTTGCTTTTCACTTCTCTTCTTTGCTCAGCTATTTGTAAGCCCTTCTCAGACAACTATTTTGGCTTTTTGCATTTCTTTTTCTTGGGGATGATTTTGATCACCACCTCCTGTACAATGTTATGAACTTCTGTCCATAGTTCTTCAGGCACTCTGTCACATCTAACCCCTTGAATCTATTTGTCACTTCCACAGTATAATCATTAGGGATTGATTTAGGTCATACCTGAATGGCTTAGTGGTTGTCCCTACTTTCTTCAATTTAAGTCTGAGTTTGGCAATAAAGAGTTCATCATATGAGCTACAGTCCGTTCCTGGTCTTGTTTTTGCTGACTGTATACAGCTTCTCCATTTTGACTGCAAAGAATATAATGTTTGATTTATATTCTTTAGTATTGAAAGAATACTAACTTTATTTAGTATTCTTTAGTTTTTCTTATTTAGTAGTATTATTTAGTGTTTATTTAGTATTTACTAAATACTAAAATACTGATTGTAGTATTGACCATCTGGAGATGTCCATGTTTAGAGTTGACACTTGTGTATGTGCTTTCTTGGTGGCTCAGATGGTAAGAATTCGCCTGCCATGTGGGAGACCTGAGTTCACTCCCTGAGTTGGGAAGATCCCCTGGAGAAGGGAATAGCTACCCACTCCAGTATTCTTGTCCAGATAATTCCATGGACAAAGGAGCCTGGCAGGCTGCAGTCCATGGTGTCACTAGGAGTTGGACAGGACTGAGCTACTTTCACATGTTACATAGTAATATATTTTCAGTGTGAAAACAAAAATTTGGAAGAAAGCAACATATTTAAAAAACAGGGCTTTTGTTACATAAGTTAATCTTTACACATAAAGCTCTTTGAGGCACAGATTATTAGCTCCTTCCTTTAGTCTATTCCTGTTTTCTCACTTTGTAACAGAATTCCAATTACAAATTGGAAGCAAACAAGTAGCTAATAAGACATTTCTCAGAGTACCTTAAACTGGAATGACTAAGATCTTGCCAATGAGGTACAAACACAGTTTTCTATGGTACTTTGGAGAAGCCTTGTGTATCTTCTGCCAACTGACCAACTCGGTCTCTGGTATATACATGTGATGATTGGAGCTTTAGGGGCCATCTTGGTTGGTAAGACTGAAAGCAACATCTCAGAAATGGCAAAGACAGCCTGATTCTATTCAATGAGCTACTCCATTGCAGGCAGATCCAAAAGCTCTTTTTCTTTCCCTTAAACCCTCATAGCTTCAAACTATGTCACTATTTGGGAGTTTACAGACTTTATAGAGCTGTTCTACTAACTTTAGACTTGAACTATCAACCTCTGAATTGGAGAAGGAAATGGCAACCCATTCCAGTGTTCTTGCCTGGAGAATCCCAGGGACGGGGGAGCCTGGTGGGCTGTCATGTCTGGGGTCGCACAGAGTTGGACACAACCGAAGCGACTTAGCAGCAGTAGCAGCATCAACCTCTGGACTTCTTTTGTGTGTGAGAAAAATAAACTTATATTTTGTTTGAACTACTGTTATTATTTTCTGCATGTGGCCCAACCTCTTTCCAAATGGTATGCAAAATAATAATTTAAATACTGCCTTTTGAAGAATATTCAATGGTATGGGGAAATTCAGGTGATATATTAAGTAAATTAATTTGCTAATTCACAGATAAGTAAACCAAACTGCTGACAAGTTTTATCACTTTTACTTTCTTCTTTATACTGTTCTCTATTATTAAAATTTTCTAAAATGAATATAAGTAACACTGTGAAGAACATATTTGTACATAAAATTTATGATATTGTTGCTCACTTCCTTAAAAAATGTTATCCACCTCAAAGTACAGGGTTAAAATGATTTTTTATACATATTGACAGATCGATACAGTGATTGCTTAATCTAATTTGCTTTGAAGCCAGTAGCAAAAAGAAAACGCTATTTTTTTTTAATTTTATTTAATTTTTAAACTTTACATAATTGTATTAGTTTTGCCAAATATCAAAATGAATCCACCACAGGTATACATGTGTTCCCCATCCTGAACCCTCCTCCCTCCTCCCTCCCCATACCATCCCTCTGGGTCGTCCCAGCGCACTAGCCCCAAGCATCCAGTATCATGCATCGAACCTGGACTGGCATCTCGTTTCATACATGATATTTTACATGTTTCAATGCCATTCTCCCAAATCTTCCCACCCTCTCCCTCTCCCACAGAGTCCATAAGACTGTTCTATACATCACTGTCTCTTTTGCTGTCTCGTACACAGGGTTATTGTTACCATCTTTCTAAATTCCATATATATGCATTAGTATACTGTATTGGTGTTTTTCCTTCTGGCTTACTTCACTCTGTATAATAGGCTCCAGTTTCATCCACCTCATTAGAACTGATTCAAATGTATTCTTTTTAATGGCTGAGTAATACTCCATTGTGTATATGTACCACCGCTTTCTTATCCATTCATCTGCTGATGGACATCTAGGTTGCTTCCATGTCCTGGCTATTATAAACAGTGCTGCGATGAACACTGGGGTACACGTGTCTCTTTCCCTTCTGGTTTCCTCTGTGTGTATGCCTAGCAGTGGGATTGCTGGATCATAAGGCAGTTCTATTTCCAGTTTTTTAAGGAATCTCCACACTGTTCTCCATAGTGGCTGTACTAGTTTGCATTCCCACCAACAGTGTAAGAGGGTTCCCTTTTCTCCACACCCTCTCCAGCATTTATTACTTGTAGACTTTTGGATTGCAGCCATTCTGACTGGCGTGAAATGGTACCTCATAGTGGTTTTGATTTGCATTTCTCTGATAATGAGTGATGTTGAGCATCTTTTCATGTGTTTGTTAGCCATCTGTATGTCTTCTCTGGAGAAATGTCTATTTAGTTCTTTGGCCCATTTTTTTACTTTATAACAAAAAGAGTTCTGATATGCTAAAATTTTGATTATATATTAGGCACATGTTTTTTTCACTTTTAATTAAATGTTGTATTTTTTCCCCCTATGAAAATTATTGGTGAACCATTAATAACCTGAACTGGATGTGTGAAACAATAGAGAAGTCAAGGATGATTTCAAAGTTTTTGGCTTAAGCAACTGGAAATATAAAATCCGCTCCCATGGAGAAGGGTGGAAAGGATCCTCCAGACTAAATTTGGGAGGCATATCTAAAATTTAGTCCTTCTTGCAAACGGAAGTATAACTGACCTACAACACCATTGGTTTCAGGTGAACAAAACAGTGATTCAGTATTTCTATACGTTACCAAATGATCATCATGTTAAGTCTAGTTACCATCTGTCACCATACAGAGATAGTATAGTATTATTTACAGTATTCTCCAAGACTCTTGAGTATGTTAAACGTGAGATATCTTTTAGAAATCCAAGTGGAGATGTAGCAGGACAAGTTAGATATATGAGTCTGGTATTCAGGAGAGAGGCCGGAGCCAAAGATATAAATCTGGGATTCATCTATGAGCAGATGATATTTAAAAATCGTGAAGTGGATGAGATCATCATGTCATTGAGCATGAAGGAAAGAAGAGACGAGAAAAATTGATGCAAGAGAAAACTTACGAGGCTGTGGTCTCCTGAAAGTCACGTGAAGGATTTGTATGAGGAAGAAAGGCAAGATGAATTCTGTCAAATGTTGATGATAAGACAGATAAAATGAGAGCAGAGATGTATTTAGCATGTGGAAGTCATTAGAACCCTCATGAGAGTGGTTTGGTGAGGAGCAGGGACTGAAGCCTGATAGAAGAGACTTTAAGAGAAAGTTACAGGAAGGGCTTCCCTTGTGGCTCAGTTGGTAAAGAATCTGCCTGCAATGTGGGAGACCTGGGTTTGATCCCTGGGTTGGGAAGATCACCTGGAGAAGGGAAGGCTATCCACTCCATTATTCTGGCCTGGAAAATTCCATGGACTGTTTAGTCTATGGGGTTGCAAAGAGTCGGACACAACTGAACAACTTTCACTTCACTTTAGAAGAGTGAAGAAGAGACTTTAGAAGAGGAAACTTGGAGAGAATGAATATAGACTACTCTTGCATGGAGTTTTTCAGTAAAGGAAAGGAGAGAAGTGGGGCAGGGGTTGTCATGGAAAGTGAGGTCTAAAGAAAAATTTTCTTTGCTTTGTGTTAATATGATGAAAACAACATGCTTTTATACCAGTAGCAGTGATCCTGGAAAGATAGAAAAATTGACGAATCAGAAGATAGAGAGAGGAAGGGCTGGGAGTGTATCCTTGGAGAGAATGTAATCAAGTGTGCATGTGGAGAGACTGGCTTTAGAAAAGAACAGAGTCCACTGATAGGAACAGGCAGAAAGGTAGTTTAAATGGGTAAAAATACCAGTAGGCAGTAGATATAGGGATGCTTGTTAGCAAATGCTCCTTACTGATTGCTTCAATTATTTTCAGTGAATTGGGAAGCAAAGTTATCAACTGGGGAGTGAGGGTAGGCAAGGAAATGTTTGAAGTTTGAAGAAAAAGAATCAGTGTGAAATATTAGCTAGTGATAGTGGAGAATGAATGGACTAAGGAAACATTATGAATGACAAGAAGCAGTAAGGATCCACCTGAGGTATATAGTCATAAGTTGAAAGTGGAGTCAGTCAGCATGGTTATGTGTTTTTCTCCAGTCATTTTCAGCTGCTTGGATGCATGCATGAATTAGGCTGAAAATTGTATTTAATACAATACACAAATCTGCATTGTGGTTTAGCCAAAGGACTATGAGAAAGGAAAAAAAAGACCAAGAAAATTTTGTGAGAATTGAAGGAAATGAATATAGTAAACATCAGTGGAATTAAATGGAGTAAGGAGAGAAGGAGGAGTATTCAGTGGGTGAGATAAAAAGAATCAATGGATTGGACATCCCATTTGGATATAAAGACTGTAGGAGTCAGGATACTGAAGGTAATAATTTGGAAAGATGAGAGGTGTTTACCTCAGTTATAACCACAGGAGTGAGTAGCTAAGGTGGGTAGAAAACAGAACAATCAGAGGAGTTCAGGAAACCAAATTTTTAAAAAAAAATCTTGAAGCTTGATTATTTTACAAGTTCATAAAATTTTAATTTTGAAAGGTTAAATTGGAAATTTTCTTAATATCATCATGTATGAATTAAAGACTTAAGGGCTATAAATTTTAGCATATGTTTTGAGAAAGAAATAGGATATCTGTTTTTTTTTTTCCTAGAAATGAAGAGATGGAAGTAATACTATTTTAATTTTGATGTTAGTTTAATGTTTTATAAGGATGGACCATACAAAATTGCTGATATTAAACTGTCAACCTATAAAATGGTGGTTTTCTATGTTTAATAGATATATACATATCTGTATGCATACAGATATGTAGACGAATAAGTAAGGTAAAATTGCTCAAACAAAAGTAAAAGAAAAACAGGTCTGAGATTCTGTTTGTAGGAACTGACTTCCTAAAAAAGAAACATGAATTTCTCTTTTAAGATGTAGAACTAAGAGCAGTCAGGTAAGAAATGACTTTCATTATTTATCTTTATTTTTCCTCTCTGAGATCATTCTCAGCAGACTCATTATTAGAAACTAGATGTCACTGATTTTTAATATTTTTGTTATAAAAGTAATACATAAACACATCTTTATTTTCAAAAGGTGCAGACAATGCAAAAATTTATGTGGTAGAATATGAAAGTTAGTCTCTCCTTTTCCTTCCCAAACATTAACTTTTTTTCTCAGAGGTAAGCAAATTTTTTATCTACCTGTACATAACAACACATCTCTCCTTTTCCTCTTCCTTCTCTTCTTTCCCTTTCTCTTCTTTTTTTCTTCTTTTACATAGATGGAAAAATAATACAGGCACATTTTTTAACTTGAATTTTTCAGTTAGTGATATATTTTATAGATCTTTCTATGACAGAATTTATAAAGCTACTTCATTTTAAATGGTTACATTTGCTCTGTAGTGTTAATATATCACAATTTATTCAACCACCTCTCTATTTAAGGATTTTTAGATTACTAGAAGTAAATGATGATAACAGCAATTCTTTCATGGGATATTGTGAGAGTTGAAAAAAAAATTATATGTAAAATACTTATGAGACTACCTGGCATGTTAGTAAGTACTCGAACTAACACTTGACAAGGAGAATTTATTGGCTTAAGAATACTATCCTTTACCAGAACACTTGAAGCCCATTTTATGTGGTTCTAGTACGGCTGCCTGAAGCTCAGACATGATGATGGTCTTCAATAGAAGAGCTGGGGCCACAGTAACTATCTCATCAACAGAGTGAGGAAGGAGTCAGAAGGGGAGGAGAGAATATTAGAATACAGTTTTTATGGGAGATTAGAAAAACCACTGTTGATCAGAATAGTTCAGAGGATGCTTCCTTTCATGAAGCAATGAATGGACTTGTGAGGGGAACACTAATATAGTTTGAGAATCTCAGTGGTTGTTATCTTCTGAAGGCTAATGTTGACAGTAGAGTAGAATGCCCTGGAGCTGGACTTACAAGAATAGATTAGTGGAAAATCAGAGGCCTAGAGGCATTTCTTGGAGAAGGAAATGGCAACCCACACCAGTATTCTTGCCTAGAGAATCCCGTGGACAGAGGAGCCTGGTGGGCTGCCGTCTATGGGGTCGCACAGAGTTGGACATGACTGAAGTGACTTAGCAGCAGCAGCAGCAGCAGCAGCAGAGGCATTTCTTAGACATTGGAGGTGAGTCAGATGTAATTAGTGTGATAGTCAGCAGTGTTAGAGTGGTAATCTGGTTGCCTTAATGTGCAGTGATCTCTGGCAATGGCTGTTAGACCACGGTATTCCTAGGATGAGAGAGATGTGTGATCAGTTAGGGTATTTCTTGACTTCTGTAACCAAAAATATAGTAATAAAGTAAATAGTGGGATGAAAGAAATCTATTTTTTATTGGCACAATGAAAAATCCAATGCCTCACCCTGGTTCAGTAAGGGAGCCTGTTCTCACACCTCAATGTAATCAAGGGAAGAAAAGCCCAGGTCTACTTGAGGAAGATTTTGCACCGTCATTATGAGAATATACAAAAAATATCCCCTTATTTTCTAGTGAGATCTGTGGCAGTTAACCAGATTAACTGCATATAGAAGGAAGGGAGATTCCTAGCCTTTTGAGAAGAGTGGGATGCAGAGTTTCAGTTGATATTGATACTGAGAGATCCCGAATGCTATCACATCTCCAGGTTGCAGGTAATAAATAGACTCACTGATTAGTAAATCGAGGACAGTCCTTGGTTTGGTGCACTTGGACTTTTTTGAATTTTGGAGGCAACACCATACTTGAGATTTATCAATCCCTCTCCAATGGCTATTTGATTTCTCAGAAGAATGCTGGTTTCATGTGAGAAGAAGCCAGAGAAAGAAAGACTTCTTTACCAGGTCTAAGTCACTGTATACACTGTCCTTCCCTTCAACGTGTATGACCCACCAGATCCTGTGGAATAGATGTAAGAAGCCTTGTAAGAGAGGCTTTTACACAGTCACTTAGTCACCTAGAAGAACATGATCTCTTTAGCAAAAAACTTTAACAAGTAGATTTTGGGAGGCTGTTAAGCCCTTATAGAGACTGAGTCCCTTTTCATGATGCCTCAAACAACCATGAGACTGGAGTGACCTAGTAGAAGGGGTTGCAGGATACATCAAATAAGGTCTGGCAGATACATAGCAATTTATTGAAGGATGGAAATTATATAATAGGAACTGGACCCTAACAAGATCAAAAGATAGGTAAACTGATGGTTCTTCCTCAGCTTTGTGGAATAATCCTTGCAGCTGGCTAATGGAATAGGAGAGAAATTTGGCCCCATAAGCCATCTCAATAGTTTAGCGTGAACCAATTGCAATACTGATGCACTCTAGACCCACTCAAAGGTAGTTCTTAAAGACATTGATGAGAGGAAATTATTTCATTGGGCAGAACTCTGAAGAGTATACATAGTTTTCCACCTTATATGGAGGGAAAAGTGGTCTGATGTGACTATGATATCTCATGCAGCAGTGCATGGCTTTGCTTGTTGGTTCAAGGAAGGGATTGGACAACTGTATCCCGAAAAACAAATCTGCTCCAATGTCTGTTTCTATATAGCCTGTGAGTTAAAAATTGTTTTATATTTTTGGAATGGTTGGAAAAATTTTAAAAGAATAATATTTCATGATGTGTGAAAACCATATGAAACTCAAATTTCAGTGTCCATAAATAACATTTCTTTGAAACACAGCCACACATTCATTTATGTAATATTTATAGCTATTTTTCTGCTACAAAGACAGATTTGAATAGCTGCAATAGAGATTATATGGCTCAGATCACCAAATCTAAAATATTTACTATGTGGACCTTTTATAGGAAAACTTTATGAACTTCAGGGTCAGTGGCTTGGGAGAATGACTAGAATGTTATAGGCAAGGATATTTTTAAAAGAATTATATGAATGGACACATGGAAATGGATGCAGGCTTTGTGTGTCTCATACCAATGCCTTACAAAAAGATTCCACTATGGAGGAGACTGAACAACCAGTGGACAGGATGATTCATCTGATAGGCTTATGCCAGCCCTTGTCCTCAGGCACCTTCTTGCTTACCATTAGGGTCCATGAATTGAGTCGACATGGCAGTACTGATAAAGGCTGTGCATGGATCTAACAGCATGGTCTTCTATCCTAGAATATGTAGCTACTCTCATGACTAAATGCCCTATCTATTGGCAGCAGCAATCAACACTGGGATCTTGACATTGTATATCACTGAGCATTCCTGCTCTCCATTTAGTGTTAGGTTGTTAAATAGGGATCCTCAATTTCTGGGCCACAGACTGGTACCTTCTGTCAGACCAGTGGCAGCATTAGATTAGAAATAAAGTGACACCTGCTGCAAAGAGCTGACTCATTGGAAAAGACTCTGAGGTTGGGAAAGATTGAAGGCAAAAGGAAAAGGGGGTAGCAAAGGATGAGATGGGTAAATAGCATCACCAACTCAATGGACATGAATCTGAGCAAACTCTGGGAGAGAGTGGAGGACAGAAGAGCCTGGCATGCTGCAGTCCATGGGGTCACAAAGAGTCAGACATGACTTAGTGACTGAGCAACAGAAACAAAATGCCCAATAAATGTAATGAACTTGAATCATCCTGGAATCATCCCCCCTACCCCCAAGCTGTGGAAAAATTATCTTTCATGAAATAGTTCCCAGGTGCCAAAAAGGCTGGGGACTGCTGTTATAAAAGATCCTTTCTTGCCTTGTTGGGGCAAGTAATTCATTCTTACCAAAATTGACACTCAATCCCTATATGAATTTGCCTGTTCTGCTTGTATTGTGGGGGCTTCCCAGGTGGCGCTAGTGGTAAAGAACCTGCCTGCCAATGTAGAAGATGTAAGAGACCAGGTTTGATCCCTGGGTCAGGAAGATCCCCTGGAGAAGGGCATGACAACCAACTCCAGTATTCTTGCCTGGAGAATCCCATGGACAGAGGAGCCTGGCAGGCTACAGAACACCACTACCTGAGAGTTTGGACAAAGTCAGACTTGCTGATGTGGGATACATAAAAACACATCCTCAGATGCAGCCATGGGATCTATTCATCAAGCAGCCAATTGGATGAGGAGATCCTACTCATTGAAATCATCTATTTAAATCTCAGCTGTGACTGCTTGGAAATGATGTGCTGTTAAACTGCCGTTCTTCAGGATGCATTGTATGGTTTGATCACATACTTGAGGCCATGTCTTCAATAGCTAGAATATATGGATTCAAGGACAAAGGGAAGGAAGTATGATCAATCCTTCTCAATTTGACTTCAGTGACCCACCCTACAAATTTGTCCTATTTTTCTATCACAAATCTAAGGCTTATGGATTAGAGCTTTTTGATTCCCAAGCTTCTACCAGAGATACAGTCAGGATTCCACATGAACTAAAGCTCTATCAGTGGACAATTTATAATTACACTTGTTAGAGACTGACAAGAGCCTTAGGTTTTAAGACTGTGAATTCTAGAATCGATGGTAGAGAAAGGAGTATATTGTGACTTGCACTTGGCTATTTCTCTGGGTGCATGTGTGTGTGCTAAATTGCTTCAGTTGTGTCCAGCTCTTTGGGACCCTTTGGACTGTAGCCCACCAGACTCCTCTGTCCATGGGATTCTCTAGGCAAGAATGCTGGAATGGGTTGCCATACCCTCCTCCAGGCAATCTTCCTGACCCAGGTATTGACCTGGTGTGTCTTTATATCTCTGAATTGGCAGGTGGGATCTTTACCACTAGCACCAGCTGGAAAGCCCATCAGTCTGGGTACTGTCACTTACTCCACTAACTCTTCTGTATCAAGCCTTTTTGAAAGACTGGCTAATCACCAGTTTGAGAAGTTAGTGACAGAGTAGTTTTAATGTGGCACACTGATGATACAAAGAGTAGACTGCAGCCAGTGCTTCAGTGTGCTGAGTCACATCTCATTGATCTACATCTGATTTCAACCATAGCATAAAATTCTTTGCACGCTAAAATTCACATGGCCATGATACTGCTGTAAATGCAAGCTATGCCTTTCTCTCTTCTTTCTGAAGTCATTGGAACTCAGTCAGTGTGGAAGCCAGGCTAGAAGTATGGGGAACTTAGTGCTCTGGGGGTGACCCTCAACCGAAGTGGGGCAGGAAATGGTATATAAATGCTTGCTTTTCTTTTTCATGAGCAGTTCAGGGAGGTGTTATGGGAAATTGAGACTTCATTGTGTACCACATCATCGTCAATGCCTTTGCATTCAGTTTTCCTCATTTTCTGTGTCCCTGTTCATTATACATGTTTTCTGTGATAACTTAAAAAAAATTACCTACATTGAAATTTCTTTCTCAGGATCTCCTTCACAGTAATTCATAATTGATACCTCAATAAATATCATATAAGACATATCATCTGAAATATTAAAGTTGGCACAGTTTGTATGTGGTCAAAACTGTTGTTCTTTTCCTTTATGGCTTCTGTGTGTTGTGCTTTGCTTATGATGCCCTATCACTTTGATATTATGAAAATATTTGCCAATATCTCCTTTTAATACTTATAAAGTACATTGTCTAACCACTGATCATGTACTATTATCTATTTTATGAGATATGAATTTAGTGTTATTCTTTAATATAGTAAACTATCCTCTCATCATTTTTAATAATTCATTTCCTTTATAAGTTTGTTTTGAATATCAATTTGTATAATATACACAATGCCTATGTAAATTTTATTATGGTTTACTGGCCTGTATTTACATCATTGTGCACATATCACAATACTTTAATGTGTATAGTTTATGTTGATATCTGCTTGGGCAAGTTCAAGTTTTATTGTTTTGTTTATTTTTTCTTGGTTGCTTTGGCCATTTCTATACACATTCTGTTCAATATGAACCTTACTCTCAGCTTTACAAATTTTCTTTGAGGTTCTTGATTATTGATATCTTATTGAATTTATATATTGATTTGTGGATATATAACATCCTTATTGAACTTTCCCATTCAGAAATTAATAGACTTATGTTTCTTTTTAACCTTTTTTTTATCATTTTGTTACTTCTCACTCTACATACTTATATTTCTTGTAAGGTTTATGCATATTTCATAAATTTTATTTCTCTTTGCATAGTTTGTTAATGGGATCTTCTTTTCAAGGAGTGTGTGGGAGATGGTATGTATAAGAACTATTGCTTTTGTAAGTTGATACTCTGTCAAGCTTCTTATTGAACTCATTTTTATTATTTTTTTTTGTTCATATAGGTGGATTTTCAAGGAATATAAATTATATCATCTGCAAGTAATGAGAACTGTTTTCTTATTTGCTATTATTTTTACACATGGGAGAGTAGATACTTGTGTTAAATTGGCCATTTTCTTCACTGACTTAGAAAATAAAAAATTCCAGATACAGATCAAGCAAATTTTGAGTCTATATGAATGTAAACCCTCTGTTCTGGAGGACTAAAACCCAAAACTAACATGAAAGAATAAGAATCCAGAGACAGGAAACTGAAGTTGAGGAAGCGCCAGGAGTCTGAGACTGACCAGAAGCAGATCGCAAGACACTTAATAAAAAACAGTTCAGTTCAGTTCAGTCTCTCAGTCGTGTCCGACTCTTTGAGATCTCATGAACCACAGGACACCAGGCCTCCCTGTCCATCACCAACTCCCGGAGTCCACCCAAACCCATGTCCATTGTGTCGGTGATGCCATCCAGCCATCTCATCCTCTGTTGTCCCCTTCTCCTGACCTCAATCTTTCCCAGCATCAGGGTCTTTTCAAATGAGTCAGCTCTTTGCATGAGGTGGCCAAAGTATTGGAGTTTCAGCTTCAACTGAACTGAAGTTTCAGCTTCAACAGGCCCACCAATGAACACCCAGGACTGACCTCCTTTAGAATGGACTGGTTGGATCTCCTTGCAGTCCAAGGGACTCTCAAGAGTCTTCTCCAACACCGCAGTTCAAAAGCATCAATTCTTCAGTGCTCAGTTTTCTTTATAGTCCAACTCTCACATCCATACATGACCAGTGGAAAAACCATAGCCTTGACTAGATGGACCTTTGTTGGCAAAGTAATGTCTCTGCTTTTTAATACGCTATCTAGGTTGGTCATAACTTTCCTTCCATGGAGTAAGCACCTTTTAATTTCATGGCTGCAGTCACC
>NW_011495026.1:2533828-2536533 GCF_000754665.1 Bison bison bison | reverse complement strand
CCAGATGCCATGATCTTCGTTTTCTGAATGTTGAGCTTTAAGCCAACGTTTTCACTTTCCTCTTTCACTTTCATCAAGAGGCTCTTTAGTTCCTCTTCACTTTCTGCCATAAGGGTGGTGTCATCTGCCTATCTGAGCTTATTGATATTTCTCCCGGCAATCTTGAATCCAGCTTGTGCTTATTCCAGCCCAACGTTTCTCATGATGTACTCTGCATAGATGTTAAATAAGCAGGGTGACAATATACAGCCTTGACGTCCTCCTTTTCCTATTTGGAACCAGTCTGTTGTTCCATGTCCAGTTCTAACTGTTGCTTCCTGACCTGTATACAGGTTTCTGAAGAGGCAGGCCAGGTGGTCTGGTACTCCCATCTCTTTCAGAATTTTCCACAGTTTATTGTGATCCACACAGTCAAAGACTTTGACATAGTCAATAGAGCAGAAATAGATGTTTTTCTGGAACTCTCCTGCTTTTTTGATGATCCAGATGATGTTGGCAATTTGATCTCTGGTTCCTCCTCCTTTTCTAAAACCAGCTTGAACATCTAGAAGTTCACAGTTCACATATTGCTAAAGCCTGGCTTGGAGAATTTTGAGCATTACTTTACTGGTGTGTGAGATGAGTGCAATTATGTGGTAGTTTGAACATTCTTTGGTATTACCTTTCTTTGGGATTGGAATGAAAACTGAAATTTTCCAGTCCTGTGACCACTGCTGAGTTCTCCAAATTTGCTGGCATATTGAGTGCAGCACTTTCACAGCATCATCTTTTAGGATTTGAAATAGCTTAACTGGAATTCCATCACCTCCATTAGCTTTGTTAGTAGTGATGCTTCCTAAGGCCCACCTGACTTCACATTCCAGGATATCTGGCTCTAGGTGAGTGTGAGTGATCACATCTTCATGATTATCTGGGTTGTGAAGATCTTTCTTGTCCAGTTCTTCTGTGTATTCTTGCCACCTCTTCTTAATATCTTCTGCTTCTGTTAGGTCCATACCACTTCTGTCCTTTATTGAGCCCATCTTTGCATGTAATGTTACCTTGGTATCTAGAATTTTCTTGAAGAGATCTCTAGTCTTTCCCATTCTATTGTTTTCCTCCATTTCCTTGCATTAATTGCAGAGGAAGGCTTTCTTATCCCTCCTTGCTATTTTTTGGAACTCTGCATACAAATGGATGTATCTTTCCTTTTCTCCTTTGCTTTTAGCTTCTCTTCTTTTCACAGTTCCTGTACAATGTCACGAACCTCTATCCATAGTTCATCAGGCACTCTGTCTATCAGATCTAATCCCTTAAATCTATTTCTCACTTCCACTGTATAGTCATGAGGGATTTGATTTAGATCACTCACCTAGACCAGATATCCTGGAATGTGAAGTCAACTGGGCCTTAGAAAGCATCATTACAAAGCTAGTGGAGGTGATAGAATTCCAGTTGAGCTATTTCAAATCCTGAAAGATGATGCTGTGAAAGTGCTGCACTCAATATGCCAGCAAATTTGGACAACTCAGCAGTGGCCACAGGATTGGAAAAGATCTGTTTTCATTCCAATCCCAAAGGAAGGCAATGCCAAAGTATGCTCAAACTACCACACAATTGCACTCATCTCACATGCTAGTAAAGTAATGCTCAAAATTCTCCAAGCCAGGCTTCAGCAGTACATGAACTGTGAACTTCCAGATGTTCAAGCTGGTTTTAGAAAAGGCAGAGGAACCAGAGATCAAATTGCCAACATCTGCTGGATCATCAAAAAAGCAGGAGAGTTCCAGAAAAACATCTATTTCGGCTTTATTGACTATGCCAAAGCCTTTGACTGTGTGGATCACAATAAACTGTGGAAAATTCTGAAAGAGATGGGAATACCAGACCACCTGATCTGCCTCTTGAGAAATTTGTATGCAGGTCAGGAAGCAACAGTTAGAACTGGACATGGAACAACAGACTGGTTCCAAACAGGAAAAAGAGGACGTCAAGGCTGTATATTGTCACCCTGCTTATTTAATTTCTATGCAGAGTACATCATGAGAAACGCTGGGCTGGAATAAGCATAAGCTGGAATCAAGATTGCCGGGAGAAATATCAATAACCCCAGATATGCAGATGACACCACCCTTATGGCAGAAAGTGAAGAGGAACTAAAGAGCCTCTTGATGAAAGTGAAAGAGGAAAGTGAAAACGTTGGCTTAAAGCTCAACATTCAGGAAGGAAGATCATGGCATCTGGTCCCATCACTTCATGGGAAATAGATGGGGAAACAGTGGAAACAGTGTCAGACTTTATTTTTGCGGGCTCCAAAACCACTGCAGATGGTGATTGCAGCAATGAAATTAAAAGATTCTTACTCCTTGGAAGGAAAGTTATGACCAACCTAGAGAGCATATTCAAAAGCAGAGACCTTACTTTGCCAACAAAGCTTCATCTAGTCAAGGCTATGGTTTTTCCAGTGGTCATGTATTGATGTGAGAGCTTGACTGTGAAGAAAGCTGAGTGCCAAAGGATTGATGCTTTTGAACTGTGGTGTTGGAGAAGACTCTTGAGAGTCCCTTGGACTGCAAGGACATCCAACCAGTCCATTCTAAAGGAGATCAGCCCTGGGTGTTCTTTGGAAGGAATGATGCTAAAGCTGAAACTCCAGTACTTTGGCCACATCATGTGAAGAATTGACTCATTTGAAAATACCCTGATCCTGGGAGGGATTGGGGCCA
>NW_011495026.1:2527346-2533728 GCF_000754665.1 Bison bison bison | reverse complement strand
AGAGACAGGGATTGGGGGCAGGAGGAGAAGGGGACGACAGAGGATGAGATGGCTGGATGGCATCACTGATTCGATGGACGTGAGTCTGAGTGAACTCTGGGAGTTGGTGATGGACAGAAAGGCCTGGTGTGCTGTGATTCATGGGGTTGCAGAGTCAGACATGACTGAGCAACTGAACTGAACTTAACTGAACTGAATGGCCTAGTGGTTTTCCCCACTTTCTTCAATTTAAGTCTGAATTTTGCCAATAAGGAGTTCATGATCTGAGCCACAGTCTGCTCCCGGTCTTGTTTTTGCTGACTATATAGAGCTTCTCCATCTTTGGCTGCAAAGGATGTAATCAATCTGATTTCAGTGCTGACCATCTGGTGATGTCCATGTGTAGAGTCTTCTCTTGTGTTGTTGGAAGAGGGTGTTTGCAATGACCAGTGTGTTTTCTTGGCAGAACTCTGTTAGCCTTTGCCCTGCTTCTTTCTGTACTCCAAGGCCAAATTTGCCTGTTATTCCAGGTGTTTCTTAAGTTCTTACTTTTGCATTTCAGTCCCCTATAATGAAAAGGACATCTTTTTGGGGTGTTAGTTCTAGAAGGTCTTGTAGTCCTTCATAGAGCTGTTCAAATTCAGCTTCTTCAGCATTACTGGTCGGGGTATATACTTGGATTACCGTGATATTGAATGGTTTGCCTTGGAAATGTACAGAGATCATTCTGTTGTTTTTGTGATAGTATCCAAGTATTGCATTTCAGATTCTTTTTTTGACCATGATGGCTACTCCATGTCTTCTAAGGGATTCCTGCCCGCAGTAGTAGTTATAATGGTCATCTGAATTAAATTCACCCATTCCAGTAAGAATCAGCAAGAGTCAAAATCAAGGAGAAGAAAATCCAAGCCAAGGTTCAAGAATGCTGATATCATTCCTTTTCTGTGACATAGTGTTTAGTTTGAAAGGCATGAGGTAGTCAGAGGCTGGAATGTATTAGCTGGGAAGTGAGGTATTGCTAGAATCGTAACAATGGAAATGAAGAAGTTAAGGTTCAACTGAAGCATTCAGAATGATCTCCACTTTTGTGGGATTTTGTGGAATATGGGATAACATTTTCTTTCCTAGTCATCCTAAGAGCTATAAGCAAACTGTATATGCAAATTTAATTTTTTTTCACTTTCTGTGAAGAGTTTGTACACAGAGTCTATCCAGGATTGCTGTTGAATATTTAAGCATTGGGTTTAATAATTGACTGCCAATAATAAATAAACTAGAAACCCTATAATTTCTCATCACTATTAATTATTATTTTGAGTAAAAAGGTGAAATAAGTCTCAATCTCCCTTCCAAAAAAGGTGTTTTTTTTTTTTTTTTTGAGAAGTGGAGTCATGTAACTACCAATCAGCTTCCTTATTTCCATAATATAAGGTAATGTCTGTCAACTCCCAGCTTGAACTGTAACTCAAGAGCTTATGACTATAAATAGTAGCCTAAGAAAATATTTTAGTAGTCATATAACTATATACTAATAATTTAATTTAGGAAACATTTATTATCCCCATATTTATGTCTATTACAAGCATCAAGATAGACAGATAGACCATATTAACTAGTCAGAAGAAGAAAAAATTCTTATACATGGAGAATATAAGAGAAATGAAGTAGTTTCGGCCATGCTAATTAAACTAATACAAATGAGTATAAATAAAAGTATGATTTAGTAAGCGTGTATTTTCTGACATGGCAATATAGTCAAAGAGACTCTGGAAAAAGTGCTGTCAGCCTCACTAAGTATAAAAACAGAGATAGTTTCAGTTACCCTTGACAGAATAAGAAATGTATTGGGTAAAGCCAGCTGCATAGAAAATTTAAAAGCAGGAATTGATGAACAGAGAAGACAATCAATGAAAGACTGTTGTATTGAGCAGATGGTTCACTAATCTGTAATAAGTAGAGTGAGAATCATAAAATGTTTATATTCAGTATTAACAAGAATATGGCTATATGGAAAGTGATCTGAAGTAGAAAATAGAAAAATGAGGAACAAATGCAGATAAACCTTCATGTTTTATTTTATTGAAAAGATAAGTATTAAATGAAATAGTAAAAATGAAAGGTATTTGATTGAAAAATATTGATATTGTAGGATGGTAAAAACTACAAGTAAATTTTAAGGAGAATGAAAGTTTAGAAAGAAGTCTATGACATTAATATGATATGATAATATATAATAATATAATATAGTAATTAAGATATAAGAATTAATAATATTATATTAATGTTATTAATTATTATATATAATATAATAAACAATAATATAATAATATAGTATAACACAGTGATTCATCATTATTAACTGTGGTTTGATAAATAACATCATGTAAAATTATTATTCATCCATTATTTTGAAGCTTTTGGGAAAAGGTCTTATTTGTACATCAAGTTTATCATGTGGATCAGTATGTAATTGTTGCCAGGAAATGAAAATTTGGGGTCAATTGTAACAAATAATTTTAATAGTGACTTTTAATGCATTATTTTCTTTAGCTTATTCAAGAAAATCTGTAGACCATACACTTGACCATAGAGAGGAATGCTATTCTTTAATCAGTAAATATTAAAATACTTATTGCTTTAAGGTTAGATAGAGTCAGGGCCAAAATTAATGAAAATTTGAAAGTTTAGCAGTTGCAGCAAAGATTCAGATTTCTTTTCAAGAGATATAATTGAAATGATCAACACTTATGAATAATTAGCTTTTATGCAACATAGTAATTGCCAGAACTCCCATGTATTTGGGAAATAAATAAAATGTTTTCAGTTTTGACAAAGTGACATATACGTAACTGGTCATGCAGTGCAATTCACTTCTCCAGTGATTTATCTACAGGAAAGATCATAAAGGATTCTCTCTTCCCTGCCAAGGGCATTATGGAGTTATAGTGGCTTGGTCATTATTGATCCCAACATGACTTTTTATTTTATTTTATTTTTTTAGTTTTTACATGAAGTTTTATCAGCTCTGGAAGGGGTGTTATTTTGCACAGGTAGAGTTGAAATCTGTGGGACAGAAGCTCTCAGGAGTTTATTAAACAGAAGGACTTTATGTTTTCTGCTAGTCATTTAGTTGCTACCAGTGAAGAAATGAAAGGGTATTTCTTCTTCCACAGTTGGGCCATAGTCCTTAAGTGTGGAAATTTTAGAATATAAACTACATTTCAAAGCATCTCTCACTTGATTTCACTACAGTGAATATGGATGTATCCTATCTGACATATTTTTAACTATCACAAACACATCCATGTTCAGTACTCAGAGATATATATGAAATATGACAGCTATGAAAGAGGTATAAGAATGGTAAGCTGAAAAAGGGAAATATAACATGATGTTACCAAACTCCTCTGCCTTTAAAAATGCAATAGAAATTTACAATTACCACTGGCACAAGCATAAATATTAACATCATTACATATATGCATTCTTATTACTATTGCAGCACAGCCTACATTCACCAAAGTTCTAGCAATATTTGATTGAAACTATGAGAAAGTGAAAATCTAATGCTTCCCTCTCTGGAAGTATAGAAATAGTTAATAAGTGAGGCCACTGCAAATCAATGGCAGAAGCAGAATAGGAAATAAGCCACTCATTCATATGCTCTGGATATAAGCAGAACAAAGATAATGAAAAATAGTCTATTCTTTCATAACTCTATAGTCCATCCCTAAGAAACCATGTTATCAGAATTGTTTTATAAAATTTTTAATGAGAAAAAAGGATTATGAGATAAAGAGTTTCATATTTGAAATGCAACTGTTTAGTTTTTAAAAATTAGCTAACTATATTTTGTGGTTCTATTTTGTTATAGTAATATACAATTAACATTTTGGCTGATCAATACTGACAAAAAATAAACAGCACTAAGAACATCCTGAAAATAATGAGGTCTTTGTTCAAAAGTAATGGGCATTTCATTTCATAACAATGAGGATGGGTACAATTAAAAAAAAATTAAGCAACGGAAAAAGAAGAAAACATATGTTTGTGAGGATGGAGAGAGATTAGAACACTTATGTACTGTTGGTGGAAATGAAAACTGGTACAGCTATCATGGAAAACAGTATGGCCATTCCTTACCAAAAATAATAAATAAAACAGAATTACCATATGACCCAGCATTTTCAGTTCTATGTATATCCCAAAAGAATTGAAAGCAAGGACTTGAAGAGCTACTTGAACAACCCATTATTCGAAATAGCCAAAAAGCAGAAGCACTGGAAGTGTCCATTGTCGTATGAATGAAAAAAATGAAATGTGGCACATACATACAATTAAATATGATTTAGCCTTGAAAAAGGAAGGAAATTCTGACACGTACTACAACATGGATGAACCTCAAGGACACTATGCTAAGTCACAAAAGAGCAAATACTGTACAATTCCACTTGTGTGAGGCATCTACAGTAGTCAGATTCAAAGAGACGAAGTAGAATGGTGGTTTCCATGGGCTGAGGGAGGAAAGGATGGTGAGTTTTCTAATTGGTATAAGTTTCAGTTTTTCAAGATGAAAAGAGTTCTGGAGACTGGCTGTAAAACAATGTGAATGTAATTAATACCACTGAGCTGTAAACTGAAAAAGGGTTAAGATGGTAAATTTTTGAAGTTTATTTGACAAATTATAAAATTTTTTAAAAATGTAATGGGTTTGTACAATTACCGTTAGCACCCGCATAGATATTTACATCATTACGTACATGTACATGCATTGTTATTACTATTACGGCACAGTCCACATTCATCAAATGTAAACAAAAACCATGAACTTACAATTGTATCACTCAACCTCTGAAAGTGGTTTTGTGTGACTAAGCCAGACTCTTCTATTTGGTTTACTGATGTTCTCAATTATCAGGTGATGACTAATAGTGTCTCTGTAAAACAAATTCCAGTTCAGAATTAATCTATTTTGTTAGGGGCAATTTGTATCATGAAGACTTACACTACAGGAGGAGCGTTTTGCCTGAAGGAGTTTTGTATTTAAGCTTTCATTTCAGTGATAATTAAAATGTTTATGTAAGAATATTTTGGTATGGGAATGGCTACTTTGTTACTAAATACTGATTTCAGTGCCAGCATTTACTTTCATGCTTATGATTACACTGGTACCCAGTGGTTACCTGAAGTGACAGCATTTTTACTTTCATATCGTTAGGGGGCATTATTGGCTGCCACAAAATTGATATATCCTAAAATTAAAAAGCTAATACATATTTTACATCTACTATTGTATTCATATGGAATTATTTTGACCAGTTACTTGAAAACCTTATTTTTTGGCAGTAATTTACAAGGGACAGTCATCTTCATAGATTATGGCTTGATTTTTAAGTTAATCAATTCAGACTTTGATTTAATACCACAAAAATAGCATAGTGTAACAGAGTAGTTGTAACAGGCTAATGAGAAAAGAAAGGAGGCAAATTTGATTTAAGAATGATGAATTTGAGCCAAAGAAGTCCAAAGAGCTCCACAAAGAATTTTCCAAAAGGACATTTACATTCATTTGGATAGTGAAAAGCAGTGAAAGACTAGAGAAGTATTAGTTATTCTGAGCTCAGAAGACCTGTGCCTTAGCGTTTAGTACCATATATGCATTGCATGAATTCTGTCTTAGCGACTATTCACCTGTGTAATTGTTCTGTTAGTAGTAATAGTAATAGTACATTCCCGATGAAGAACTTTTGAGATAATATTTTAAACTTTTTTTTTTTCAGAATTTTCTGATACATTTTAGTGTACATTCTCAGATTGGTTCATCATGGTATTGAATTAGCTGATAAAAGAAGTTCATTATTTGGTTTCATCAAAACAATATTGTCCAAAGTATTAAACTAGTACTATTAATTTAAATTTTATTAGATGCATTATTGTGTTTGTATTTGAGTTTCATATTTTTATCTATGAACTATAAAACTAGAAACTTTTTGCTGGCTTTATGTTTATATTCATTTAAGAAATATTATAATAAAAGTAATAAATTAATGCAACCTACCAGAAGTTTTACTTTTAATCGCTTATGCATTTGTGCATGAACTAGGATACAATGGGATGTTCTAATGCCTTATGTTAGGGAATATCATCCCCGTGTCTTTCATGTTTTTGCAACGTAAAGTTACTTTGTCCTTGGGAATCACAGTGAATTTATGCATTCTGAGTTATATTTCATGTATCATAGAAGAAGATTAAGGAAGTTATAAAAATATGACAGATCAGATCAGATGAGTCACTCAGTCGTGTCCGACTCTTTGCGACCCCATGAATCGCAGCACGCCAGGCCTCCCTGTCCATCACCAACTCCCAGAGTTCCACTCAGACTCACGTCCATCGAGTCAGTGAT
>NW_011495026.1:2524735-2527246 GCF_000754665.1 Bison bison bison | reverse complement strand
GCAGCACGCCAGGCCTCCCTGTCCATCACCAACTCCCAGAGTTCACTCAGACTCACGTCCATCGAGTCAGTGATGCCATCCAGCCATCTCATCCTCTGTCGTCCCCTTCTCCTCTTGCCCCCAATCCCTCCCAGCATCAGAGTCTTTTCCAATGAATCAACTCTTCGCATGAGGTGGCCAAAGTACTGGAGTTTCAGCTTTAGCATCATTCCTTCCAAAGAAATCCCAGGCTGATCTCCTTTAGAATGGACTGGTTGGATCTCCTTGCAGTCCAAGGGACTCTCAAGAGTCTTCTCCAACACCACAGTTCAAAAGCATCAATTCTTCGGCACTCAGCCTTCTTCACAGTCCAACTCTCACATCCATACACGACCAGTGGAAAAACCATAGCCTTGACTAGCCGGACCTTTGTTGGCAAAGTAATGTCTCTGCTTTTCAATATGCTCTCTAGGTTGGTCATAACTTTCCTTCTAAGGAGTAAGCATCTTTTAATTTCATGGCTGCAGTCACCATCTGCAGTGATTTTGGAGCCCAGAAAAATAAAGTCTGACACTGTTTCCACTGTTTCCCCATCTATTTCCCATGAAGTGATGGGACCGGATGCCATGATCTTCGTTTTCTGAATGTTGAGCTTTAAGCCAACGTTTTCACTCTCCTCTTTCACCTTCATCAAGAGGCTTTTGAGTTCCTCTTCACTTTCTGCCATAAGGGTGATGTCATCTGCATATCTGAGGTGATTGATATTTCTCCCTGCAATCTTGATTCCAGCTTGTGTTTCTTCCAGTCCAGTGTTTCTCATGATGTACTCTACATATAAGTTAAATAAACAGGGTGATGTTGGGGGCCAGAGTGAGGCACTCCACCTGTAGCAAAGGTCATGAGGAAGGAGGCTCGACATACTCAAAGGCAGGATCGAGCCTCAGGAGTCCCCCTGGAAATCCTCGAGCATCTACCCCCATAACAAGAGCCTGCCTACTTTACTACTTTGTGCTCTCATCTACACCTCTGACTTTACAGGGGGCTGTCCCCCACCACCTCTTTCGGAGAAGGAGTTAACCTAGAGCTCCAGTCAATAAAAACTCTTGGGTGTCACAAGAGTGTTTTAACCTACAAACTCCTCTGAAGGTTCTCTAGCCTGCCTGACAGGCTTGTCCAGCCACATGTGATTGCTCACAGCCTCCCAACTGTGAGAGACATGAGATGCTTTAAACCTTCTAAAAACAGGTTCCTTAGAAAAGTTAGAAAACCATTAGTATAAGTATAGTGGGCTGATTAGAAATTGTATTGGTGAAGGGTTTTTCATTTGTTGAGCCAATGTTTACTGCTAAGTCTCCACATCCCCTGCCCTTATACACATTAATGAATATATAGAAGAAATAAGTATTAACCTTTGCTATAAATCATGTTAGACCTTAGGCCAAGTAAATTCTTTCCTTAACTAAAACCCACTACACCCTCACCCTATAGGAATGTAACTTTATTTGGGTGGCGTCTGTTTTAAGAATAATCACCCCTGGAGAAATAAGTGTCCTGGTTGACTAACCGCTGTCACAAGGAGAGGGTCATAAATTGTCAGCAGGCCCCCTGGCCAGAAGATGATGTAACACCCCTAAGACCTCTGTATACATTTGTATGAAGCACCTGACTTTGATAAAAGTCAGGACTTCTGACCCCGCATGACTTTTGCATAACATCTCAGTGTATAAAAGTAGACCATGGAAAATAAAGAATTGGGATCAGTTCCTCGAAAGACTGGTCTCCCCATGTCATTCTCTCTCTCAAACTCTGGCTGAGTCTCCATCTGGAGTGCGGAACCCGCCATGCTTACTAATTTTGCCTGGGCTTCTAAGATCCGACCAGGGAGGCCTCAGTGTCTCCTCTCCTTCGGGAGAATGGAAGGACACCTGCGGCCTACGTAAGTGGTGCAAACTTCTTGTCTTGAAGTTTTATTGGTCTCCTGTGTAAACCAATCTACTCAGCCTGTTTTCTCCACTGAATTTTCCTACTGAGCTATCCTCATTCTATTACTCTTTACATCTATAATTAATATCTAATTTAAGCTACTGTATCCTGATCCTCGCTGATGCCATCCCCGCTTCGAACTCCCTGGATCAGCCGGGACTGGACCCCGGCAGGGGGACAATATATAGCCTTGACGTACCTCTTTTCCTATTTGGAATCATTCTGTTGTTCCATGTCCAGTTCTAACTGTTGCTTCCTGACCTGCATACAAATTTCTCAAGAGGCAGATCAGGTGGTATGGTATTCCCATCTCTTTCAGAATTTTCCACAGTTTATTGTGATCCACACAGTCAAAGGCTTTGGCATAGTCAATAAAGCTGAAATAGATGTTTTTCTGGAACTCTCTTGCTTTTTTCATGATCCAGCAGATGTTGGCAATTTGATCTCTGATTCCTCTGCCTTTTCTAAAACGAGCTTGAACATCTGGAAGTTCCCGGTTCACATATTGCTGAAGCCTGGCTTGGAGAATTTTGAGCATTACTTTACTAG
>NW_011495026.1:2523770-2523890 GCF_000754665.1 Bison bison bison | reverse complement strand
GCATTTCTTTTCCATGGGGATGGTCTTGATCCCTGTCTCCTGTACAATGTAACAAACCTCATTCCATAGCTCATCAGGCACTCTATCTATCAGATCTAGGCCCTTAAATCTATTTCTCAC
>NW_011495026.1:2472584-2523670 GCF_000754665.1 Bison bison bison | reverse complement strand
AATTTCAGTCTGAATTTGGCAATAAGGAGTTCATGGTCTGAGTCACAGTCAGCTCCTGGTCTTGTTTTTGTTGACTGTATAGAGCTTCTCCATCTTAGGCTGCAAAGAATATAATCAATCTGATTTCAGTGCTGACCATCTGGTGATGTCCATGTGTAGAGTCTTCTCTTGTGTTGTTGGAAGAGGGTGTTTGTTATGACCAGTGCGTTTTCTTGGCAAAACTCTATTAGTCTTTGCCCTGCTTCATTCCGTATTCCAAGGCCAAATTTGCCTGTTACTCCAGGTGTTTCTTCACTTCCTACTTTTGCATTCCAGTCCCCTATAATGAAAAGGACATCTTTTTTGGGTGTTAGTTCTAAAAGATCTTGTAGGTCTTCATAGAACCATTCAACTTCAGCTTCTTCAGCATTACTGATTGGGGCATAGACTTGGATTACTGTGATATTGAATGGTTTGCCTTGGAAACTAACAGAGACCATTCTGTCATTTTTGAGATTGCATCCAAGTACTGCATTTCAGACTCTTTTGTTGACCATGATGGCCACTCCATTTCTTCTGAGGGATTCCTGCCCGCAGTAGTAGATATAATGGTCATCTGAGTTAAATTCACCCATTCCAGTCCATTTCAGTTCGCTGATTCCTAGAATGTCGACATCACTCTTGCCATCTCTTCTTTGACCACTTCCAATTTGCCTTGATTCATGAACCTGACATTCCAGGTTCCTATGTAGTATTGCTCTTTACAGCATTGGACCTTGCCTCTATCACCAGTCACATCCACAGCTGGGTATTGTTTTTGCTTTGGCTCCATCCCTTCATTCTTTTTGGAGTTATTTCTCCACTGATCTCCAGTAGCATATTGGGCACCTACTGACCTGGGGAGTTTCTCTTTCAGTATCCTATCATTTTGCCTTTTCATACTGTTCATGGGGTTCTCAAGGCAAGAATACTGAAGTGGTTTGCATAGATATGTAATTATATACATAGTAAAGATTACTAGGATTTCAGCCAATCAATATATAATTAAAAGATTCATGTATGATGAAAGACATAAGCTATTTGATAAAGTATCCCTTTGCATTTAGAAGTGACATTCTAAGAGAATCAATAGTGCACTTATTTTTTTTAATTTTTCATTTAAATGATTTGGACAAAAGGTTTTTTCAACCTATTAGCCATTTTAAAAGCTTTGGAATGAGCTTAAATATTTTGAACAGTCCTGGACTGTGAAATAGGTCTTCAGATTTTGCAGCCAAAGATAAACGATTGAGGCCAAAGGGTAAGGACAATATGGCTTAGATTTTAAATGGAAAGGGAACAGAGACAAAGAGAAAATGACCTAGCATTATGTGCTCACATCAATGGCAGTAATTAAGCTTTGCGGTATCATTAGATATGATAATAATAATTTATAGCCTTTCATGGTATTTCACATGCTAGGCATACAGAGAAAATGATAGCAGGACCCTTCATATTTCTCATTGTTATTTTTTTCTAAGAAAATAATGACATTCAGTTGTCATGAATTGGGAAGATACACAACACAAATTTGGATGCTCATTTCCAAGGGAGAAAAGATGGAGTGTCTTACATCTTTTAACCATCTGCAAAATGTATGGCAATAGTAAAATTCTAAAAAGATATTGAGGTGAGTATTTCTAAGAGTACAGTATTTAAATTTATAAAAGTTAATTTGGCGTTATATTAAACATCAAGTTAATGTTCCATCAGCGTAACAACTGAACTATAACATATTATACCATAGTGTTAAATTGAACCAAGATAATTCAGATTTTGATTGTGGGAACTCAGTCATTAATCAGTTCAAATTTTCTAATGCTGGGGTGAGTGTAGAGGAAAGCCTCTGCATAGATACTTTGGGAATTCAGTCCCAATGACAGGAAATAGTTAAATATTGGATTTAAATGAACATGATGGTCAGCCTTAATGCTTAAGTGTGTTTATTTTCTCTCTTGAATATTAAATCAAAGATCCAATTTTTATTTGGTTTTCAGGGCATATTTATAAGAAACATTATAATAATTAAATTAGATTTTTCCTTGATTTTGAACTAAGTCTTCACTTTAAATGACCAAGTTGATTATAGTGAAAAGGCAATTGCAAGTCCAAACTTGATTTTTGAATTCAAATATTATCAATGTAGACAGATTCTTTAGCATAGTGCTATGTGCTTTTGAAAATCTATCAGATACCAGTTTTTGAGGAATTGCTTTAGACAGATTTGACTCACTAAATTCAAAAAGACATGACACAAGAGTGAAAAGTCTTGTATATTTTACACAGTTTAAATATATTGTAAAAGTTATAAAAGGTAATATAGCTAATTTTCCCTCAGTAGATAGCTAGAATGTAACCTGCCCTTGAGTTATGCTCAGGTGATGTTTTTGTTTTCTGGCTCTAGATGTGGTTCGGGTAATCTTCTCTTGAACCTAAGCCAGAAAGCTAGTACAGAAGCAGGAGAGCTGTTGTGTCATCTCAGTGTTATAATAGTAACACACTACTTTTAGCCACATTTCAAGGTTCCTTTCTACTTATGTTGATAATTCTCTAAAAATTATACTGATAGCTTCTCTAAGAACCGGTATATATGTATTATGAAATTGCTTTTCCCCAGTTGCTAAATATTGTATTTTTTAACTTTACAATATTGTATTGGTTTTGCCATATATCAACATGCATCCGCCACAGGTATACACGTATTCCCCATCCTGAACCCTGCTCCCTCCTCCCTCCCCGTACCATCTCTCTGGGTAAAACTTTAACTTCACAGAACTTAAACAGGTCTAGTATGTCCAGTAGAGGCTATTAAATGAAGGATGTAATCGCAAAAGCTGCAAGTACTTGCTAAATAAGGAGATAGAATGAAAATGTAATACAATATACTTACTCATGTCTATCTGATTGGAACTTCCAGACATAGCAAAATAAAATCCTTACTCCCCCAGTGGCTTTTACTTTGGTCAACAGACATATCTAATTCTCACTTCTAATGTAATGCAATCTGATGATATATTCAGCTAATCCTTGATATCTCAGGGACTAAGCTAAAATGAATACTGTCTGTGAATTCTCGTATCTTATTCCAAGTTAAACCTTTTGAAATCTCATTACAGAATAATTTTGGGGGATAACAAATGGAGTTCTGGATGTGTTGGGATTTATCTGAATACCAGTGATGGCTCTCATGATGGGTAGACCACGAGATATTTAGAAAGCAATTTAGAAGGTTTCAGGAATGACTGGATATGAGAGGTGAGGTAGATACAACTATCCAGCACTGAGGAGGAACAATGTCATTTAGCGAGGTGGAGGACGGAGAGGAAAATAATAGAGAAGAACAGGGATGGGGAGCGGAGGAGGAGAAGTTCACATTAGCCTATTGGGTTTGAGGTGCCTCTGCCACATTCAGTTGGAGACTTCATAGGCTATATGACATACAAACTTGGATTTTAAGAAGCAGGTCTTCGTTATGAGTGGATTTTGGATGTATGAATAAAGAAAGGGACTGAGTTTCCAAATGTGGAAGAGATTGACCAAGTACAGTGTGTAAATGGCAAAAAAAAAAAAAATCTAAAGAATATCATCTTTAAAATAATGGATAAAAGAAGAAAATTATCACAGTGGAACTGGAGGAGAAACAGTCTGAGAGTTTCTGGCTGAAAAAGGGAAATGTTTTCCAAATTCAAATCCTATCACAGTCAGCCACATCGTAGCTTTCTGGATTTATTTCTGGAAACCTTGCCATTCACTATTCACTCTAGTAGGATAAATTCTTTGTTGTTTTCCTCACATGCTGTGTATTTTCTTTTTATGGGATTAAAAAATCCCAATAAAACCAACATATAACATGAGATCTACTTTCTTACTTTGTACAGTACCATATAGTTAACTATGTGAACAGTGAAGAAGTGAAGTGAAGTGAAGTCGTTCAGTCGTGTCCAACTCTGCAACCCCATGGACACCAAGTTCCTCCGTCCATGGGATTTTCTAGGCAAGAGTACTGGAGTGGGTTGCCTTTTCCTTCTCTAGGGAACTTCCCGACCCAGGGATTGAACCCAGGTCTCCCGCATTGTAGACAGATACTTTACCGTCTGAGCCACCAGGGAAATCTAACACTGCTGTATAGTAAATCTCTGGAGATTTTTTTATTTTTTATGACTAACACTCTATACCCATGGGACAGAGCCTCCCCAAATCCCATACCCTACTCCCAGCCACTAGCAACCACCAGCAGTCTATTTTCTGTTTTCTATGACTTTGACTACCTCAGATACTTATAAGTGGAATCATGCAGCATTTGTCCTTCTGCGGTTGGCTTATTTCACATAGCATAATGCCTTCAAGTTTCATCCATGCTGTGGCATAGGATATGATTTCTTTTTACAGCTGAGTAATAGTCTATTGTATAAACTTACCACATTTTCTTTACCCATTCATTCATCAATGGACATTAAGGTTGTTTCTGCCTCTTGGCTGTTGTGAATAATGCTGCGTGAACATGGGAGTGCAAATGTATCTCTGAGGTTCTGTTTTCAGTTCTTTTGGGTCAATTCCAGAAGTGAAATTGTTGGATCATATGGTAACTGTAACTTTTTTGAGGAACCTCCATACTGTTTTCCATAGTGGCTTCACCCTTTTACATTGCCAATTGCTATTGAAAGTAACCAGTTTTCAAGTTACGATTTCTGTACATCCTTGCCAAACCTTTTTGTTTTCTTTCCTTTTTTAAAAAAATACATAATGGCCATTCCAACAGAAGTGAGGTGATATCTCATTGTGGCTTTGATTTGCATTTCCCTGATGATTAGTGATGTTGAGCATCTTTTCAAATACCTGTTGGCCATCTGTGTGTCTTTATGGGAGAAATGTCTATTCAAGTCCTTTCCCTTTGCTTAATTAGGTTGTTTGCTTGCTGTTGAGTTATAGGAGATTCTTATACACTTTGTTTGTTAACCGCTTATCAGACATGGTTTGCAAATATTTTCTCCTGTTCTATAGCTTCCTTTCTCACTCTACTGATAGTTTCCTTTGCCTGCACAGAAGGTTTTTAACTTTGATGTAGTTTATCTATTTTTGCTTTTAGTGACATATCCAAGAAATAATTGCAAGAGAAATGTTATGAAGCTTTCCCTTTATTTTCTCCTATATTTTTTCCAGTTGTAGATCTTACATTTAATCCATCTTGAGTTGATTTTTGCATATGATGTAACATGAGGCTGCAGTTTCATTCTTTTGCATGTGGATATCCAGTTTTCCTACACAATTTGTTGAATAGACAATTCTTTCCTCATTAACTATTCTTGGAACCCTGTCAAAGATCATTTGGTCCTCTAGGTTTATTTCTGGTTTCTCTACCATATTCCATTGATCTACAGTTTGTTTTTATGCCATTATAATACTGTTTCAGTTTCTGTAGCTTTATTTTATATTTTGAAGTCAGAAAGTGTGTGATCTCTAGCTTTATTTTTTCTTCCCAAGATTATTTTGGCTATTTGAGGTGCTTTGTGGTTCTATATAGATTTTTAAATTGCCATCTTCTCATCCATAAACATGGTATGTCTTTAATTTTCTTGTGCCTTTGAATTCTTTCAGCAATGTTTTATAGTTTTCAGTGTACAAACATTTTGCTTCCTTGGTTATGTTTATTCCTAATGATCTTATTCTTTTTGATTCTATTGTTAATGAGATTGCTTGCTTAGGTTCTTTTTTTTTCAGTTTTTAAATTAAGACCTCAACAAATATTGATACTATTTTTACCTTACTAAAAGGAGAAATTTCACAGCTTAACTTAACAAAAGTCTTTCCTTAAAGATATTATTAAACCATAGATGAAACATGGAGGGTTTAGGTACTTTTCAAAGAGATGAAAGCAGTATAGTTTACTTTAACATTACTGTTTAGTTCAGTTCAGTTCAGTCGCTCAGTCATGTCTGACTGTTTGCAACCATGAATCGCAGCACGCCAGGCCTCCCTGTCCATCACCAACTCCCGGAGTTCACTCAAACTCATGTCCATCGAGTCAGTGATGCCATCCAGCCATCTCATCCTCTGTTGTCCCCTTCTCCTCTTGCCCCCAATCCCTCCCAGCATCAGAGTCTTTTCCAATGAGTCAACTCTTCGCATGAGGTGGCCAAAGTACTGGAGTTTCAGCTTTAGCATCATTCCTTCCAAAGAACAACCAGGGCTGATCTCCTTACCTTTATTTACCTTTAAAAAGCATCATGAGGTCTCAAGGTTCAACTGAATTGTATGGGGCTCTCAGAGACCACAATTTTTCTCAAGAAAGAAGCTCATGTCTCAGCAAAAAGTTCAGTGTGTTTATAACTGAATATTCATGATTGCGTAAACTTGGTTTATACCAATGAGAATAAGGAGATCATAAGAGAAAGAGAGAGAGAGAGAAAGAGAGAGAGAAACAGAGGAAGAAGTAAATAGAGAGAGGGAGAGGAAATATATGATGGTAAATATTCTCCAAGTTAGGATTTTATGACTTTGAGGGGCTTATAAGAGACTACTATGAACAGTTGCCAACAAATTGGATAAACTAGAAGAAATATATAAATTCCTAGAAACATAACAAACTATCAAACTTGAATCTGAACAGACCGATAGTTAGGTAAGGGGACTGAAGCAGTAATCAAAAACCTCCCAATAAAAAGAAGCCAAGGGATAGATAGCTTTCCTGCAGAATTTTACCAAACATTTAAAGAAGAATTAATGCCAGTCCTTCTCAAATTCTTCTGAAGAACTGAAGAGCAGAAAATACTTTCAAAGTCATTTTATGAGGCAAGAATTGCCCTTAAGTACCAAAGCCAGAAAAAGACATGACTGAGCAACTGAACTAAACTGAACTGAAAACTATGGGCCAATAACCCCTGATGAATATACATGCAGAAATTCTCAACAAAATACTACCAGATTTAATTAAACAGTGTATTTAAATAATCATATACCATGACTAAGTGGGATTTATCCATAAGATGCAGGGTTCATTCAACATAGGAATATCAATCAATATGATGCAACACATTAATAGGCCAAAGGATAAAAACCACATGATTTGTCTTACTAGATACTAAAAAAGTATTTGAAAAAATTCAACATATTGAATATTTTAATATTCAGTTTCCAATATTTTATTTTTTAGTTTTTAAATTTTATTTTATTTTGAAACTTTACAATATTGTATTAGTTTTGCCAAATATCGAAATGAATCTGCCACAGGTATACCTGTGTTCCCCATCCTGAACCCTCCTCCCTCCTCCCTCCCCATACCCTCTGTCTGGGTCGTCCCAGTGCACCAGCCCCAAGCATCCAGTATCGTGCATCGAATCTGGACTGGCGACTCGTTTCATACATGATAGTATACATGTTTCAATGCCATTCTCCCAAATCTCCCCATCCTCTCCTTCTCCCACAGAGTCCATAAGACTGATCTATACATCAGTGTCTCTTTTGATATTTTAAATGTTTAAAAACAAACTTATCAGAGTATCTGTGTATGAACAATACACTTAGCTCACTTCAATTATTGATAGCCTGAGAACTAACTCTCTGAGAGCCAATACATTTTCTGTATCTTCAATTGTAAAATGGAAATAATACCTACATATGGTGTTTCTATGACTATCAAAAGAGACAACATATGTAAGTATTTACCTTGACACATTATCAGAGACTTAAAATATGGTAGATAACAATAGTGATGATTACTTACCCCCTTTGTAACCTCAGGGTTTCAAAGATTCTCAATAAATTTACAAATATGAATGACACAAAGTTTAAGTATGATCAATATTTAATCAATAACAGAAATCCACTCACTGTCAGAAATACAATAGAGTGGAGTTTTCATGTAACCTGGATACAGGAAATCTTAGTATTGTTTAAGGTTTCTATTTACCTACACAAAAATTTGTAACTTTTTTCACTGACTTCCCAAGGTGGTGATAGTTTTTATTTGTCAGGCAACTACCTCTTCAATAAACTGCAAGCATAAGATTGAAACCAGCGATACTGAAAAAATACTACTATATGTACAATAGACGTGCTACGTTGTGCTTAGTTGCTCAGTCATGTCTGACTCTTGGTGACCCCATGGACTACAGCCTGTGACGCTCCTCTGTCCGTGGGGATTCTCCAAGCAAGAATACTGGAGTGGGTTGCCATGACCTCCTCCAGGGGATCTTCCCAAACCAGGGATCTAACCTAGGTCTCCTGCATTGCTGTCTGTTTCTTTACTGTCTGAGCCACCAAGGCAGCCCCATGTACAATAGATAGCCAGTAGAAATTTGCTATATGACTCGGAACTCAAACTAGGGTTCTCCAACAGCCTAGAGGGGTGGGAAAAGGGAATTGGGATGCTTATTTAACTTATATGCAGAGTACATCATGAGAAATGCTGGGCTGGATGAAGCACAAGCTGGAGTCAAGATTGCTGGGAGAAATATCAATAACCTCAGATATAGAGGTGACACCACCCTTATGGCAGAAAGCCAAGAAGAACTAAAGAGCCTCTTGATGAGAGTGAAAGAGGAGAGTGAAAACGTTGGCTTAAAGCTCAACATTCAGAAAACTAAGATCATGGCATCTGGTCCCATCATTTCATGGCATATAGATGGGGAAACAATGGAAACAGTGAGAGACTTTATTTTGAGGCGCTCTAAAATCACTGCAGATGGTGGCTGCAGCCATGAAACTAAAAGACGCTTGCTCCTTGGAAGGAAAGTTATGACCAACCTAGACAGCATATTAAAAAGCAGAGACATTACTTTGCCAACAAAGGTCCGTCTAGTCAAGGCTATGGTTTTTCCAGTAGTCATGTATGGATGTGACAATTGGACAATAAAGAAAGCTGAGCACCGAAGAATTGATGCTTTTGAACTGTGTTGTTGGAGAAGACTCTTGAGAGTCCCTTGGATTGCAAGGAGATCCAGCCAGTCAGTCCTAAAGGAAATCAGTCCTGAATATTCATTGGAAGGACTGATGTTGAAGCTAAACTCCAATACTTTGGCCACCTGAAGTGAAGAGCTGATTCATTTGAAAAGATCCTGATGCTGGGAAAGATTGAAGGTGGGAGGACAAGGGGACAACAGAGGATGAGATGGTTGGATGGGATCACCCATTCAATGGACATGAGTTTGAGTGAACTCCGGGAGTTGGTGATGGACAGGGAGGCCTGGCGGGGTCACAGAGTCAGACAAGACCGAGTGACTGAACTGAACTGAATTGAACTGATGGCTAATTCATGTTGATGTATGACAGAAATCAAACCAATATTGTAAAGCAGTCATCAATCAATTGAAAATAAATATAATTAATTTAAAAAAGTTAGTGCTACTGAAAAAAAATAGATACAGGTAAAAACGGCTAGCTGCATACTCAGAAAACTTTTGTCTGAAGTTATCTTCCTTTTTAAGGAAATTATTTAGACATATCTTTAACATTGTTCCTTCCACCCTGGCTTATATTAGTTTTTGATCTTTCTACATAATGATAAATTCATAGTTAATGAAAATTAGAAGCAAAAATGAAAGAAAATATTGAGGAAACACCAGAGTATTTTAAGTGTATTTGCTTTTGATTCCGTATAACCCAGAGTATGTAATGTTTCTTAATGGTGTATTTTTCTTCATTGTTATTAGTGACAATTCTTAGCATTACTTAGGCTATAAGAATTAGCACACGGTCATAGTGGGTTGATTCTTAGTTAGGTTATTTATTAAAAAAGATGGTGTGTTTGCAGTGCTGACTATTTAAGTTGAAAAATTATATTTCCAAAACATGCAAGTCAATTTAACAGGAAAGAAAGACTCAAAAAATAATTACCATTCATTTATGACTCCAAGTGTATCTTGAGAAAATGTCTGTTAGATCAAATTTTTATTGGATATGAGAGCTAATAAACTTGTTTCTGTAGCTGGGATGTTAAAATAAGAAGAAAAAAAATTGAAGCCAATTTTCTTTGATGGCTTTGAAGGGATACATCTGATAAAAAGCCTTTTAGCAGAGAAGAATATTCTTTGACAAAGAGCATTTAGCTTGTGGGGTTTTATAATTACTCGTGGAAATTAGGAGAAAAGGAAGAGAGCAGTATATTGCTCACACTTTATTCTGGTTCTCTCTGGTCCCCAGACTCTCCTGGATGAGTTTGCTTATGAAAACTTGTATCTGCCCTGGTGAATCTGCTATTGTAGCAACTGAACACAAGCCTCAGGCACTTTGTTTTTAACCAAACTGAGGAAATGCCACTGTGATTCCAACTGTAATCACTGGAATATGGAACAAAATGAACTGCAGCTGATTCAAGATGAGCCATAAGAAAAAGCAATTTATGCAAAGCAAGAGCCCTGCTGTGGTTTTGTGTGATGCATGTTCATACATATGGTGGAAAAGGCTATCTCTATTCTCATCTAAAGAAAATGGAATGAGAATCTGAAATCAGGGTCTATCAGCCACATACCTGTACAACACACACCAGCAAATCAGCTTCAGAAACCAGATTCCTTTATAAAGAATAAGCGTTGTTTAAAAATATCCATATGCATTGATTAAAAAGAAGAGAGGTTTTAATCTAATATATTTATACCCTTTTATATCTGAGAACAGCCTAGCAAATCACCTATTCATTTAGTAAATGCATAACATTTGGAAAGATCCTTCTTCAATTTAATTAAAATTTTTATGCCATTCTCTCTCATTGAACACAAACACACACACAGAGTCACAGTAACCTCTAAGCTTAAATATATATGTTGGGAATGGCATAGAAAGGGTATACTCAAAAGATCATAAGTATTGCTAGCCTAGATCTTCATGAAAGTCTTGACATTGTTTACAAGAAGCATAGTTAAGAGCATGTGTCTATAGCATGGAAGAGTACTGGTAGTGAGCAGCAAACATACCCATTTATTATCAATTATTGAAAAGCTATGGCAGCATTGAGATCCTCTCTGTGACCTTTCCATAGTCTGTATGGTTCATGGATTCTTCTAAGGTTTCAGTTGAAGTTTAGCAACTTGGCCAAGTACCTATATCCTCCAATGAATGTGGCATGAAGTGGTGACAATACAGAAAACATTTAATTCTATGAAGTGAAAAGTTTCTTTCATGATTTGATCTCTTAAAAAATCATATAAGACTACTGTTTTCCTCTTTAAAGTGCTTCGTTGTTCTCACAGTTCTCTTTAAATAAACTCCAACCTCTTTACTATTAATATAGCTTACTTCCAGTAGTCATGTATGGATGTGAGAGTTGGATTATAAAGAAAGCTGAGTGCCAAAGAATTAATGCTTTTGAACTGTGGTGTTGGAGAAGACTCTTGAGAATCCCTTGGACTGCAAGATCAAATCAGTCAATCCTAAAGCAAAACAGTCCTGAATATTCATTGGAAGGACTATGCTGAAGTTGAAACTCTAAGACTTTGGTCACCTGATGTGAAAAACTGGCTCATTGGAAAAGACCCTGATGCTGGGAAAGATTGATGGTGGGAGGAAAAGGGGATGACAGAAGATGAGATGATTGGATGGCATCACTGAGTCGATGGACATGAGTTTTGAGCAAGCTCCAGGAGTTGGTGATGGACAGGGAAGCCTGTTGTGCTGCATTCCATGGGGCCACAAAGAATTGGACATGACTGAATGACTGAACTGAATTGAACTGAAACCAGATACTTGCTCTTGGTCATTAAGCCGAAAAATTGATGCTTTTTAACTGTGGTGTTGGAGAAGACTCTTGAGAGTCCCTTGGACTGCAAGAAGATCCAACCAGTCCATCCTAAAGATTAGTCTTGGGTGTTCTTTGGAAGGACTGATGATGAAGCTGAAACTCCAATACTTTGGCCACCTCATGTGAAGAGTTGACTCATTGGAAAAGACCCTGATGCTGTGAAGGATTTGTGGCAGGAGGAGAAGGGGACAACAGAGGATGAGATGGCTGGATGGCATCACTGACTCGATGAATGTGAGTTTGGGTAAACTCCGGGAGTTGGTGATGGATAGGGAGGCCTAGCTTGCTGTGATTCATGGAGTCAAAAAGAGTCGGACACGACTGAGCGACTGAACTTACTGACTGACTGACTGGATTTACTCCTTCTATGTTATCTTTCAGATGCAATGCCTTTGTATAGGCCATCTCAGACTGTTGAAATAAAATACTATATTCTGAGTAACTTAAACAACAGACATTTATTTTCTCACAGTTATGGAGGGTGCAGGTATGAGATCAGGATTAACTGCATGGTTGGGTTTTGATGAGAGCTCCCTTCCTGGCTTGCAGACGGCCACCTTGAGAAAGAGGAAGATCTTTTTCTTACTCTTCTTATAAGCCCACAGTCTTATAAAATTAGAGCCCTGCACTTATGAACTCATTTAACCTGAATTACTTCCTGAAACCCCTATATCTAGATATAATCACACTGGGGGTTAGAATGTCAGCTACAAGTTTTAGAGGGACATAGCATTCCATTCCTGGTCCCCCAAATTCATGTCCTATCACATACAAAATTTATCCATTTCATCTCAACAGCCCCAAAAGTCTTAACTCAATCCAGCATCAGCTCTAAAGTCCAACATCTATCCAGTTGTCAACAAAGTCACACCTAGGTGAGATTCAAAGTATGATTCATCTTGAGGCAAAATTCTTTACTAGTTGCAAACCTATGAAGCCAGACAATTTATATGCTTACAATATACAATGGTGGGTCAGGTGTAAAATAGAATTTCCCATTACACAAAATAAAAATTAAAAAGAATAAAGGAATGACAAATCCCAAAAGTCCAAAACCTAGCAAGACCAAATTCTATTAGACCTTAAGCCTGGAGAATAATCTTCCTTGGTTCAAAGTTTAGCCCTCCAGGCCCCCTGTAGTGGCAGCATCACATCCCTGACTCTGCTAGGTGGCCCTCCTTACTGCTTCAGCTCTCTGCAAGGACACTTCCTCTGCTCTCTGGGAACCCCCCACCCACACCCGCCAACCCCGCCCCCAGCTTTAGCTCTCTACCAAGACCCACCCAAGGTGAGCACCATCCTTGAGGCACTAGACAAAGTCATTCTGGCTTTCTGGAAACTTGAGATATGTTCCCACCTTTTGAAACTGAGAAGGAAGAAATTGCCTTGCCCCCTGAGATTTGGATGGGAGTGGCAGCCCTGATAATCTCTGAATGCCTTCAGAGTCTGTTTGCTCAGTCCTTAAGAACAGAATGTGTTTACAGAATAGACCTATGGTCTGGTCCTATAGATTCTAAGGAGTCTGACAGCCTTCCTTCATTCCATCTCACTCTCTGTCCCCTTGAGTTTACACTGGCAGTATGTTTCCTGGTACAATCCCATCTCTGTTACTGGTTTCTCCTATGATGACTAAAGGCCGTGAGTTGCACCCATGATCTTTATTGAATGGTTGGTCAGCCACACCCCTCATGTTCTCTTTGAGGCAAGCTTTCTCATTTTTCTTTTTTTACAATTTGGAATGTTGAGAATTTCCCAAGGTTTGGTTCCTTTTTGCTTAACAATTCTTTCTTTAATTCATCTCTCTCCCTTTGCATTTTACTCTAGTTAGTCAGGAGGAACCAAACCACTCTAATACTTTGCTTGGAAATCTGCTCATCTAAATATCCATATCCATTTTTTGCAAGTTCTACCTTGCACAAAACACTAGAATAGTTCCATCAAGTTCTTTGCCGTAAACGTGTATCTCATACTGATCTGGGATCCCACCAGAATCACCTTGAACATCTGTGTATCTAGCCTGCACCTCAAAACTCTTCCAGCCTCTACCTACTTTTCTAAAGCTACTTCCACATCAACTAAAGGTACTTATCACATCAACATACCACTTCTTCATGTCAATATCTATCTTAATCATCTAGGGCTGCCATAGCAATATACACTAAAGCAAAGCAAAGTGAAGTTGCTCAGTCATGTCCAACTCTTTGCGACCTCATAGACTGTAGCCTACCAGGCTCCTCCATCCATCGGATTTTCCAGGCAAGAGTACTGGGGTGGGTTGCCATTTTCTTCTCCAGGGGATCTTCCTGACCCAGGGATCAAACTGGGTCTCCCACATTGTAGGCAGATGCTTTTACCATCTGAACTAGGTGGCATAAATAACAGAAACTTCTGCATTAGTTATTTTCTTATAGTTGTGGATGCTGGGAGTCTGAGGTCAGGGAGCTTGTCTGGTCAGGACCTGGTAAGAGCCCTCTTCCTGGCTTGCATACAGCCTCCTTCCTATGAGGTCCTCTATGGCAGAAAGAGGGAAAGAGGTGTCTTTCTGTTTTCTTATGAGACCACCCGTCCTATTGGATTACAGCCCCACTCATATGACCTTATTTAACTTCAGTTATCTCCCAAAGACCATATTTCCAGATACAGTCACTTTGGGAGTGAGGACTTAAACATGTAAAAAAAAAGTTTTTTTAAACATACGAATTTTGAGAAGACAAAATCCCATCTATAGCAGCTCTCTTTAACTTCGCCACTTTGGAATCTTGGCATCTACTCTTTTTTTTTTTCCTGCCTGGAACATTATTTTCCCAGTGCCTTGTACAGCTGACTCCTCTTGTTCAGAAGTTATGTGTCTTTTTCCTCTTCTAAAAATATATCCTTGACCCTTTCAGTCAAAGGGAGGTTACCTGTTACCCATTAGTTATTATCTATGAACTTAGTAGATGTTTTTCTTTCAGATAACTCATCATACTTAAAATGCGTTTACCATTTGCTTCATTTTTAGTTTTCTGTTTCCCCCATTATGAGGACAGAAACTTTATTTCATTCATTATATTATGCTTGGCAGAGTGTTTGGCATATAATTGTCTTCAATAAATTTTTATTGAATTATCAATGAATTATTAATAAAACAAGTACATGTTTCATCTTGTAGTCATATTGAGTAATTTTTTTAATACAAGCTATTGGAGTGCATCTTTGCAGGTGCTAATAATCTTTCTGTTAGGGTGAGTCACCTTTGGAAAAAAAGTAAACATATATGATAGATGCCAAAGAGTGGAAGGATGCTTAGACTCCTTCAGATCTGGGTTAGCTTTATTACTGCAGAAAGTGCAAAAATGTATTTAGATTTCTCTTTTAAGTATATAATTGAACTATTGAAATTTAGTTTGCAGTCTAAGATAATTGGGATACTTGCCTAAGGGTCTGGAGGAGGAAATGGCAACCCACTCCAGTATTCTTGCCTAGAGAATCCTGTGGATAGAGGAGCCTGGTGGGCTGCTGTCCATAGCATCACACAGCACTGGACATGACTGAAGTGACTTAGCATGCATGCCTGCATTGGAGAAGGAAATAACAACCCACTCCAGAATTCTTGCCTGGAGAATCCAAGGGACAGAGGAGCCTGGTGGGCTGCCATCTATGGGGTTGCACAGAGTCAGACACGACTGAAGCAGCTTAGCAGCAGCAGCAGCAGTATATGGTCTACTGGAAATTTGGTATAAGGATATTGATTATCCATCTTCATTCTTGATTTAATATTGCAAAATAGGTAATGAAAGAGTTTTTATCCATCAAGGTGTGTTTAGATTCAAAAAACAGAAAGTCCAAGAAACAATATCTTAAATCAAGTCTCTTTCCTGTTTACATAGTAAGAAATGCAGAAGCAGGAAGTCTCAAGGTTGGCCTCATGGCTCAATAACATAATCATGAAAAGCTCTTTCTACCTTTCTGCTTCACCTATTTTAATGTGGTGGCTTTTTATTTTCATGTCTTTCCCTCTTGGGTCACAAGATGGCTGACACAGCTTCTTGGATCACGTCTATGTTTAAGGGAAGAAAAAAGAGATGACACCAGCAGCTTTCTTCTTACATCTGTCATTCAGATAAAATGAGGATAAAAAAGCCTCCCCCAAAATTTCACACAAGATTTTCACTTCAGTTCCATTGACTGGGCAGAGCCACATGACTGTATTTAGTTGCAAATAAGTCTGAAAAAGAAAGGATATGAACAAAATAGGATCTATCATGACAGGCTTACATAAATAACGATTTAATTCCTGGGGTATGGGAGAAAATTACCTCCCTTCAGGGAGATGTCTTTTTCACTATTGCCCACAAAATTGAAGTTTTGTTGAGAAGAAAGCAAGGGAAAAATAAGGAAGGGATTTCCTTACTTGCTAGTAATTGTGTCACTTAATAGATTAATAAAAAAGTAGTAGCAGTTATTCAGGACCACACTACTTTTTTTTTTTTTAATTTGAATAGCAAATGGTTCAGAGTTAACATTGTATAGATTAACATTTTGAGGGATGCCCACTAAGAAGAAAACTTTAGCAAGACTGAGCAGCCAAATAATTATAAGATATTTGCATTATTTTATTTATTTTAAACCCTAAATAAATATACAATGCATTTTATCTCAAATATAGTCATCATTTACATTGAATTGAGATATTAATATTCTATTATATATATATATATATATAATTATTAATTCATCTTGATCTCGGGTGGCCTCAGCCTGCACTGGCTTGAAGTGGGGCTTGGGTTCCCAGCTAGAGATTGAGACTGGATCATGTCATTGAGAGCACAACACTCTAATCACTAGACCAGTGGTCAGTGACAAGGGCCCCAATCTTTTAGCTTTTTGGAAAAGAATTTCTACAAAGATGGAAAGTAGTGAAATAAGTAAAGTGTTTATTAGGAGGAAAAGAGTACAGTACTTGTGGAGAGACACATAGGGTAACTCAGAGGGAGAGTTCCTGAGTGGTACCCTTACAGCAAATTAGATCACTTATATGGGGCAATTTGTCTGGGTTTCTTTTAGCTAATCATTTTGATTTGACTGATTAAGAGTCCAGATTTGGTATCTCCTCCCATGTTTGGTCAAGCATCTCTTATCCAAGATGGATCCTACCAAAGGGGCATGAGGGTAAAGGATCTCTTGACATCACTCCCCTCGGACTTCCAAGGAGCCTTTCTGTGCAGGTCTGGTTAGGGAGGTCTCCTGACTTTGAGAGGGAGAAATTTGTGGTCTGGGTAGGGACCAGCCTCCTCCGCTAATTGTCCTGTTATTCTCCTTTGGAATTTCAGTCCACAGGGAATGAATCTCCAGTTGCTTTACCCTGGAGTATAGGGTGGGATGGGGTGGGGATTTACCTCCTGCCACAGTCTGTTGATGGCCACTTAGGTTGCTTCTGCCTTTGACTGTTGTGAATTCTTCTGTTGCATATTGCTGCTGTATACAATTTTCTTTGAGTCTCTACTTCAAATTCTTTTGGATATATAACCAGAAATAGAATTTCTGGATCATATAGTAATTCTATTTTCAATTTTTTGAGGAAGCTGCCATATAATTTTTATAGTGGCGGTACATTATCCATTCCCACCAAGAGTGCACAAGGGTTCTGGTTTCTTTACATTCTCAACACAGATTAATTTCTTTTTTTTAATCAAAAAATTTTAATGTAGTCTGGATACCCAGACTAGTGGATATGAGATAGTATCTATGGTTTTTATTTGCGTGTTCCTAATCAAAGGTCCGTCTGGTCAATGCTATGATTTTTCCAGTGGTCATGTATGGATGTGAGAGTTGGACTGTGAAGAAGGCTGAACGCCGAAGAATTGATGCTTTTGAACTGTGGTGTTGGAGAACCAGTCCATTCTGAAGGAGATCAGCTCTGGGATTTCTTTGGAAGGAATGATGCTAAAGCTGAAACTCCAGTACTTTGGCCATCTCATGCGAAGAGTTGACTCATTGGAAAAGACTCTGATGCTGGGAGGCATTGAGGGCAGGAGGAGAAGGGGATGACAGAGGGTGAGATGGCTGGATGGCACCACTGACTCGATAGATGTGAGTCTGGGTGAACTCGGGGAGCTGGTGATGGACAGGGAGGCCTGGCATGCTGCGATTCATGGGGTTGCAAAGAGTCGGACACGACTGAGTGACTGAACTGAACTGAAATGAACTGAATCATGTGATATTAAGCATCTTTTCATGTGTTTCATGTGTTAGTCATTTGTATGTCTTCTTTGGAGGAATATCTCTTCAAGTGCTTTGCCCAGTTTTTAAACTGAGGTTTTGTTGTTTTTTTTTTCCTTCTTTTTTGGTAGCTGAGTTGTGAGAATTATTTTCTTTATATATACTAAGTATAAACCAATTATCAGATACAAGATTGGCAAGAATTTTCTCTCATTCAGTGGGTTACAATTTTTGCTCTATTGATGGTGTTGTTTTATAGAAATTTTCAATTTTGATGTAGTCCAATTTATCCTTTTCTTTCTTTCATTGCCTCTTCCTTCAATGTCATATCTAAAATCATTGTCAAATCCAATATTATGAAGCTTTTCTCTTACATTTTCTTCCAAGTGTTTCATAGTTTCAGCTCTTAAATTTCATCCTTTGATACATTTGAGTTAAATTTTTGTATATGGTATAAAGTTTCAACTTCAATATTTTGCATGTGGACTTGAATACATATCCTTTTAAAACTCGGTGAATAGAATGGAAAATTGATATATATATGTGTGTGTGTGTATGTGTGTATATATATATATATATATAGCATTTTGACTGAATATTGTGATGGTTATCTTCACATTTGTGTAATTGAGTTGCATGTTGAACTAATGACTTTTTTGGTGAAATATGATTTTTATTTGAAAGAATGAGAGACAGTACAACTTTGATTATTTAAACTAAGGTTTTGGCAAAGATTTTTCTTGGAGATAAATGAAGTGATCTTGCTGGTTGAATGTAAACAACTATGGCAACAATTTCTTGCTAATGATAAAATTTAAACTTTGACATTAATCAGAAATTAGAAAATTTTGAAAAATTTAATTATCTGTCATCCATAAATGTGACAGCTTTCCAGCTTGACTTCTTTTTCAAAATTAGTAGTGATATTCACAAACATATTTTTTGACCTTGTATAATAAAAATGTGTCAACACTTAAAATATCTCCTTAACTCAGTAAAACAGTGTTTTTCAAATGACCAACATTTAAATCATACATGATTGAAAAGCTCATTTAAAGTGCAAATTAGATCAATGGATTTTAATGAAACAAAATTAAAAAATTGAGTGAGAGAGGTTCAGATTCCACATTGCAACTAATCTTTAAGAACTAACAATTATTGAGTTTTTGTGTAGTATCAAAGAAGAATATTTGTAATTATCTAAAAGTACAAGTTAATTACTCCTATCATTTATATTATGTGTGTGTTAGTAGCTCAGTTGTGTCTGACTCTTTGTGACTCCATGGACTGTAGCCTGCCAGGCTTCTCTATCCATGGAAGTCTCTAGGCAAGAATACTGGAGTGGGTTGCCATTCCCTTCTCTAGGGGGTTTCCCCAATTCAGGGATTAAGCCTGGGTCTCCTGTGTCTTCTGCATTGCAGGCAAATTCTTTACCATCTGAGCCATCAGGGAAGCATCTACTGTGTATCTATGTGAGGTTGGATTTTCATTACAACCTTAAACCACAGTAACACATTATAGCAGATTGAAAACAGAAGCACATTTGAGAAACTTCTTGCATTAAGCAAGACATTACAAAGATTTGAGGAAATTAAAACCATGACATTGGAATATCAATACTTCTGTGCTTTCTCAGTGAACAGACATAGGAAATACTTATATGTAATAACTTTCATATGTGTAAATATCTGACCACTATCCATTATATTTATGCATATACCTATGCTATTGTCTGAACATTTGGTTCTCCTCAAATTCACAGGTTGGAATCCAAATATCCAATGTGATAGTATAAAAAAAAAATGGGGTCTTTGAAAGGTGGTTAGGTCATGAAGGTAGAGCACTTGTGAATGAGATTATGACTCATAAAAGAGATCCCACAGAGCCCCTTATCCCTTGTACCATGTGAGGGTATAAGAAGTGTGCAACCCCAAAGAGAGACCTCATTTGACCATGTAGCACTCTAATATCAAGTGTTCAGCCCCCAGAACTGTGGGAAATAAATTTATGTTGTTTCTAAGATACCCAACCTGGGGCATTGTGTTACAGTATGGACTAAGACAATCTGTAATATATGTGTATTATAAACCATCAGTTTATAACAATACTTACTGTTCTCTTCAAGTACCTCAGAACTCTTTCCAGCCTTCCCTCTTTCCATTTTTACAAATATCTTTTCTACTAATGAGAACCAAGAATCCCTTTATTCTTTTATTTTTTAATTAATTAATTAATTTTAATTGGAGGCTAATTACTTTACAGTATTGTAGTGGTTTTTGCCATACATTGACATGAATCAGCCATGGGTGTACATGTGTTCCCCATCCTGAACCCCCCTCCCCACCTCCCTCCCCATCCCATCAGTCAGGGTCATGCCAATGCACCAGCCCTGAGCACCCTGTCTCATGCACTGAACCTGGACTGGCAATCTATTTCACATATGATAATATATATGTTTCAAAGCTATTCTCTCAAATCATCCCACCGTGGCCTTCTCCCACAGAGTCCAAAAGACTGTTCTTTACATCTGTATCTCTTTTGCTGTCTCGCATATAGGGTCATCATTACCAGCTTTCTAAATTCTATATATATGTGTTAATATACAATATTGGTGTTTTTCTTTCTGGCTTATTTCACTCTGCATAATTGGCTCCAGTTTCATCCACCTCATTAGAACTGATTCAAATGCATTCTTTTTAATAGCTGAGTAATATTCCATCATGTATATATACCACAGCTTTCTTATCCATTCGTCTGCTGATGGATATCTAGGTTACTTCCATGTCCTGGCTATTGTAAACAGTGCTGCAATGAACACTGGGGTGCACATGTCTCTTACAATTTTGGTTTCCTCGGTGTGTATACCCAGCAGTGGGATTGCTGGGTTGTATGGCAGTTCTATTTCCAGTTTTTTAAGGACTCTCCACAGTGGCTGTACTAGTTTGGATTCCCATCAATAGTGTAAGAGGGTTCCCTTTTCTCCACACTATCTCCAGCATTTATTGTTTGTAGACTTTTTGATAGCAGCCATTCTGACCAGTGTGAGATGGTACCTCATTGTGGTTTTGATTTGCATTTCTGTGATAATGAGTGATGTTGAGCATTTTTTCATGTGTTTGTTAGCCATCTGTGTTGGATGGCTAACATCTTCTTTGGAGAAATGTCTGTTTAGTTCCTTGGCCCATTTTTTGATTGGGCCATTTATTTTTCTTGAATTGAGCTGCAGGAGCTTGTTGTATATTTTTGAGATTAATTCTTTGTCAGTTACTTCATTTGCTATTATTTTCTCCCATTCTGAAGGCTGTCTTTTTACCTCGCTTATAGTTTCCTTCATTTTGCAAAAGCTTTTAAGTTTAATTAGGTCCCATTTGCTTATTTTTGATTTTATTTCCATTACTCTGGGAGGTGGGTTATAGAGGATGCTGCCGTGATTTATGTCAGAGAGTGTTTTGCCTATGTTTTCCTCTAGGAGTTTAATCATTTCTGGTCTTTCATTTGGATCTTTAATCCATTTTGAGTTTATTTTTGTGTATGGTGTTAGAAAGTGTTATAGTTTCATTCTTTTACAAGTGGTTGACCAGTTTTCCCAGCCCCATTTGTTAAAGAGATTGTCTTTTCTCCATTGTATATTCTTGCCTCCTTAGTCAAAGATAAGGTGTTCGTAGGTGCATGGATTTATCTCTGGGCTTTATATTTTGTTCCATTGATCTATATTTCTTTCTTTGTGCCATTATCATACTGTCTTGATGACTATAGATTTAGTATAGTCTGAAGTCAGGCAGATTGATTCCTCCAGTTCCATTCTTTCTTAAGATTGCTTTGGCTATTCGAGGTTTTTTGTATTTCCATACAAATTGTGAAATTATTTGTTCTGGTTCTTGAAAAATACTGTTAGTAGCTTGATAGGGATTGCATTGAATCTATAGATTGCTTTGGGTATTATACTCATTTTCACTATATTGATTCTTCCGACCCATGAACATGGTATATTTCTCTGTCTATTTCTGTCATCTTTGATTTCTTTCATCAGTGTTTTATAGTTTTCTATATATACGTCTTTTGTTTAAGTAGATTTATTCCTAAGTATTTTATTTTTTTCATTGCAACGGTGAATGGAATTGTTTCCTTAGTTTCTCTTTTTGTTTTCTCATTGTTAGTGAATAGGAAAGGTAGGGATTTCTGTATGTTAATTTTATATCCTGCATCTGTACTATATTCATCGATTAGCTCTAGTAATTTCCTGGTGGAGTCTTCAGGGTTTTCTATATAGAAGATCATGTCATCTGCAAACAGAGTTTTACTTCTTCTTTTCCAATCTGGATTCCTTAATTTCTTTTCTTCTCTGATTGCTGTGGCTAAAACTTCCAAAAACTATGTTAAATAGTGGTGAGAGTGGGCACCCTTGTCTCATTCCTGACTTTAGGGGAAATGCTTTCAATTTTTCACCATTGAGGATAATGTTTGCTGTGGGTTTATCATATATGGCTTTTATTTTGTTGAGGTATGTTCCTTTTATGCCTGCTTTCTGGAGAGTTTTTTTTATCATAAATGGATGTTGAATTTTGTCAAGGGCTTTCTCTTTATCTATTGAGATAATCATACGGTTTTTAACTTTCAATTTGATAATGTGATGTATCACATTGATTGATTTGCAAATACTGAAGAATCCTTGTATCCCTGGGTTAGGTAAAGCCCACTTGGTCATGATGTATGATCTTTTCAATATGTAGTTGGATTCTGTTTGCTGGAATTTTGTTAAGGATTTTTGCATCTATGTTCATCAGTGATGTTGGCCTATAGTTTTGGTTTTTTTGTGGCATCTTTGTCTGCTTTGGTATTAGGGTGATGGTGGCCTCATGGAATGAGTTTTGAAGTTTACCTTCCTCTGCAATTTTCTGGAAGAGTGTGAGTAGGATATATGTTAGCTCTTCTCTAAAGTTTTTGGTAGAATTCATCTGTGAAGCCATCTGGTCCTGGGATTTTGTTTGTTGGATGATCTGATTACATTTTCTATTTCTGTGCTTGTGATGGGTCTGTTAAGATTTTCTATTTCTTCCTGGTTCCATTTTGGAACATTATACTTTTTAAGAATTTGTCCATTTCTTCCAAGTTGTCCGTTTTATTGTCATATAATTGCTGATAGTAGTCTCTTATGATCCTTTGTATTTCTGTGTTGTCTGTTGTGATTTCTCCATTTTCATTTCTAATTTTGTTGGTTTGATTCTTCTCCCTTTTTTTTATTGATGAGTCTGGCTAATGGTTTGTCAATTTTATTTATATTCTCAAAGAACCAGCTTTTAGCTGTGTTGATTTTTGTTATGGTCTCTTTTGTTTCTTTTTCATTGATTTCTGCCCTAATTTTTATGATTTCTTTCCTTCTACTAACCCTGGGGTTCTTCATTTCTTCTTTTTCTAGTTGCTTTAGGTGTAGAGTTAGGTTATTTATTTGATTTTTCTCCTGTTTCCTTATGTAAGCTTGTATTGCTCTAAACCTTCCCATTAGCACTGATTTAATGAATCCCATAGGTTTTGGGTTGTTGTGTTTTCATTTTCGTTTGTTTCTATGCATATTTTGATTTTTTCTGTGATTTGTTGATTATTCAGAAGTGTGTTGTTTAGCCTCCATATGTTTGTATTTTTAATAGTTGTTTGTTTTTTTTTTCCTGTTCAGTTCAGTTGCTCAGTTGTGTCTGACTCTTTGCAACCCCATGAATTGCAGCTCGCCAGGCCTACCTGTCCATCACCAACTCCCGGAATTCACTCAAACTCATGTCCATCGAGTCTGTGATGCCATCCAGCCATCTCATCCTCTGTCGTCCCCTTCCCCTCCTGCCTCCAATCCCTCCCAGCATCTGAATCTTTTCCAATGAGTCAACTCTTCACATGAGGTGACCAAAGTACTGGAGTTTCAGCTTCAGCATCATTCCTTCCAAACAACACCCAGGACTCATCTTCTTTAGAATGGACTGGTTGGATCTCCTTGCAGTCCAAGGGACTCTCAAGAGTCTTCTCCAACACCACAGTTCAAAAGCATCAATTCTTCAGCGCTCAGCTTTCTTCACAGTCCAAATCTCACATCCATACATGACTACTGGAAAAACCATAGCCTTGACTAGATGGACCTTTGTTGGCACAGTAATGTCTCTGCTTTTTAATATGCTGTCTTGATTGGTCATAACATTCCTTTCAAGGATTAAGCATCTTTTAATTCATGGCTGCAATCGCCATCTGCAGTGATTTTGGAGAAAAAAAAAATAAAGTCTGACACTGTTTCCCCATCTATTTGCCATGAAGTGATGGGTCAGATGCCATGATCTTAGTTTTCTGAATGTTGAGCTTTAAGCCCACTTTTTCACTCTCCACTTTCACTTTCATCAAGAGGCTTTTTAGTTCCTCTTCACTTTCTGCCATAAGGGTGGTGTCATCTGCATATCTGAGGTTATTGATATTTCTCCCGGCAATCTTGATTCCAGCTTGTGCTTATTCCAGCCCAGCGTTTCTCATGATATACTCTGCATATAAGTTAAATAAGCAGGGTGACAATATACAGCCTTGACGTACTCCTTTTCCTATTTGGAACCAGTCTATGGTTCCATGTCCAGTTCTAACTGTTGCTTCCTGACCTGCATATAGGTTTCTTAAGAGGTAGGTCAGGTGGTCTGGTATTCCCATCTCTTTCAGAATTTTCCACAGTTTATTGTGATCCACACAGTCAAAGGCTTTGGCATAGACAAGAAAGCAGAAATAGATGTTTTTCTGGAACTCTCTTGCTTTTTTGATGGTCCAGCAGGTGTTGGAAATTTGATGTCTGGTTCCTCTGCCTTTTCTAAAACCAGCTTGAACACCTGGAAGTTCATGGTTGACGTATTGCTGAAGCCTGGTTTGGATAATTTTGAGCATTACTTTATTAGCGTGTGAGATGAGTGCAGTTGTGTGGTAGTTTGAGCATTCTTTGGCATTGCCTTTCTTTGGGATTGGAATGAAAACTGAAATTTTCCAATCCTGTGGCCATTGCTGAGTTTTCCAAATTTGCTGGCATATTGAGTGCAGCACTTTCACAGCATCATCTTTCAGGATTTGAAATAGCTCAACTGGAATTCCATCACTTCCACTAGCTTTTTCCCTGTAGTTGACATCTAATCTTACCACATTGTGATCAGAAAAGATGCTTGAAATGATTTCAATTTTTTTGAATTTACCAAAGCTAGATTTATGGCCCAGGATGTGATCTATCCCGGAGGAGGTTCCATGTGCAGATGAGAAAAAGATGAAATTCATTGTTTTTGGGTGAAATGTCCTATAGATATTAGATCTAACTTTTCCATTGTGTCATTTAAAGTTTGTGTTTCTTTGCTAATTCTGTTTAGTTGATGTATCCGTAGGCGTGAGTGGGATATTAAAGTCTCCCACTATTATTGTGTTACTGTTGATTTCCCCTTTCATACTTGTTAGCATTTGCCTTACACATTGTGGTGCTCCTATGTTGGGTGCATATATATTTATAATTGTTATATCTTTTTCTTGGATTGATCCTTTGATCGTTATGTAGTGTCCTTCTTTGTCTCTTACACAGCCTTTATTTCAAAGTCTATCTTATCTGATATGAATATTGTTACTCCTCCTTTCTTTTGGTCTCCATTTGCATGAAATATCTTTTTCCAGCCCTTCACTTTCAGTCTGTATGTGTCCTTTGTTTTGAGGTGGGTCTCTTGTAGACAGCATATATAGGGGTCTTGTTTTTGTATCCATTCAGCCATCCATGTCTTTTGGTTGGGGCATTCAACCCGTTTACATTTAAGGTAGTTATTGATAAGTATCATCCTATTGCCATTTACTTTGTTGTTTTGGGTTCGATTTTATAAACCTTTCCTGTGTTTCCTGTCTAAAGAAGATCCTTTAGCATTTGTTGAAGGGCTGGTTTGCTGGTGCTGAATTCTTTCAGCTTTTGCTTGTCTGTAAAACTTCTTATTTCTCTTTCATATTTGAATGAGATCCTTGCTGGGTACAGTAATCTGGTGTAGGTTATTTTCTTTCATCACTTTAAGTATGTCCTGCCATTCCCTTCTGGGCTGAAGAGTTTCTATTGAAAGATCAGCTGTTATCCTTACAGGAATCCCCTTTGTGTTACTTGTTGCTTTTCCCTTGCTGCTTTTAGTATTTGTTCTTTGTATTTGATCTTCATTAATTTGATTAATATGTGTCTTGGGGTGTTTCACGTTGGGTTTATCCTGTTTGGGACTCTATGGGTTTCTTACACTTGGGTGGCTATTTCCTTTCCCATTTTAGGGAAATTTTCAACTATTATCTCCTCAAGTATTTTCTCAAGACCTTTATTTTAGTCTTCTTCTTCTGGGACTCCTATTATTCAAATGTTGGGGTGTCTGACATTGTACCAGAGGTCTCTGAGGTTGTCTTCATTTCTTTTAATTCTTTTTTCCTCTCTGCTTCATTTATTTCCACCATTCTATCTTCCACCTCACTTATCCTATATTCTGCCTCAGTTTTTCTACTGTTGGTTCCCTCCAGAGTGTTTCTGATTTCAGTTATTGCATTATTCATTATTGATTGACTCTTTTTTATTTCTTCTAGGTCCTTGTTAAACAGTTCTTGCATCTCTCTCAGTCCTTGTTTCCAGACTATTTATCTGTAACTCTATTTTGCTTTCAAGATTTTGGATCATTTTTATATCATTATTCTGAATTTTTTTTCAGGTAGACTCCCTATCTCCTCCTCTTTTGTTTGGTTTGGTGGGCTTTTATCATGTTCATTTACCTGCTCAATATTTCTCTGCCTTTTCATCCTGTTTAGGTTGCTGTGTTTGGGGTGGCCTTTCTGTATGCTGGAAGTTTGTGATTCCTCCCTGTGAGTGGGGTTGGACGATTGACTTGTCAAGGTTTCCAGGTTAGGGAAGTTTGCGTCAATGTTCTGGTGGGTGGAGCTGGATCTCTTCTCTCTGGAGTGCAATGAAGTGTCCAGTAGTGAGTTTTGAGGTGTCTTTGTGTTTGGTGTGACTTTTGGTGGCCTGTATTTTAATGCTTAAGGTTATGTTCCTGTGTTGTTGGAGAATTAGCTTGGTATGTCTTGCTCTGAAACTTGTTGGCTCTTGGGTGGAGCTTGGTTTCAGTGTAGGTATGTAGGCTTTTGGATGAGCTTTTGTTGATTAATGTTCCCTGGAGTCAGAAATTTTCTGGTGTTTTCAAGTTTTGGATTTAAGCCTCTTGCCTCTGGCTTTCAAGTCTTTTTCTTACAGTAGCCTCAAGACTTCTCCATCCATACCACACTGATGATAAAACATCTAGGTTAATGGTGAAAAGATTTTCCACAGTGAGGGACACCCAGAGAAGTTCATAGAGTTACATGGAGAAGATCAGAGGGAGGAGGGAGACAGAGGTGACCAGGAGGAGGTGATGGGGACTCAAAAGGGGAAAGAGCAATCTATGTGTTCTCCACAGTCTGGAACACTCAGAGAGGTTCACAGAGTTATATAGAGAAGAGAAGAGGGAGGAATGAGATAGAGATGACCAGGAGGAGAAGAGGCAGAGTCAAAAGGAGAGAGATCTAGCCAATAATCAGTTCCCTAAGTGTTAGCCACAGCCCAGAACACCCAAAGAGATTCACAGAGTTGGGAGAAGAGGGAGGGAGGAGATAGAGGTGACCTGGGGGAGAAAAAGGAGAGTCAAAAGGTGGAGAGAGCAATTAAGCCAGTAATCACACTCCTAAGTAAAAATAGGTACTGATGATTGGATTCTTAAAGGTACAAAACTGGAAATAAATATCAAAAAGTAAAGATTAAAAATCTAGAGTAGAGGTTAGACTCTCAAAAATACAATATTAAAAAAAACCAAAGCAAAATCACAAAAATTATTTTAAAAATATATTAAATTTGCTTTAAAAATGGGGTCTTTTTTTTTTGCAAGGTAATAGTAGGTTAAAAATAAAAATTAAAGAAGTAATAAAGAACTTAAAAATAAAAAAAAATTAAAAATGATAATAGTAAAATATATCTAGGAACTTCTCTGGAGCTGTTGAGGGCAGTGTGGGGTCAGTTCAGTTTCAGATAGCTCTTTGTTTCAGCTTATACATCTTCTGAAGGTCGATAGGCCTCTTCCAATGTAGTCAGTGCTAACTACAGGGTTTTAATCTTTTGCACCTGTCACTTCCAAAGTGGTTCCCTCTTCTTTGTTTATTTTGGCTTCCTCTGTTTCCAAATCTCTTCAGTGTCTAATTTCTGCCCTGACACAAGGGGGTGAAGGTCATCACTTATTTAGGCTCACTTGTTCAGTTGTGCTGTGGGGAGGGAGGAACACTGCAAACAAATATCACTGGTGTGTGTGGGGAGTGTTCGCAGTGTCTGGGCCACACTGGGTTTGCCCCCGCTTACGGCATGTGTGCTTTCTCCGTCTACATTGCTCAGGCTCCAGGTTGCTCTGCAGGGGAACTGTCCAAAGTGGGCCCTGGGTTTTGTGCATTTCCCAGGTCTAAGCCACTCATGTTCAGGTTCTTGGGTACTCCACAAAGGCACAGACTCAGTTGGGCCTGCGTTTTGTGCCCTTCCCAGGTGTGAGCAGCTCAGGAGTCCAGGTGCTTGGCGAGAGCACTCTCCCCAGGTGGGCAGTGTGTCATCACCTCCTAGGTCCCAGCCCCTCGGTTTCCTGGGTGTGCAGCGGGAGCACTGTCTCAGATGTGTCGTGTATCTCCTCTGGGGAGCTGATCTCTGACTGTGAACCTCCTGGTGGATGTCAACCATCCAGGATCCCAGGAAGACTTGGTTAGGAACTGGGAGCCTGCTCCCAGTTTGGTGGAGGATGCCATCTCTGGGGCCGAGATTGCCCCTTGCTTTCCAGCTCTGCTGTCTCCCGCCTGCCTCTCTGCCTCCTGCAGGGGGAGGGGCCAGTCCACAGCTGGCTAGCTCTCCTCTGGTGTTTGCTCAATCCTTTGTTCTGTGAGTGGGCCAGGTTGTGCCTTATAGCTTTTTGTGGGAAAGTTCTGTCTCTCTTTTTTTTTTTTTCTTTTCCTCTGTGGCTATCCCACAGTTTGGGTTGTTATCTCACATTAGCTCCCCCAGATTGTCTTCAGGGCATTCAGGCACAGTCCTAACCCTAAGCATGCAGCCCATGCCTCCCTGTTTAGCCACTGCTGCTGGTGGACATGAGCTTCTGAGCTACTTCTCTGCTGGGAGTTGTGGTTAGGTATGCAATCTGTGGATTTTTTGTTTTTGTTTTTTTTTTCCTCCTGGTTATGTTGCCCTCTGAGATTCCAAAACTCTTCATAGACCCACCGGTGAGAGGGTTTCCTGGTGTTTGGAAACTCCTTGTTGACTCCCTTCCCACAACGGGTCTCTGTCCCTAACTTTTTTGTCTCTCTTTTTATCTTTTATCTTTTGTCTCCTTTCAAAGAGAATAGGCTGCCTTTCTGGGTGCCTGGTGTTCTCCGCCAGTGTTCAGAAGTTGTTCTGTGAAATTTTCTCAGCGTATGAATGATCTTTCGATGAATTTGTGGGGGAGAAAGTGGTCTCCCTGTCCTATTCCTCCACCATCTTAGGACTGCGCCCTCTTTATTATTAATATATTATTTATTTATTCAGTACAACCTAGCTGTCTATCACATTGGCTGTGTCCTCCCTATAACCTTGTCTACCATGAAAAAGCAATAGTCTTCTTTCAAACAATTTTCCTTCTGGTGAGAGAAACAGGTAACAAACAAGCAAAAAAAAAATATATATATATATATGTGTGTGTGTGTGTTGCAGATAGTTACAAGTGTGGTGAAATAAAACAAAGGAAAGTGATAAGAAACTAGATAAATTGGTGATTAGGAAAGCCATATCTAGGAGAATAACTGGCCTAGAACCCTCTTTTTAAGAAGATGCCAACTCCCTGAATACCAGGGGTCCTATCAGTGAAGAAGTATGAAATTAGCAAAAAGATTGAGGTAGAGGAGAGTTTACTGTGTTAGGTATGCCTAAGATACAAGTGACAGAAGACTTGACTAAGTATCCTAGTCAAACCTAGGTTTCCTTGTGGAGATAACACAAAGATTGGAGTAGATAGATATTAGCAAGGATTTAGTGGCTTCTTGCTATCAGGACCAAATCTCTGGGATTCTCTTGAGCAGTGGTATGCTAGAGCAGCCTATAAGAGCCAATGGTCAAATTTTCAGAAATTGGTGAGGTGGTCATGAAACAGGCATCATTAAAAATGAAATTTTATGAACACTTACATTGTTTTTAAAAGCCTTGAAAAACATACTTGAAAACTCATGACTTCCTAATGATTTTACTTAATTTTGCTGTTATTTATGAAAAGTTACTTGTATCTGTTGTTACTGTGTGGTGGAAATACTATATAATGATACGCTTATTGCATGTGTTTTCTTCAGTTGATGTTAAGTGATGTCACACCGTGGCCTTTACATAGAACATGGTGGAGGTATTTACACCCAGAAAATCAGCAAATACAATGTATGAGAACTCCCCGCAGTCCCCACCTCCTGCACATACCAAAAAAAAAAAAAATTGTTAAACATTTATTAACACACAGTTGTTCTTGAGACTTTTTCTTTATGGTAGCAAAGTATCTGCTACAGCTCTAGTTATGACTTGTAAAAGGTCAAAGAAAAGGGGAATGTTTGGGGTGGGCATAAAATGAAAGAGAGATGGTGGGGGAAATGTGACTCCTGGCTTAGAGCAGCATATGTAACTCAGGCCTCTTCTAACTGGGTGATGTTTGGGAGTTGGGCTGGAAGTATGGGTTGACTACACCATTTGGGTGCTGCCCCAGTGTTTAAGGGTTGCAGAGGACTCTGAAGCACGGGGAATAAGGAAATAATGGTAGAATGATGTAGATGAAAAGGTAAAACACACATGATTAGAGAGTAGGTGGTGTTTTGTAACCTACCCTCCCACTTAATACATGAAAAATATTTTTATGTTATTATTTCTTCTACAACCCTGTTTCTAAGTCCTCAAAGTATTCTGTTATTGAATTCTTTCCCTAAGGAAGTTCAATTAATGACTGAGAAAATCTTAATATTATTTAGTGCACCATTCATGGTCAGTACCCCAGACCACCCTTACTTGGGTTTCATGAGAAAAAGTAGGGGCAGGAGATAATCTGGTTAAATATAGAAATTGTAAGTATTGTCAGGGGAAAAATAGCTATTTCCAGGTTTTGATTATGGTATTCACTTGGTGAAGTATAAGAAAAAAAATAGGAAATATAAGACAATTTTGACACCTTAGCCTTAAGCTTCTGCATTAAAATAAGAGGAAAATAATGTTCATATATCAAGGGAAATAGGTTACAAGCTGAAGCATGAAAGCCTCTTCACACAATCAAATGTAATGCCAAAAAGGAATTAATGGTATTCTACTTATTTTCATTGAAATAAGGTTAGAGACTCTAGCTCTCATAAAAATTTTGCAACTGAAGGCCCAATTGAATTAATTGAACTTTCCCAGGAAGAATTCTAGTTATTGCTTTTCTATTTTTCCAAACTTGTTGCTATTAAATTACTATAGGCACTTACAGTCTGTGAAAGCATTCTCTGTGGCACTGAAGTTCCCTAGGCTGCTCAGTTCCTACATGAACTTCTATGAGGAAAGGTCTCTGGTTTAGTTACATTTAAAAGTTGGAGATGCCATCCATGTTAGAGCTTTTTGTTTCAAAAGGAAAATGAGTAAAGGTTTCAGTGTGAAAAATATGGGGCCTTTTTGTTTCAGAATACATTTTTTTCCACCTTTCCTATAAGACTTGTTTAAGAATTGAATGCTGTCAAACCTGTCAGGGAAGCAAAGACAATTTCTAGCCTATGAGAAGACTGATTTTAAATGCAAACCAGGGGAATAATGGGACATCAAAACTCAAAATGAAAGGAAATATTGCTAATTTCTTTCCACTGACTAAAAGTGCAATTTAAATTAAGGAATCATGTCTGTCCCCTCACTACCACCACCCTCTGCTTCCCCACCACACACACATAACTTTCAATGAGATGTCAAAGTAGGGCAGGCTCTTCATATCAGACAAAAAATGTGCTGGAATTGAGATTTTCTCCCCTGCTGTAATCAACAAGTAGCCTGAAATAAATACCCTATTTAGAAGTTTGACTGGTAGCTCCAGTTTGCCTTTCAAATTATCTTTTCATTTTTATTTCCTATAGTTCAGCGTTTTTATTCAAAGAGCTACATTTTTGGTCAGAAAGGGAAATTTAAAGTGGAATCAAATAGTAAAGAATGAGACAAAGTTCTCCTGTACATATCATTCCAAATGCCAGAATTACAGATGATTTGTTAACCTGTGACATGCTATTCTGTTCTTACATTTTTTGATAATTCAGGAATTCTAAGAATTATAAAAGTGTGAAAAGCATAGATATTGTTCCCTGAGAGGCCTCCTTCTATCTATCTAGTTGCACTCCAAAGAACACGAGGAGCCTCAGAAGCCGCTGCTTTTTTGAAGAGCATCTTGACCTTTCCAAAAAAGAAAAGACTGGCTACATTTCAAAACCTTTACGTGACTTTTCCAAATAATTTACTGGATGTTTATAATGTATCCATTATTCTTCTAAGCTCTGTATTAATATTGCCTTGTTTATTCTTCACAGTAACTTTATGGGGTAGTGATATTATCTCCTTTTTATAGATGAGAAACTGGAGCTAGAAGAGATTTAGTAATGATGTACAACCGATAAGCAATAGAATTACAGAAGAACCCATTCTCTTAATCATTACAATTAATTGTTTTCTAACACAAAACATATGGCAAAATGATAGTAAAAAGGCAGCTGTACTACAGTAAATAGAATATATTTTATTTTCACCGTCTGATACCTTTGTTTGTAACTTGGTACAGAGAGGCAGAGATAAGGAAAGGTGGAGCCAGGTATACATGCTGTGGTTTTATCAGTTCTTACAACAAATCTGGTTTTGGCAGATTACACATAAACCAGATTCTTAAGAAAGTTTTGCATGCTACAGTGTAATTCATGGAAATAATGCCTTCAATTCTAATACAGACTAGAAACCTACCACTAATCTTCAGATTAGGAAGAAAGGGCCATAATGGAAAATTACAGGAGGATTACCTAAGGAAAATGAATAATAGAATATAAAATTGAATTGAAAATTTTGACCTGATTTTTGAAATCATTATTTTGAAAATATTTAGATGAGATGATTTCTTGAGAAATGCTCTCTGGCAGTATATTGATAAGGCTCTGTGCAACATATTCTACTGCAAAATTCTTAAATGTTTTATTTTTTTGAACGTTTTAAGTTTTAAAATATTTAATCTACTTCTTACATTTATATATGGCTTTCCTCACAGGAACTAGAGGCTTTTTATTAATATAAGTACTAAAATGATATATTAGTTATATGTACTATGAGAACTTACTGAAAGTGGAAAATATATACATATGTATATGTAAATTAAGTTTTAAAAAGCCCCAAACAAAACTCATAGTTGAAAAACATATTTTTTATTGATTAATTAGATGGTTCAAGCTGTTACTAGACTTCTAAAAGAATAGTGGAGTTGTCCATGGGAGAGAATGATGAAGAAATTACCATGAGAATTTTACAGAATAAAAGGGAGTATTTGTAATTTTAAACTATTTGGCAACTTCTCATTACTTGAATAGATGCAATTAATAAGAGAGGGTTTCAGTGAGATGTGCTCCCCTGTTGAATGTTTTCTGGCGTCTGGTGACATATGAAACCAAGAAATTGGTAACCGTTTTATGAACTCAATCATGATATATTTATGAACCTTCAGAAAAAATAAAATGGAACAAAGTGTTAACCAGCTTCAAAAATAATCTTTTAAATTATTTTTATTATTAAAAATACTTTTTCCACAATAATCTTTGTGTAAAGTTTATCTTCTTTCAACTGTAAATGCTATGAAAAGTATTAGTCACTCAATCCTGTGCAACTCTTTGAGACTCCATGGACTGTAGCCTGCCAGACTCTGTCCATGGAATTCTGCATGTAAGAATACCGGAGTGGGTTGCCATGTCCTCCTGCAGGGGATCTTCCCGACCCAGGAATTGACCCAGGTCTCCACATTGCAGGCAGATTCTTTACCATCGGAGCCACCAAGGAAGCATACTTCCAATCATTCTGTAATATCATAGTTCTTTTCATTATGTTCAATCTCGAGAAAAATTCTTTAGTAGTGCAAAGCATCTTATTGGTTTTGATGTAGTCATGAATTATAAAAATTAAATAGGGCAAATTTGAAATAGCAAAGTATAATATAAACTATGAATATATTTTGATTTTAAGTAAAAAATGAAATTCTTCAAATTTTTATTGAAAAAATTTAAAAATTCAAAATTTCAAAGTTGGCATTCTGAGCAAACTATAAGCTGTGTTTATGCTTTTGCCACATGGCAGAGATATTTTCAAACTGTGTTTATGTATGTCAAGATGTCTGTGATTGTTTTTGCTATTTGCTGTTTTTAAAGCAAAACTATTGTAATTTAAAAGCATTTTGAAAGTATGCTATATAACAAAGTCATAAAAATATTGTTAAATGATGGTATTAGCTCAAGTGCAGACATTTTTTTGTGTGTGCAAAATCAGTAACTTTAGAGTAAAAAATATGATGAAGTAATTTTGTGAATAATATGTTGTATTTTAAAAGTTAAAAGCAAAAGTATGTTTTAATGACTGCAGATTTGTGAAGCTTCAAAAAATCCCTTTATATTTATTTTTTGGGAAAATTTTCAGGGCTTAGTGAGTACATTTAAATGATCATTCAGATAAAATAAAACTGATCTTGACTTTTTGAAATCAAAGACAAACTAGAATCTGTAGAACACTGGGCATTCATGTTAGGGTGTGTAAAATCTAAGGTAAAACCCTAAAATTCATTAAAACTGTATTTAAAATGACCTCAAACCTTTGCTTCACTGTGATGAGATTAAAGTTTAATCAATTCCAAGGAAGGTAGATGGGATAACCATAGTTGTATTACATCAACCACAATTCATTCCAGGCTGGGGCTGGTACTTTTCTTCCATGAAAAACATGGTCAAATGCAGGAAAGATTTCTCTTGAGGAGGAAAAATGGAAAATGGGTAAACAAGCAATGTCTATTGGAAAGAATACAAGAAAGAAAAAAGAAAGGTACATGTGCAATTGGGATTGCTGAGAAATTGTCTTAATACCACTAAAGCTTCTATTTCATTTATTATCATACGCACACACATACACACACACACATAGAGCTTATGCAGTTATGCCTATTCACAAAGTGTAATTTTTCCATTTTCCTTAAGTAAATGTATGCATTCATTGTTCTTTTCAAACATATTGAGTTTGGAATTTATTCAGTGGTGGATTAGCTGTGCAAGTCCTGCTTTCTCAAAGGTGAAGAAATTCTTGTCTTTAATGATGTCATCATGACTCTTTCTCAACTCCAAATACCTGCATAAAGACCTCATTTTATACCCTAATGTTAGAATTACCAGGGTCTTAATCCCAAAATAAAAACTCTTTGAAAATTTTTCAACTGTATCCCAAGTTTTCCTCAGACTGAATATAATGGTAGAAAGATTACATTTTAGGAAAATATCTGACTTTTCTTCTGCATTCATCTGTTCTAATAAGACCTCACTGGATGCATTTCACGCCAATGCACTGTTAAAATAGTGTCAATTTTATTTCATGCTTCACATACCCAACTTTATTTTATAGGTGGAGTGTTCTCTAGAGTGGTTGAACTACTCTTTGGAGTCACACAGGGTAAAAATCCAACCCATGCTGTCCCGTGTGCTTGTGCCTCCATTAGAGACAATCACGCTGAGCCATAATTTCGACTCACATTGTTGGCTTGATGACATGCAGGTTTACCTTTTCATCTTAAGGGACCTGGAGGAGAGAGGGAAGAGAAGCAATTTTTGGCTTGATGAGGTGCCTAACTGACACTTAGGCCTGGGTTTCTAAAATGTCCTGAAGCTAAATTCAGAAGAAATGGAGTTGATTTTTGGTAGGTCCCTGCTGCCTTTTGAATGCCACTTTATCCACTGCTATTGGTTTTGATGGGGCTATTATATAACCCGTTATTATTAAGTTCTATAACCTTGGACTGTCTGCAGTTGTGAACTTTCTCTTGATGACTGGCTCAAATGCCTTTTTACTGTTTTGGTTTTGGGGCACACTTGGGATAATACCTATCTATAAGGCTCTGCTTTATCAACTTGTAGTAATTGCTTGAATTGCAATTAAAATTTATTTGGATGTGGGAGAGGCTTTTACTTTTCTAAATGTCCAGTTAAGGCCATTTATTAATGGTTAAAATGATGCCATTGGATGCCAAGAGCAAACAAGAAGAAGATAAATGCTTCCTCTCCTGGTAACATTTCCTTCACCTTCCTGGCCTATCATACAGATTAATGTGTTGTTTTGGGAAAGGGCTGAAATTGGATAATACTCTGAAAGGCTGTTGAGGAGAAAAGCGTTTCTTGGAACACATATATCTTCATAAAAAATGTTGAATTTTGAGATAGACTGAGGTGTAGCATTGTCTGTTTTGCAGATGGCTGATAGGCTGGAGAGGACAATAAAATCTCCAAGGTTATTACCATCCAGATTGATCCTTGCTTTCATTTAAGTTGCACTAGAATCACAACTGCATAGGCAGTGGTAACTGAGGAGTCCAATATGATATGGAAAACAAGATTGAAGTAATAACCAGCTTAGCTACAAATTTAAGTAAGCAGTATAAGTATTAAGCAGAAAATAGTTTATAGTTTGTAGTTCCTCTTGCTTTGTTAATGAAGAGCTTGGAGTGGTGGGGGCGGGGTGGGAAAGATGAGATAGGTCTTTTTTACAATTAATTAATTTTTTTATTGAAGGATAATTACTTTACAGAATTTTGTTGTTTTCTGTCAAACCTCAACATGAATCAGCCATAGGTATACGTATATTCCCTCCCTTTTGAACCTCCCTCCCATCTCTTGCCCCATCCCACCTCTCTAGGTTGATACAGAGCCCCTGTTTGAGTTTCCTGAGCCATACAACAAATTCCCATTGATTATCTATTTTACATATGGTAATGTAAGTTTCAATATTAACCTTTCCATACATTTCATCCTCTCCTTCCATCTCCCCATGTCATAAGTCTATTCTCTATGTCTGTTTCTCCATTGCTGCCCTGTAAATATATTCTTCAGTACCATTTTTCTAGATTCCATATATATGCAGTAGAATATGTTATTTATCTTTCTCTTTCTGACTTGCTTACACTCTGTATAATAGGTTCTAGGTTCACCCACTTCATTAGAACCGACTCAAATGCATTACTTTTGATGGCTGAGTAATATCTCATTGTGTGTATGTACCACAGCTTCTTTACCCATTCATCTAGATGTTGATGGACATCTAGGTTGCTTCCATGTTCTAGCTATTATAAATAGTGCTACAATGAATGATGGGATACATATGTCTTTTTCAATTTTGGTCTCCTCAGGGTATATGCCTAGGAGTAGGATTGCTGGGTCATATGGTGGTTTTATTCCTAGGTTTTTAAGAAATCTCCATACCATCTTCTATAGTGGATGTATCAATTTATATTCCCACCAACAGTGCAAGAACATTCCCTTTTCTCTACACCCTCTCCAGCATTTACTGTTTGTAGACTTTTTGATGATGGCCATTCTGACTGGTGTGAGGTGATAGCTCATTGTAGTTTTGATTTGCTTTTCTCTAATAATGAGGATGTTGAGCATCTTTTCATGTGTTTGTTAGCCATCTGTATGTCTTCTTTGGTGAAATGTCTGTTTAAGTCTTTTCCCCACTTTTGGATTGGATAGTTTGTTTTTCTGGTATTGAGTTGTATGAAGTGCTTGTACATTTTGGAAATTAATCTTTTGTCAGTTGTTTCATTTGCTATTATTCTCTACCATTCTGAGGATTGTCTTTTCACCTTGCTTATAGTTTCCTTTGCTGTTCAAAAGCTTTTAAGTTTAACCAGGTCCCACATTTTTACTTTTGTTTTTATTTCCATTATTCTAGGAGGCGGGTCATAGAGGATCTTGCTTTTGATTTATGTCATCAAGTGTTCTGCCTATGTTTTCCTCTAAGAGTTTTATAGCTTCTGGTCTTAAATTTAGGTCTTTAATACATGTTGAGTTTATCTTTGTGTATGGTGTTAGGAAGCGTTCTAATTTCATTCTTTTAGATGTAGCTGTCCAGTTTTCCCAGCACCATTTATTGAAGAGGCTGTCTTTGCCCCACTGTATATTCTTGCCTCCTTTTTCAAAAATAAGGTACCCGTAGGTGCATGGGTTTATTTCTGGGCTTTCTATCTTCTTTCATTGGTCTGTATTTCTGTATTTGTGCCAGTACCATACTGTCTTGATGACTGTAGCTTTGTAGTATAATCTGAAGTCAGGAAGGTTGATTCTTACAGCTGCATTCTTCTTTCTCAAGACTGCTTTGGCTATCTGGGGTCTTTGTGTTTCCATATGAATTGTGAAACTTTTTGTTCTAGTTCTGTGAAAAATGCTATTGGTAATTTGATAGGGATCACATTGACTCTGTAGATGGTGTTTGGTAGTATAGTAATTTTCACAATATTGATTCTTCCTACCCAGGAACAAGGAATATTTCTCAATCTGTTTATGTAATCTTTCATTTCTTTCATTAGTGTCTTAAAGTTTTCTGTGTACAGTTCTTTGTCTCCTTAAGTAAGTTTATTCTAGATATTTAATTCCTTTTTTTGCAGTGGTGAATGGGATTGATTCCTTAATTTCTCTTTCTGATTTTTCATTGTTAGTATATAGAAATCCAAGTGATTTCTGTGTATTGGTTTTGTATCCTGAAACTTTGCTAAATTCACTGATCAGCTCTAGTAATTTTCTCATACTATCTTTAGGGTTTTCTATGCACAGTATCATGTCCTCTGCAAACAGTGAGAGCTTTACTTCTTTTCCAATCTGGATTCCTTTTATTTATTTTTCTTCTCTAATTGCTCTGGACTAGGACTTCCAGAACTATGTTGAATAACAGTGGTGAAAGTGGACACCCTAGTCTTTTCCTGATCTTAGGGGGAATGCTTTCAGTTTTTCACCATTGATAATAATGTTTGCTGTAAGCTTATCGTATATGGCCTTTACTATGTTGAGGTAGGTTCTTTCTATGCCCACTTTTTAAAGAGTTTTAATCATAAATGTGTGCTGAATTTTGTCAAAAGCTTTATCTTCATTTATTGAGATGATCATATGGTTTTTATCTTTTATTTTGTTATTATGGTGTATCACATTGATTGATTTGTGTATATTGAAGAATCCTTCCATCCCTGGAATAAACCCAACTTGATCATGGCGTATGAGCTTTTTGATGTGTTACTGAATTCTGTTTGCTAAAAGTTTGTTGAGGAATTTTGCACCTATGTTCATCAGTGATATTGGCCTGTAGTTTTCTTTTTTGTGTGTTGTCTTTGTCTGGTTTTGGTATCAGGGTGATGGTGACCCTGTATAATGAATTTGGAAGTGTTCCTTCCTCTGCAACTTTTTGAAAGAATTTTAGAAGGATAAGCATTAGCACTTCTCTAAATGTTTGATACATTTCTCCTGTGAAGCTGTCTGGTCCTTGGCTTTTGTTTTTTGGGAGATTTTTGACCACAGCTTCAATTTCAGTGTTTGTAATTGGGTTATTCATAATTTCTATATCTTCTTGGTTTGGTCTTGGAAGATTGAATTTTTCCAAGAATCTGCCCATTTTTTCCAGGTTATCCATTTTATTGCCATATAGTTGTTCATAATAGTCTCATAATCCTTTGTATTTCTGCACTGTTGTAACCTCTCCTTTTTTCATTTCTAATTTTGTTGATTTGATTCTTCTCTCTTTTTTTCTTGATAAGTCTAGCTGAAGGTTTGGCAATTTGGTATATCTTCTCAAAGAACCAGCTTTTAGTTTTATTAATCTTTACTATTGTTTCTTTCATTTCTTTTTCATTTATTTCTGCCCAGATCTTTTATGATTTCTTTCCTTCAACTAATTTTATTTTCTTTCTGTTCTTCTTTTTCTACTTGTTTTAGGTGTAAAGTTAGGTTGTCTATTCAATTTTTGTTTTGTTTTGTTTCTTGAGGTAGGATTGTATGCTTTAAACTTCCCTCTTAGAACTGCTTTTGCTAGATCCCATAGGTTTTCAGTGGTCGTGTTTTCATTGTCATTTGTTTCTAGAAATTTCTTGATTTCCCTTTTGATTTCTTCAGTAACCTGTTGGTTATTTAGAAATGTATTATTTAATCTCAATGTGTTTGTGTTTCTTACAGTTGTTTTCTTGTATTTGATATCTAGACTCATAGTGTTGTGGACTGAGAAGATGCTTGATATGATTTCAATTTTCTTAAATTTACTGAGATTTGATTTGTGAGCCAAGATGTGGTCTATCCTGGAGAATGTTCCATGTGCACTTGAAAAGAAAGTGTATTCTTCTGCATTTGGGTGGAATGTCCTGAAGATATCAATGAGATCCATCTCATATAATGTATTATTTAAGACTTGTGTTTCCTTATTAATTTTTTGTTTTAATGATCTGTCTATTGGTGTGAGTGGGGTATCTCCTACTATTGTTGTATACTGTCAATTTCTCCCTTTATGTCTGTTGGTGTTTGTCTTATGTGTTGAGGTTCTCCTATGTTGTATACATAGATATTTACAATTTTGTTATGTCTTCCTCTTAGACTAATACCTTGATCATTATGTAGTGTCTTTCCTTATCTCTTGTAATCTTCTTTATTTCAAGTTATATTTTGTCTGATATGAGGATTGCTACTCCAGCTTTCTTTTGCTTCCCATTTTCATGAAGTGAAGTGAAATGAAGTCACTCAGTCATGTCTGACTCGTTGTGACCCTGTGGACTGTAGCCTACCAGGCTCCTCTGTAATGGGATTTTCCAAGCAAGAGTACTGGAATGGGTTGTCATTTCCTTCTCCAGGGGATCTTCTGGACACAGGGATTGAACCCAGCTCTCCTGCATTGTAGGCAGATGCTTTACTGTTTCCATCATCTCACTTTCAGTCTATATGTGTCTGGAAGTCTGAAGTGGGTTTCTTGTAGACAGTATATATATGGGTCTTGTTTTTGTACCCATTCAGCTAGTCTGTGTCTTTTGGTTGGAACACTTAATCCATTTACATTTAAAGTAATTATTGATATATCAGGAAGCAACAGTTAAAACTGGACATGGAACAACAGACTGGTTCCAAATAGGAAAAGGAGTACATCAAGGCTGTATATTGTCACCCTGCTTATTTAACTTATATGCAGAGTACATCATGAGAAACGCTGGGCTGGAGGAAGCACAAGCTGGAATCAAGATTGCCGGGAGAAATATCAATAACCTCAGATAGGCAGATGACATCACCCTTATGGCAGAAAGTGAAGAAGAACTAAAGAGCCTCTTGATGGAAGTGCAAGTGGAGAGTGAAAAAGTTGGCTTTAAGCTCAACATTCAGAAAACTAAGATAATGGCATCCAGTCCCATCACTTCATGGCAAATAGATGGGGAAACAGTGGAAGCAGTGGCTGACTTTATTTTCTTGGGCTCCAAAATCACTGCAGATGGTGATTGCAGCCATGAAACTAAAAGACCCTTATTCCTTGGAAGGAAAGTTATGACCAACCTAGATAGCATATTCAAAAGCAGAGACATTACTGTGCCAACAAAGGTCCATCTAGTCAAGGCTATGGTTTTTCCAGTAGTCATGGATGGATGTGAGAGTTGGACTGTGAAGAAAGCTGAGCACCGAAGAATTGATGCTTTTGAACTGTGATGTTGGAGAATACTCTTGAGAGTCCCTTGCACTGAAAGGAGATCCAACCAGTCCATCCTAAAGGAGATCAGTTCTGGGTGTTCACTGGAAGGACTGATGTTGAAGCTGGAACTCCAATACTTTGGCCACCTGATGTGAAGAGCTGACTCATTTGAAAAGATCTGGATGCTGGGAAAGATTGAGGGCAGGAAGAGAGGGGGACAACAAAGGATGAGATGGTTGGATGGCATCACTAACTCGATGGACATGGGTTTGGGTGGACTCCGGGAGTTGGTGATGGACAGGGAGGCCTGGCATGCTGCAGTTCATGGGGTTGCAAAGAGTCGTTCATGACTGAGCGACTGAACTGAACTGAATCAGGTCATAAAAAATCAGTAGCATCTTGGGCACTCTTTCTCCCTCACAAGATTCCTCATTTAAGAGGGAATAATCTGCATGTTGTGGCAAACCTTAGGGAGAGCCCTTGGCAAGGAATTGATGGCTCCAGCCAACAGCTAATGTTGGTCTCTTTTTTAAAAATTAATTAATTTATTTTAATTGGAGGATAATTACTTTACAATATTGTGATGGTTTTTGCCATTCACTGACATGAATCAGCCATGGGTACACACGTTTCTCCACATCCTCAACCCCCCTTTCTCCTCCCTTCCCACCCCATTCCTCTGGGTTGTCCCAGAGCACTGGCTTTGGGTGCCCTCTGGTCTCTTAAGTTAGTTTGGAAGTGAGATCTTCTTCCAGTTGAGTCATGAGATAACTGGAGCTCCATCCAAACTTTAATTGCAGCAATGAAGAGACTCTCAGACTTTTCGGTACCTAGCTAAACCATTCCTGGATTTCTGAGCCAAAAAAACTGTGGGGTTATAAATGTTTATTGCTTTAAGCTGTTAAATTTGGGGGTAATTTGTTACTCCGAAAATATAACAAATACAACTCTCATCTTTCCCTACTTACAGCCATAACCTTGACATTCAAAGTATATTCCATGGATCAGCAACATCCATGAATTTGTTAGAAATGCAGAATCTCAGACCCCTTACACAACCTCCTAAATTAAAGTCTGAATTTTTATAAATTTCCTAGGTGATTTTTAGACTAATTAAAGTTGAGATGTTTACAGTCTAGAAAGAATTGTTTTAATCAGAGGTAGGGAATGGGTATCAAAAAAAAAGATGGTTGATAAATAACAAAATGACTATTGATAATAAATAAAATTTCTCAGAAGAAGATTAAGCTTGGGTAAAAGCATTGCAGAAAAAAATTTCCTGGAGGTATTAGAATCTCACATCATCAATTACTTAGCCTCATGGAATTTGAACTTTGAAATGCAAAGAAGCAACAATGATGAATTCATTGGTTTATTTCCATAAGAAATAAACTTTGACAAGATAAATGATAGAGAGGTGAAAATAAATAGGAAAACTTTCAGTGAAAAGCTTTGACCATTTTACTGTAACAGCCAACATTTCAATGTTATATCCCATTATGACATGAACTCCAAACCATTACTCTCCAAGGATGTTGTGCCAGTGCATTTTTCATAATAGCAACCTAATCAATTTTGAGGCCTTTTTTATGTTCTCTTTTTCTTAATTCAGAAAAATTGCATGCTGTAGGATCTTATAAGTGAATAACCTGCTTAAAGAGAATCTTGCCTTCAGTCTGGAACAGTTCCTCAGCCTTTTCTTGAATTTTGTGACTTCCACGCTTTTCAATCAACTAGTTATTTTGTAGAAATGCTTCTGAATTTGATTTGTCTGTCATTCCCTTATTATTTCCTCATTATTAGATTCAGGTTGTGTCTATTTCTCAGGAAATTACAGAGCAGTGCTTTCCTATTGTTTCCTAGTTGCTGGTGTACAATTTCAACATGTTCTGTCACTGTTGAGGTGAACTTTGTTCACTTGAGTAGGGTGATGTCTGCCCGGCATTATGAACTTACTGTTTTACATTTTGAAAAATAAGTGCTCGTGCCATAGTATCTTGAGGCTTTGTATATCCCTTCAGACTTTTTAATTAATTTACTTATTTATTAAATTTAATGTGGATATGTAGATTTTAACTTTATTTGATGAGTTTTAAGTCTTTAGTATTGTTCACTTTGACCCTTAAGTTGTCTCTGATTTGACCAGTGGGAGCCTTTTAATAATGATGGCATATGATTCCCTTATTATTTAAGCTTTCTTTCCTTCCTGGCATAAGAAAGTATTTCAGGCTCATCAGGTACTTTCCCTGATCCAACCTTGGAATTATCCCTTTCTCCAACGAGTTCTCATTCCCTTTAGTGACCGTGATGTTTAGACACCAATAATTGGGAACTCGATGTGTTCATTGCTGTTGCCATTTTGCTGCTAACAGGTAGTGAGAAATCTGGCTCCCATTATTCTCCATATATCAATTTTTGAAATCAGTCTCCATATATTTTTACCAGCCTCCTGTCACTGGTACCACATCTCAGTTCCTAGCCAGAGTGTGGAATCTATACCTCTTTAATGTGTTTGGATTCCAACAACTCACCCTGAGCTGTCTTCTTGTATGCCCTCTATACTCAAGTCTCCAAACCATGGAGTGGGACACCTGCCCAGACATGGACTCCCTCTTCTCTTTACTTAAGTTCTAAACCCTACATTGGGTTGATTCTCATGCCATCAACCACTTCTTCATGGATTCTCTTCTCTTGTCACTCACAATTTGGTACATTCCCCCCTCCTTACGCTGCTCATGCCACAACCCCACTCCTCCTCCACGCTGACAGTATCCTCACTCTTGTTCAGGTTACTTCTCTACTGGACAAATTTCCACCTAACCCTATTTTAATGCCCTATACCAGGCCCCTTGCTCAGCATTAAAAATGGCTTTTGATCTGAATTGTCTAGGAAGAAAAAGAAGGGGAAAGGAAGGAAAGGGGTAAAGGAAAATACTTAATATACTTTTGGCAAATTATTCTTCTGCTAAATCAATCAGAGCTACTTTTTATTCTTTGCAAATAAGAAACCTGATTAAAACATGCTATAAAAAAAGAACTTCCTTTCAGGAAGGCTTTTCACAAGCAATTTATACAGCTGCCATTAGCAATTGGTGATCTAGAGCAACAGCATATGGGGATCCAGTGAGACAGTCACCACCGAGGGGTACTAGGAAATGGAGAGGAACATATTAAAAATGCAGGCAGGAACTCTGCACCACAAATATAAACCATTAATATCAAGAAGGACCTGGTTCTGGATTAGCTCCTTTTACGGTAATATATTTCCTGTCAAGAGAGGGATAGATTGTTGAGCTAGTCTCACCTTGGGCATCCGAGGACTATAGAGGAGCAACTAAAAGTAGTAAGAAGTGAAGGGATGGAAAAGAGGAAACTTCCTGGTAAGAGAAACTTGAGTGACATATCTGTCACCTCCTATGTGGCAGAAATTGTGCTAAGTGATGTCTCACACATATCTTTGGATGCTCACAGCAACCCTGTAATGTTGGTTTTGTTTAGCCTTTATATATAGTTGAGGAAGTTTAAATATTTTTCCAAGATGGCACAGTTCTTAGACGTCTGTTCTGCAGATATGGTTTGAATTCTACTTGCCTAATTCCATGCTACCAATATTTTCATCACACCCAACAGTAAACTTGCTATTTTGTTTGATTACATTAGAGTAATATTCTCTCTCACACACACATACACAAACACATATAAACCCTGGTTTCATTACGCATTTAATCATTCTTAAAAATTTTTTACTTTTCATTATTTCCAGTGAATATAATGGTTGATATATGATTGTTTTATAATTAATTATTATTGATGGATTCACATAATTTGTAATATGTTTCCCTTGTTATTCATTTGAAACCATCTGATGTCTCAGCATTCAGTGCATTTGAATTAGAAAGTATTTGGTTCTTAACTTTATTTGGGGACTTTGTCTTGTCAAAAAATCATAAAATCTCTCATTCTTTCTCATACACACATTATAATTTTAGTGGAAGAAAATTTTGAGATAAAAACCTGCACCTGCACTATTAATGGAAAATAGTATTAGAAATAGTCTTAAATTTCATTTACTTAATTATCATCTCTCTCACAAACCCCTGGATTCATTTGGCTTCAAATGATGGTCATTTATTAAGGAAAGTGCTGATCAGGAAGGAGGAATACATAAGGAAATATGTTATTATATATTTTATATTATTATTTTTTCAGATTACTATGATGGTTATTTGTCAGTTAATTAAAGATTATTATTCATATTTCTTTTTTGTGTGTCTTAGTGCATGGCATATTTATAAGCATCTAACTACTGTAATCTGTTTTTCTACCCACACAGTGTCAATAAGATTTCATTTCTGACCTTACAAATGGAAAGCACAGCTTAATTGGTTGAACGGCAGTTCCAATACCTCAAGTATTTGGTCAGTCTTGTTTCATTCAACTAAAGGTCAGGGATATGTACACACAGGCAAATATGTTTTTCATACTGGGAAAATAGATAGGTTAAAGCGATGCAGTAGTTACGGGTATTGAATATTGACAGTCTAATAAAAAGTTACCAGAAAATATTTCATATAATCTTCAAATAGTAGCCATATTAATAGGATTTAGGGCAGTGATTAATGCTTCCATAATCCATTATCATTAATGTAATTACTCAGAGAAGAAATAAGAATTTTAGGGGAAAAGAATCTATATCCATTTCAAGTGCCTGTGTGAACATATGCCAAATTCAACTTTTGTTTTCATTTCTATTAACTTGATTTAACTAGTTGACTGTTGGTTGACATACAGTCTCAGTGTTTACTTAAAACTAAGAAACTGTAGCCTCACTGAAATATTTGTAGCTAAAAATCAACCATAGTGGAAGGGATTATTGATTTTCAGAATTCATGTTGCTTTTAAATTTTTATTTATTAGTCTGGAAATTTCTAAAATGATTGTTCAGTGTTATATGTCTGCTTTCTTTGGAGATTTAGTGCTGCATATTTCAGCAGATGAGTTCACATATTAGAAATCACAACTCTTTTATAAAAAACAGATTGTTCAGCATCTTGACTTCTGTAATGACCAAGCCTCACATTTCAGAGACTGTGAATCTTTTTGCTTCTTCACTCAGCCCTTCTGATATGTCTACCCAAGTATTATATATAGTGCTATACATAGGGTAAGGGACAGAGAGAAAATTTCTTCCTGAGCCCTGCAGGCAATCAGTTTATACCCTGAAGCATGATATTTGATTGCTCTTATTATCTGAGTTTCCATTCCTAATACAGTTGTCAGTGCTCACAAAATCAACCAGGCCTTTGTAAACATGCAGTTCTAGAATTGGACTTACCCTCTAGTTACAGCAAATTTCATTGACAGTCTTGTCCTTTGCAAGATGACGTTGCATACTTCAAGATTTTATGAACTGAGATGTGACACTTAGCTACTGCTGCTTCCTTAAAAATTGAGCACAGAACTATAAAAAAGGAAAAATCACTGATAAATTCTCAGTGAAATTTCAAAAAGTTCCTGAAACTTGGTGGTGGTGGTGGTGGTTTAGTTGCTAAGTCATATGAACTCTTGCCACCCCTTTGACTGTAGCTCACTAGAATCCTGTCCATGGGATTTCCCAGGCAAGAATACCGGAGTAGGTAACCATTCTCTTTTCTAGGGGATCTTCCTGACCCAGGGATCAAACCCAAGTCTCTTGCATTGCAGGTGAATTCTTTGCACTGAGCCACCAGGGAAGTGCCCCCTGCTGAAACTTAATGCAAGGTAAATATGATTTTGCTAAGTTAATAAACAGATTAATTTCTCCATCTTCTCTCTTGCCTGTTTATTTTATACTCACAAAATCTGATCTACTAAAGAGCTCCATATTTCCAAGTCATCAAACTACATTCACATATAAGCTCCCTCCCCTTTTCCAGCAAAATGCCCTGCCAATGACCTGTGTGTTGCTAAATCAAATGATTTGTATTATGTTCTCGTCCTATCTGACCTCTCCGCAGATTCAGCACAATTTGGAACACATCCCATTTGGAATACTTCCCTCCCTCTCTTGGTTTCCTCTACATCAGATTGCCCTGATTTTCCTACCACCTTTCTGGCTATTTATCCCCAATCTCCTTCTCTCATCAGATACTTAACCATTGTACAGTTCATCTAGGTAGTACCAGGTCTGTGCGTATTTTGCCAGTAAACTCATCTTTATGTTGATGACTCTTGCATTTATGAGTTTAACCGAAATCTTCCTTTTGATTCCCAAACTGTGTCTGTTTATCTACTTGATGTCATCACATGCGGGTGTATTCCAGGTATTTAAAATAAAATATATCGAAAACTAAATTCTTGAGGTCTCCCCCATACCACCACCCTAACACCTGTTCTATACCCCACTTTTCCCTATCTTGCAGCTTTACAGTGTGCTTGTTATAGTGCAAAAAATCTCAAAGTCTTGGAAAATAATAATGAGTAAGTTGGACATCATCCTCTCCCTTAAAAACTCATTTTCTAAAGGGGAGACAGACAAATGAAACACAGGAAAATAAAATAGTTGAAATTCATAATTTCTGTGAAGGAACAATGAAGGAATTCAGTCAGTAGCTAACTTCTACTGAGTATTATTTTAAAATGGGAAGGCTTCTTCACTCCTAAATTTTTTCTGTTACACAATTCCTACTGTCTTTCTACCTTCTCTCACTCCTGTCAGAAGTGATTGTCAGAGCATCATGCACAGTGAACCTCCATACGTTTGTTCTCCCTTTCAGAAGTGTCCTTGACTCTGCCAAGCAAGTACTAATGCCATAAGTTTTTAGAACCCAGGTCCTGCCCCCATGGGGACAACCGACAATCCTTTTACTGTTTCATCTCCTTCTTCCCTCTTGAAACACCATCTATCTAAAAAATATTCTCTCAATAGATCACTTCCTTCCCATTAATTTTACAAGTGTTTTTCCTCCTGTTCTGGGTCACAAATTGATCCTTTAGGAGTTTTGAAAGGCTTTAGATTTGTGGCTGTGACCTGAAAGGCCTCAACATCTAGAATAAGGGTTGGAAAACTGACCCAGGCTTAAGTTTGGCCATAACTTGGTTTAGTTTATTAAAGATGGTACAAAAACAGATGAATATGCAATAAAGAGTATATGTGACTTGCAAAACCTAAAATATTTACAATCTCATCCTTGACAGAAAAAGAGATGTTTGCTGACTACTACTCTAGAACATGGAGCTAGAAATCTTAAGAAATAAACTGGAAATAAAATTTTGGTATATTAAAATGAATATGGATAAATTTAGACTTCTGGTTATTCTCTCTCTCTTTTTCTCACTGTCTCTCTTCTCCCCCACCCCCTTTCTCTTGACAGTACTAAGCACTGGGATCAGGAATGTCATATCATCTGGAATAACTCTCCAGGGACTTGCATAATGGCTTGCTTGCCCTCTTTGGTGGCTTTGGTATTCCATTAGTTCTCAGCTTCTTCAAATATTAGTCTCAAGGGAGTCTTGGCTCTGAACTAATTTGACTTCTGAGGTCTTCCTCCATTCTCATGGAAGCTCGGCTCCATGTAGGCATCAAGACCTCTCTGTCAGAGAATGAGCAAAATTAAAAATTGGGAAGTATGAATGTTGTAATTTATATTTTTTAAACTTTAGACTCAAAGACAAGAGAATTTGATTTGAAATGTTTACTCCAGAGATGATTTTGTTTCCTTTTCTTTGCTGGGTGGTAGGCTGTGTTACCTTACTCCTTGGAAGAAAAGCTATGACAAGCCTAGACAGATTATTAAAAAGCAAAGACATCACTTTTCTGACAAAGGTCCATATAGTCAAAGCTACGGTTTTTCCAGTAGTCATGTACAGATGTGAGAGTTGGACCATAAATAAGACTGAATGTCAAAGAATTGATGCTTTCAAACTTGGGTGCTGAAAAAGACTCTTGAGAATACCTTGGACAGCAAGGAGGTCAAACCAGTCAATCCTAAAGGAGATCGACCCTGAATACTCATTGGAAGGAGACTGATGCTGAAGCTGAAGCTCTGATACTTTGGCCCCCTAATATAAAGAGCTGACTCACTAGAAGAGACCCCAATGCTGGGAAAGATTGAGGGCAGGAGGAGAAGGGGACGACAGAGGATGATATAGTTGGATGGTGTCACTGATTCAATGGACATGAGTTTGAGCATATTCTGGGAGATAGTGAAGGACAGGGAGGCCTGGTGTGCTGTATTCCATGGGGTCACAAAGAGTTAGACACAACTGAGTGACTGAACAACAGCAACAAGGCTATGTTACCAACCCAGAATTGCTCTAATCATCTTAACCTCCATTTGGGATAAGCACTTTGATATGTGAAATCCTCTCATTTTTTAAGGCACTCCTGGCTTATTCAGCTTCTATCTCCCTGTGACATTGGTTTTCTATTTCATTTTCCAGTTTCTACTCTTTTTCTTTTCGTTTTTTTAATCCTTAAGATTTATACTACTTTTCTATGAGCTCAGAAGGCATTAAAATATGCTTTACCCATATTTCCTACTACTTGAGTACATCTGGTATTTTATGAACTCTGCTACCCCAAGCAAGAGCCCCTCCTCTGTATTCTGAAAGTTTCAGCTAGGACATATTTTCAAAATGTAATTCTGAATATTTTGCTCCTTTTATAAATCCTAAAAAGATACTTCAATACTCTTTACATAAAACCCATACTTCTTTAATGGGCCATGCAGAAGCTGTTCTATACCTTCTTCTCCAAATTCCACCTTCACGCTTTCCCTGTAATGATCAAGTTATGGCCATACTGCTCTTTAATCATTCAGTCACTTCCTGGCTGCTTCTGGTCAATCAGGTCTGGGCTTACATGGCACTCTTAAATTTCTTCCCATAGCTCAATAGGTCCTCTTACTGTGTGTTTGCTTCACAGCTACAGTTTGCTTTTACTTACCACAACTTGCAATTATATGTTCATATTTGAGGGCAGAACCAGTTTATTTTTATTTTGAATAATCATCTGTCTGCATGTGAGTTGGCAGATAGAGTTCAATCAGTTCAGTTCAGTTCAGTCTCTCAGTCGTGTCTGACTCTTTGCAACCCCATGAATTGCAGCACACCAGTCCTCCCTACCCATCACCAACTCCCAGAGTTCACTCAGACTCACATCCATTGAGTCAGTGATGCCATCCAGCCATCTCATCCTCTGTCATCCCCTTCTCCTCCTGCCCCCAATCCCTCCCAGCATCAGAGTCTTTTCCAATGAGTCAACTCTTCGCATGAGGTGGCCAAAGTACTGGAGTTTCAGCTTTAGCATCATTCCTTCCAAAGAAATCCCAGGGCTAATCTCCTTTGGAATGGACTGGTTGGATCTCCTTGCAGTCCAAGGGA
>NW_011495026.1:2404273-2472470 GCF_000754665.1 Bison bison bison | reverse complement strand
GACACTGTTTTCACTGTTTCCCCATCTATTTCCCATGAAGTGATGGGACCAGATGCCATGATCTTCGTTTTCTGAGTGTTGAGTTTTAAGCCAATTTTTTCACTCTCCTCTTTCACCTTCATCAAGAGGCTTTTTAGTTCCTAGAGTTCAATAAATTCAGTAAATATTGTTGCATGAATGAATGAACATGTGGAAAAATGAAAACTTCTGACTTAACGACAAATAATTTTCTCTAAGATTCAAACTAAAACATAAAACAAAATCAGGTCCTAGTATATCTAGGTTTGATGAAAATGGAGTGGTTTTGAGTTATTTAATAATGATAATTATCAAAAGCTTTCATTAAGCTGCTGTTTTATTTTTGGTACCTCTGAATAACATTCAAAATGATTGGTATAGTTTCTGATCCCAAAGGGATCAGCAAAAGGTGACCGATGATGCTGAGGAATGTACAATAAAAGTTTTAAAAAGAGTTATGCCTGTCCCACTGTTGTTCAAGCATGTGTTCTAATAATGCAATAATTCTTTTGTTTTCCTCTAGTTTTTTTTTTTTTTTTAACAACACATTCTAGCAGTCCTTTCTGAGTATAAGCTTCCTCGGGACATGAAAATGCATTTAGTGTCAACCTAGTTTTTAACATACCAAAATGAGTACTAAAAGGAGAGAGAAAAACAAGGAATGGAGCAAAAAATATCAACAGTAGAGTTACATGTAGTATACCTGACTGTGCTAAACCCTCATCAGAGCTAGAAAAAAAAGATACTCTTTACTAAGAATGCTAACATTTTCAAAAAAACCACTTAAATCAGGGCATGGGTTAGTGCATATTTTCCAAGGGACTCTATTTCCAGTCAGAATCAGACATTTTCTGACAATGGGCAATTACCTTACATTTTTTCAACTGCCATTTCAACTGCTATCATGGTGTCCAATCCTCAATGCATTTTGAAGCAATTTCAAACCTCTCACAATTTTCAATGATTTAATTAAACAAAACAGCCTAGTTCTATCAGGAAGTTACTTTTCTCTAAAATTTCAACATATCAGTAATATTAAGATTTAGTTGTACACCTTTTTAGTAAACTTCCTGGATAGTAAATGAGCCAACAGGTTTTTCTGTCATCTAGTTCCTCATAATTGCACTATTAATTTATCAAAGAACTTCCAGCTGCCCAAATATTATCTTAAAAAAAAACACATTTATTTCATTAGTTATTAAATTGTAATCTTTTGACTCCTCTTTAAATATTTTAATTTACTGGTTTTCAACTATATATTGCTCACATATTGCTGAAAAGAATTAAGAGAAATATCGTATTTGTCATACTTTTAATGTTCACTGTATCTTTTATTATATATTTAAATAACTTAAAAATATACAGTTTTGGCAAAATTTACAGCCTTACATTTTTTAACAAAATAGTTAAACCATTCTTTTAAATATCTCCGATGGAATCTAAACAATCATAGTTATTTAATGCTATATAATCTTATTAAAAGTACATGAACAAGATTTTCTTATATAATGAAACGTTTACATCATTCCTTTTTCTCCTGCAGAACAAATTTCCTACAACTAAGGGAAAAAGAAAAGGCCACACTGAGATGGATAGGAGGGGCAGAGAGGCAGTCTCATCAGAACCCATACCCCTGATGTGACAGCTTGTGAGCAGAAGGGATATCACAACTATGGAGCTTTCCCTAGGAGCAAGGGGTCAGATTCCCCAACCAGGGGACCTATATGGGGAAGACAAATTCCCTTGGCATCTGACTTTGAAAACCAGTGAGGCTAATGTCTCAGAGAGTGGGAGGGATGTGGAAAACCAAGACTCTACTCTTGAAGGGCTCATGCACAAACCCATCTGCTCAGCATCCCAGTGTAGAGGCAGAGGCTTGAAACGTGCTTGGGTCATATGAGAGGGAGACTCATTGACTAATTTCAGGTAAAGATCTGGTGGAACTTTTTCTGAGGACGGAAGCACTAGCAGGCATGATCTTTTCTATTTTATGCTTTTAGCCTTCTTCCATCTAGCTGCCCCAGGTACCATGTAAGTCACTCTCCTAGTTAACGCCTTGAGCCCTTCCCAGGTTTTTCCGAAGACCAGTCCCACCATCCAGTCTCTCTGGCTGGTGCTCCAAAACAGCTCTCACCTCATCCTACTTGGGATGAGAAAAATATGTTCATCCCTACGTTCACTACACCATTATTTATAATAGGCAAGATCTGGAAGAAAGCAAAATGTCCATGGATAGATGAATGGATAAAGAGGATGTGACATTACAAAGGAATATCAGCCAGCCATATAAAAGAAAGGAATCTTTCCATTTATAAAAGCATGGTTGGACCTAGGGCATATAATAGGGCTTCCTTGGTGGATCAGTGGTAAAGAAACCACCTGCAATGCAGGAGATAGTTTGAAATCCTTAAACAATTTAATTATACCAAACACTTTTTTACTTAGAGGCAACTTTTAGACCTGATATAAACAGAGAACAGAAATATCATTAATTTAATTATGCCTTTGCCTATACAACATTTTTAATAAAATATTATTATATTACCACACTCATTGGACATACTCTCATGGGAACCTTGGAACATCAGATTTAGTTTATTCAAACTATTTGGAAAATGTCTATCATGAAACCTAGTTGACAAAGCCATATCTCATTGTTAACTTAATCAGCCAAATCAGACTTGCCGCCTGTCAGAAAAAATTTAGCTTTATTTTTCAGTTCTAAAAATATGTTAATACAGTTTACTATGACAGTGTCTCACTTTTGAATTCAAAGAGAGTTAAAGAATGGATGCTTTACATGAGTTTGCCTTCTAAATGAAATAAAACATGACATTTTAATATTTCTTTTTGATAATAATATCTCTGCTAGCATGGGACTCAATATTATTGTTTTTGATGATAATAAGGGGAAGAGTCAAAGTGAAGGGAAAGTTGTTTACTGTGTCCGACTCTTTGCAACCCTATGGAGCAGCCCGCTAGGCTCCTCTTTCCGTGAAATTCTCCAGGCAAGAATATTGGAGTGGGTAGCCATTCCCTTTTCCAGGGGATCTTCCTGATCAAACCTGGGTCTCCTGCATTGCAGGCAGATTCTTTACCATCTGAACCACCAGGGTAGGGGACGGAGAAATGAGGTCATTAGATGAAAATGTTTTATTATCACTACTACTCTTTCATATAGCTGAATTCAGAACACCCTAACACCTCACTTTGTTGATACCAAGGAAAGACAAAGAGCTGTTCTGAGGTTTATAGTGTCTTAGTTAAAAGAGCTTAAGGGTTAACAGTAGTATTTCAATTTCCTATGTTTGGTATTTCAAAGGACTTACACTCAAGAGCAAAACATCACGTGATGTATGTAAAAGTGAAGGAAAAGCCATTGAGGATGGAGGCGTAGCAGTGGACAACTAGTATATGTTTAACAACTGACTCCAAAGAAAGGCACATGGGTATATACATACATAAGTTATAAATTTTACTGACCTAAAGCATGTGTAGCATACATTTTGCAGATAACAATAGTCTTCACTGTAAATTCTGTATAGGGAATTGATTCTCATAGGATGTTTTTGTTGACTTTTGCTAAACTGTTGTATTTATAACCAACCATGGACTACAACTGATGTCTGTGTGTGGTTCTGTCATGAATGTTGATTGATACTTTGACTACAATAACAGGAAAGATGGAAGTGAAACAACAAAGACACGTTGGGACTTGACTTGTTTGTCAATGATATGCCTGATGTCTTTGCTGAATCAGATTATAGTTTGAAATCTTGGAGGAGTATTTCCTCAAATTTTTTATGCTATGTGCAGTGTAATGTACACTTTTAAATTTTATCTGAATTATTAACATTTTTTCCTTCACTTTATTATGTCTCTTTTTCTTTCTGGGTGGGGGATGGGTGGGTGAACTGCGCCATGCAGCTTGTGGGATCTTAGTTCCCTGGCCGGGGATTGAACCTGGACTTCCCATGGAAGTGAAAGTGCTATCCTAACCACTGGGATACCAGGGAGCTTCCTCTCCCTTTCTTAGGCATAGCTAATCAGCAAACAATAAATCAAGCTCTCCTTTGCAGTGTTTGTTGACTTTTTTAGTGATTTTTAAGCTACATACCACTACATGTGGAATTTGAAAAAGATATGGAGCACTATTCCATAATATTTCTAACAAACAGATACAGTAGATATAAATAATCTCAAAAATATAAATAATAGTAGAAAAAAGAGTAAAATTAAAGGAATATGGTGAGTTCTGAGTATTTGTTATCTTTGGTTTTTAATATAATTTGATTGTAAGTTTATATTAATTTTTGGTAATAGCTGAGTTTAACAACTGAATTGCAAAATTTCTGAAAATTTGATCTTTGATTCTTAGGATACAGTATGAACCAGTTCTATTCTACTATTGCAAGGAAATCTAACAGCATAATTCTTTGACTACAGATGTGTAGAAAAGAGGACTTATGGACATTGAAGTCTATAAATTTATTCTCTGAATTTCCTAAGGGAATTGTTTTTAGATATCCCAGTTTATAATTTTCTGCCATATTCTTTCATATAGTCATTTAGATGGCCTTTTCTTTCTTTCTTTTATTTTTTCTGCAGTACTTTTTCATTGACACTGAAAATGATGTTTCTCTTTATTCAAGGCAAAAATAATCCAGACCTTGTTATTACCAATGCAAGGATTTTAGATCTAATTGTATCTATTATTCATGTCCCTATAGTGGTATTATACAATTCCATCTTTGCGCAGGAGTCATGGTGGGTAGAGCATCCTCTCCTACATTGAGACATTGGGTTTGACCATTTATATAGGATATGGAGATGTGCCACTCTGAACTCCATTCAAATAAGGACTCTGGCTTGCCTCAGATAGTGGGAATGCTAGCAGCTGAGGAACTTCAGCTGACAGCCCATGAGGGGATTTCTTTGGCTCTAAAGAGGCTTCTTACCCAAGTTCATGCACTTCCAGGGGTGACTCATATCCAAAGACTGGCTGAGGTGTAAGTGAAAGGCCCCAGACATTTTGCCAGAATGGGTAACAGTTTGATGGGCCATTTCAGCTAGATCTGTGAGTTTGGATGACTCTCTTAATAGCTCAACTTCTCCCACTTCTCAATCCTACTTCTTTCTTCCACGGGTGTTGATCCTGAGAAGACTTCAGCATAAACAAACTGAATGATAAACTTTGCTCAGAGTTTGCTTTCTGAAGAACCAAAATTGCAACAAATCATGTCAGAAGTGGTCTGGAAAAATAAGCAATAATATAGGATTTAGAGGCTGTATTACTCACCACCCAGTTGGAAATGACGTTCTTATCATTGGTGGTTAAGTAGGGCACCAATGGTACAAATGGTGGTTTAATTGCTAAAATTCCAAAGGTGATGGATTTGACCACATATACGGAGGAAAGAGAAAGCATTCACTGTTGCAGTGTCTCAAGCATTTGAAAGGTTTGAGAAAAATTATATCCAAAAGAGAAATGAGATTAAATGTCAATTGCTAACAATACTGACACTGTAGAAAAATATAATGACAGCCTGAGAGTGATTGACTGGCAATTGGAAATTGTCAGGTCAGTTTATTTCTTTCCCTTGGTTCTTGATTCACTGTAGCAAAGATCTGGAACAATGAACTAATTACAGCTCAAGCAGGCAATATTTCTTGGCTCTTGTCTCAATGTAACAAGGATTTGAAATATCAGACTAGTTACAGCTCAAGCAGACAGAACTTTTATTAAACAGACAGTGGATAGTACACTTCAAAGATGTAGGGGCAAGCCAACCCTAAAGGGGAGGCCATGATCCCTCTTGGCTTACCTTTTTATACTTCCCATCACCTCCTCTTGGTTTTGCCCTGTGCAAAATAGGGCTTATACCCACCACCAGTCAGGAAAGGGAATGCAAATAGGCATATGCTCAAAGCCAACCAGGGAAGAGAGCATATCTGGCCACATGTAAAATAGGGATTTTACATATTCATCTAGGTGGGCGTGGGCTGAGAGTTTTAACAACAACAGGCTCTATTGTGCATGTCTTTCCCATAATTCAGTTTGTTATAATCAGCTGTATGTATGCATAGAGTATTTGTTGTTGTTCAGTCATTAAATCGTGTCTGTCTCTGTGAGACTCCATGGACTTGCTATCCTCTGACCTTTACTATCACCTGGAGTTAGTTCAAACTCATGTTCATTGAGTCAATGATGCCATCAAAATATCTCATCCTCTGCTGCTCCCTTCTCCTCTTGCCCTCAGTTTTTCCCAGGATCAGGGTCTTTTCCAATGAGTTGGCTCTTTGCATCGGTGGTCAAGTAGTGGAGCTTCAACTTCAGCATCAGTCCTTCCAATGAATAGTCAGGGTTGATTTCCTTTAGGATTGACCACTTTGATCTCCTTGCTTTCCAAGCAAGGGATTCTTAAGAGTCTTCTCCAGCACTGCAGTTTGAAAGCATCAATTCTTTGGCCCTTAGTCTTCTTTATGGTCTAACTCTCATTTCCATACATGACTACTGGAAAAACCATAGCATATAGACCTTTGTCAGGAAAATGATGTCTCTGCTTATTATTCAGGTTTGCCATAGTTTTTCTTTCAGGGAACAGGCAAATTTTAATTTCATGCCTACAGTCAATGTCCACAGTGATTTTGGGCCCAAGAAAATAAAATCTGCCACTGTTTCCTTTTTTCCCCACATATTTGCAATGATATGATGGGACCAGATGCCATGATCTTAATTTTCTGAATGCTGAGTTTTAAGCCAATTTTTTTCACACTCCTCTTTCATCATCATCAAGAGGCTCTATTTTTGCTGAATATACCTACCATATTCAGCAAAAAAAGAAGTGTCAATCCTAAAAGGTTACATGCTACATGATTCAATTTATTTTACATTTTGAAATAGCAAAATTTTTAAATGAGAGAGATTAGTAGTTGCCTTGGTTACATACCAGGGGTAGGGTGGGGTGAGGAGAAGGAAGCAAGTATGGTAATAAAAGGTCAATAGGTTGAATTCTTGTGATAATAGAACTGTTCAGCATCTTGACTATGGTTATAGACACACAAACCTACATGGTAATATTGTATAAGACTAAATACACACACACAAATGAGTATAAGCAAAATGGGAAATCTGAATAAAATCAATCGGTAGCTTGTATCAATATCAGTGTACTGGTTTTGATATTATCCTATAGATTTGAAAATATTACCATTGGTGTAAACTGATTAAGTTAAATGTTGGATTCCTCTATTATTTTTAATTAAAAAATCAAATGTCAAGTAGTACATAACCCAGGGTTGGAAGTAAGATTAAAGATTTAAAAAACTATTAATGTAATTAAAAAATTAAAAGGGAAGGATTCTGGTACCTTTGCAAACTATACATAATTTTGTATATTTCTGATACTAAGTTCTTATTAAAATAAATAAGCAAAACATCAAAACAAACCATCTTCTTGGTAATTAAGCTGAGGATAAAAATAAACTTCTTAACTGGGTGATCAAATGTCTATGCAATTTTTCATAACAAGTACCTTGCCTAATCATAAAATACTAGAAATATACTCACTGGAGCAGACAATAGCACTATAAACTCCAGCTTCTCCTCAATGTCGTTCTATAGATCCAATCCAATATTAAGAAAATAAACTTTAATAAGATTTAAAAGTGATGATAATACAACATAAGCTATCTTACTCGCAACTGATATGATTGCCTAAGGAAAAATAATATGCAACACAATTAATTAAAATCTATTAGGCCCAATAAAACAAAAGTGGTCAGAGTATAGATAAACTTACAAAAATTCATAGCTTTCTGTTTAGCAGAAATAACCAGTCAGGAAATGATCAAATAGAAAAAAAAAACAACACTACATCTAGAAAAGCAACAAAAACTATAAAGACTCTAGAAATAAACATAAGAAGTTTGCAAGCTCATTGAGGGACATAAGAAGGAACTGAATTAATGGAAAAATATTCCATGTTATTGGACGGGATGGAGGTCTGTTTTTTTGGAGAGATTACTAAGTTACTGGATGGGAAGACCAAATATTTTTTTAAAAGTCAATTTCCAAAAATTAAATTATTTATTAAGTAAATATTCTGTTGAAAATCTCAATGGAATCTTTTCTGTAACTTGATTTTAAAATTCATTTGGAAGAAAAACTTTAGCTAAAGAAATTTTGAAAAGAATACTAAATACTGCTCATATCCAAATATTCTACCAGTATTTTTGTACACGTTATATTCAAGGGTGGATAATTTCTATGTTTGGGAAACTGCTCCAAGACACTGAGACGTATGGCAATTTTCTCAACTTATTCATAAGAGTTGAAAACTCTGATACTAGATGTAGTGCAGAAAAAAAACCCTATAAAGACAGTAATTAAATGATACTAGTTCTCACTCAAGAAGAGGCGTTTTGATTAATAAAGCAGAAATGATCTGAGAAGCATATCCATGTATATATGGAAATTTAGTGATTAATAAATGTGGCAATTTTAATGAGAAAGAGCAGTCTTGCCAGTTGTATTTGATGAAAGTTTTATCCTCTCCTTCATTCCATCCATAAAAAAATTTATGCTGATTAGACAGTTATGTGTAAACATTTTTAAAGTAAATATATAAGATAATATGCTTTTACAAACTTGTGGAGAAGAACTTTGTAATTCAATTATCAAGGAAAAAAACTGAAATAGCTCCTTCACAAAAGTTTTAATTTTCTCTAAATAATGTCAAAATATAAAAATGTTTCTGAAAGAATTACCATTTACTATATATTTCAAATGATTTTTTTGTTGCTGTTGAAAATTCTTCAATATGTCATTTGTTAAGAGAAACAACCAATTTGTCAAAATAGCATAATGTTGACTTTGTAAAAATGATGCATTTTCTATATAAAATATACTAAACTACAAAGTGGCTATATAGTCATATATACATATGTATATACATATATATGTAGAATTGTGATGTCTTTCACTCTTACTCTGCATAGTTCTATATTTGTTTATTATTGTACCTTAGTAAGTTAAAGAAATTATATCTGACAGGATAAAATCATTATTGTCAGGATTACTTCGGTTTCAGCCTCTCATTCTTCCAACCTCTATATGCTAAGGCACTGATACCTGCAAGGTGCATTCTGATAGCATCTGGAGCTATTTTGATCAAGGCAGGTTGTGACTCAACAGTTTCTGTTTCCCTATATGTAGCACATCGAATACCCACTTGTAGCACATGTGCCCTGAAGGTCGTTGTGCTTGTTAAATTTCAGCTTTCTGGTACTCGTTTTCACATAATTTTCCAGCACCTTTTACTTTGGTAGCTTCTCTCTTTAGCACTTCAATTCTGTATCAGCCTGGACCCTTGCCCCAAAGCATGTGCTCTAGAACATCATCTCTGGTTTAGGATTGGGGCATGGCTGAGAAGTTCTTTTTTCCCAGCTTTGCTTTATTTATCACTGTGATTGAGTTAAATACCAATTCAGGTCTCTCTGCTTCTCTACACTCATTTGATTTAACTTCTGAGCCAAAGGAATCTTAGGGATGTTGGAACATTTCAGACAAGGTACATCACACTCATTGCCTGGGCATTATGTTGACTGCCAACCCCAAAGCCTAGGTAATTTCTTTCTGTGTGCTTCTGTCTAGCCTCAGGTGCCACCCTTTTCTCCACCAGTGAAGTCTAGGTTTTTCTTCATTTGTCCTTCAGTGTTCACTTTCATACAGCTCTATCTTTTTCTATGTCCTGAGAGGCTGACCTTTGTTGACCATATCACCAGTGGGATGATCAGAATGCTGGTGGGAACAAATTTCATTGTATTTATTCTACTGCTGGTTTCTTCCCACAAAGCCAAAACTCCTTTCAAAATGGCTCTCTCCTATTGTCAGCTTCTGGCAACTGCAACATTCCTTTATCCCTTCAAGCCTAGCAAAAGTAGCTATTGCTTATACAGGATTTTTTACTATATCTCTGAATTTTCCTTAATGTTGCCCATGTCTTCGTTATGGATTTGGTCTTAAAGTTTCTCCAAGCCACTGTTTTGGGTACGTGTTCTGCTAGCACTCTGATGCAAGTCTGGCTATTGTGGTTGGTAAGACTCAAGCCTAATAACTTTTTAGTTACAGCACTTAAAGTAGTATGAACGCTCATCCTTTGACTTGATTTTAAAAATCTGTTTTCTATTAAGGTAAACCATATTCAAAAAGTAAGAAACATAATGGTTCTTGATTCTTCTCTAATCATAGTTGGTATATTCTCTAATCACAGGCTGTACATAGTCACCCTGCATATTTAACTTATATGCAGAGTACATCATGCAAATTGTCAGGCTGGATGAAGCACAAGCTGGAATCAAGATTGCTGGAAGAAATATCAATAACCTCAGATATGCAGATGACACCAGCCTTATGGCAGAAAGCAAAGAAGAACTAAAGAGCCTCTTGATGAAAGTGAAAGAAGACAGTAAAAGAGTTGGCTTGAAACTCAACATTCAGAAAACTAAGATCATGGCATCCGGTCCCATCTCTTCATGGTAAATAGATGCTTAAACAATGGAAACAATGACAGGCTTTATTTTCTTGGGCTCCAAAATCACTGCAGATGGTGATTGCAGCCATAAAATTAAAAGACACTTGTTCCTTGGAAGACAGACTATGACCAAACCAGACAGCAAATTAAAAAGCAGAGAAATTACTTTGCCAACAAAGGTCCATCTAGTCAAAGCTCTGCTTTTTCCAGTAGTCATGTATGGATGTGAGAGTTGGATTATAAAGAGAGCTGAGCACTGAAGAATTGATAATTTTGAACTATGGTGTTGGAAAAGACTCGTGAGAGTCTTTTGTATTGCAAGGAGATCTGACTAGTCAGTCCTAAAGGAAATCAGTCCTGGATGTTCACTGGCCACCTCATGAGAAGAACTGACTCATTGGAAAAGACCCTGATGCTGGGTAAGATTTAAGGTGGGAGGAGAAGGGGATGACAGAGGATGAGATGGTTGGATGGCATCACCGACTCGATGCACATGAGTTTGAGTGAGCTCCGGGAGTTGGTGATGTACAGGGAAACCTGGCCTGCTGCAGTCCAACGGGTTCCAAAGAGTTGACACGACTGAGCGACTGAACTGAACTGAACTGAATCACAGGTGGAAAATACTAAAGACACTTCATGTTTCTTAATCCGTGGTTAAAAACAACGGTATTTTAGGATTGATATCCATACTGATAAAATTAAATATAAATACCTACACTTATGAAATCAGAATTAACAACTGTCAACTTAGAAAACTCTTTTAAGTTCATGCTTAATCTATTCAGCATTACATTTTCTTTCTTTTCATTTCTTTCCTACTAAGTGTTGTGTTTGTGTGTGTTAGTTGCTCATATGTGCCTGACTCTTTGTGACCGCATGGGCTGTGCCTGCCAGGCTTCTCTGTCCATGGCATTTTCCAGGCAAGAATACTGGAATGGGTTATCATTCCCTTCTCCAGGGAATCTTCTTGACCCAGGGATCAAACCCAGATCTCTTGTGTTGCAGGAAGATTCTTTACTGACTAGGCCACATATTTTTCTGCATGCTTCTCTCATTAAATCATAATGAGATTTTCAGGTATTTTTATCTTGTCACCTTGCATTTTATATATGTTCAATTAACTATTTAACAATTTGATTAGAAAGCAGTCTTATATAAAGTAATTGAGGCTCTGGTTCAATATAACTGCTTTGTTCTTCTTTTTGGTGGTATACACTTATTCAGAAAGTGTCTGTTGAACATTTATTATGTGCAAGGCACTATTTTAGGGACAGGGATTTCAGAAAGCAAAAATTTACAGTGGACTGAAACCAAAGTATTTTTTTTTTTAGCAAAAAAATTAAAAACTTCAATGAAAAACAAGTCTTTTTAAAGAGTTGCTGCTGCTGCTGCTGCTAAGTTGTTTCAATCATGTCTGACTCTGTGTGACGCCATAGATGGCAGCCCACCAGGCTCCTCTGTCCACAGGATTCTCCAGGCAAGAATACTGGAGTGGGTTGCCATTTCCTTCTCCAAGAGTTTCTAGCCTTTGCCTTTTAATACACAACAGAACATTCTTATTATACTGTTTTTATGGAAAAATGAATTATAAGTATTAACGAACTTTAAGAGGATGCCTGGTTTTCAGTCTGTTTAAATTGAAAACTCTTTCTACATGACTCCTTTTAACATTTAGAAGATGCTCTGAAGACTTATAAATCTAGGTTAACAATCAGAACTATAAAAAAAGGTAATTTAAACCCTTGCTTTAAATCATTTTTGGCATTTCTCTTTCCCTGCAAATGATAAGGAAAAACAAATTGAGACTTAGAAATTAATTAAATTTAGAACATTATGCCAAACATAAACTCTGGGAGTTGTTGATGTACAGGGAGGCCTGGTGTGCTGCGGTCCATGAGGTTGCAAAGAGTAGGACACGACTGAGCAACTGAGCTGAACTGATACCAAACAAGGTTTAACCATTACCATAAATTTTAAGTCAGAAAGAACTAATTATATTTGAATGACACCTATCTGGGATTGAAGCAAAAAGTACAGTGGGAAAGGATGCTTATTGACTTGTCCTTTTGGGAGTTGTTAGGCCTCAGTAGGTAATGTTAAGTCTGCTATGAATGATGATGTCATTCATTATTACACCAGGAGAAGATCCTCAGTTCCCAGAAATGCTGACCATCTGTCCTGAAATATGTTCACCATATCACTCATACCACAAAATCTTCTTTCCAGGCTCCTTAATTTTGTGGCTGTATCCATTTTCAAGTTTAGCTAGGTAAAGAATTTCTGTTCCTGTAAGATGAGTCATTAATCAAATCTTAGGATAGCTTTTGTCAGAAAATTTTAAATGTGATTTTAAACATAGGACATAAATGCCTTTTACTTAGTTCTTTGAATTTTCAATGCTTTATTTACCCTTATCATTCTATTTAAAACTGAAGTTATGAATCCTATATCTTTTGCACCCGTTTATCCATTCCCCTTTTCATAGACTGTAGAGGGAGGCAGTAGCTTCAGTCACTTTGTGTCTAGTGGAAAATGATAGAGTGATCTGATGGGTCTTTTTCCAACCTCAAAAACTTCATCTTCCTGAAGGGGAGGTTGCACTTGCCATTTGCTCTGCCACATTTCGAACATTTATCACTGTCGTTTAGAAGCCTTGCCTTCCATCCTGCTGAGGGTGTGCATGTGCTATTTCTTGAAAAGTGTCATGCTGATTACTTTTATTTTTAGATCTAGAGTGTGGTTGTTTCCATTTGTTTCACAGCCTACCAGCAAATAGATGGCTATAGTTTTCCAGCCAGACTTTATTCATGGGGTTTCCCATTCCTATATTTGTATGAATGCTAGAAAAATCTCCCATGCATAAAAATACTTGCACTGTAGGTAAGACTACACCTGTGAACTATGCTTTAAAACTCAGCTTTAAAAACAGCCCTCTTGGGGAATTGCTTACAATGAATCAATACTTCCAGAGCTTCCGTGTTCAAGTTGCCTTTAGAGATAAATTATTGTGTTAGCTGATTCTGAGATTGTTTGTGAACATTTATTTGTTTCTAATAGGCACCTATAAATCTCAGAAAATACACTCTATTGGAAAGCTAGTACATTTGATTTGCAGATGTTTGGGTCACAAAGTATAACTTCAATTTAGAAAAGAGGCAATCGATAGAATAATTCATTTTCTACATACCTCTCAGTTACTTGATATTAAACCTGCCTAGAAACTCCTCTGTAGTGGACAATGTGATTGTCTTGCAAACATATATTTTATTCTTTTTCCAATGTGAAGGCCACTCTGTAGCCCCAGTGTGTAGCAGTTGTGTGATTTGGGAGAAAGAAACTCAACCCTGATTGTTAATCTCTGTCTCTTGACACAGTGATTAGTTTAGTGGTAGGTGTGTGACCCTGTTCATAGCCAAAGACTGCAAGATGGTTTCCTGGCTAGAGGGGCTTCACTCAAGGATGGCCCAAATAAGCATGGACATTAGCACTTGTATTTTTTAGGTATGGGAAGCAAATGTATTTCCCCATTCTAGGACCACCACCATCATGCACCTGCATAAAAAGGCAGCATTGAGAACAGACTGCCCTGGAGTTATGCAGTGTTCAATGAGCACAATCACAAATGAAGCCCTGGTTGCCACTGGTGACAATCTTGTGACCCTGGAGTGAAACCACTCTGAGGACAAAGCTGACATAAGAGTAGAGCTGAGAGTATTGCAGAATAAGGATGTTGTGTGTGCAGGCAAATGATTTTGTAACATGGCATCATTATATTCATGGTATTAAAGTAAAGTTGGCATGTATTATATCTTATGTTTTATTTCAATTTATCTGAAGAAAAGATCAGTTTAATGCTTAAGGTATATAAAATACCTTTTTATTTAGTTAATTGTTCAATTTTTACTTTACCTTTGCATTCTCTTTAAAACTAGAGTTATGAATCCCATAATAATTTGAGATTTTTTTGCATTCATTCTATCCACTCTCCTTTTTGAAGACTTCAGAAGACAGTAGTTTCAATCACTTTGTCACTGAAGAAAAGATAAATTGAAGAACTTGAAGGGAAGTTAAATTCATGGAAAATTTTTACCACGAGGATTATTGGTTGTTTAAAAATTACCATTAAAGTAACACAATTTATGAAAATAGTTTAGAGTTTAAGATCAATCTGTTTTCTTCTAATAAATGCCTCAGTTTTAGCGAGTAATACTATGAAGGAGGAGACAATTAACATTGTTCACTTTCTTTCTCCTCCTATTTTTGAGCTCAAAAAGGGTCATCATACTTATGTTCTTTTATGCATCAAAATTCCCTTTTTTTGTCTTTTGATCTTAGTTCTACATGTGAACAGATTTACTGCTTACCAATATCCCCTTTCCCTTAGCTTCTTCATCCCTGACTTCTTTTATTTGAGTCGTCTTGTGGTCAGCTGAATGTCCTTTTTGAGAACTCGCTTTATCAAGTGGTTCATGAGTATTATATTATCTGTCCACCCTTGTAGAGGATACGTGTTCCTCATTTTCATAATTAAATAACACCTTAACTAGACACACTTTTCTTTGATAACACTTCCTTTCCCTTGGAATTTCATAAATACTTCCCTGATGGTTCAGCAGGTAAAGAATCCGTCTACAATGCAGGAGAGACAGGAGACATGGATTTGATCCCTGGATCAGGAGTGTCCCCTAGAGAAGGAAATGGCAACCCACTCCAGTATGCTTGCCTGGAGAATTCCATGGACAGAGGAGCCTGGTGGGCTACAGTCCGTAGGGTCACAGAGAGTCTGATACAAGTGAGCACACAAGCATAAGCACCTCATTTTTCCTGGCACTGAAGACATCAGAGACTACCTCATTTCCCACACCCCCTCATAGATGACTTTTTCTAATTTAATGGAAGAAGAATTATTTCTTAATTCCTGAATTTCTATAATTTAGCTCTGATTTATTTCTATCTCAGTAACTCTAAATTAAATTTTCCAAATAAAACTTATTTCTTTCATTTGGTTATTTAAGTCTTCCTAAACTTTAGTGCATTTTTCCTGTATTACACCTATGAATGATTTAGATTTTGTGTGTGTGTGTTAGATGTCTCTACTTAAGAAACACAAGTTACTTCTATGCTGTTTCTTCCTTACTCATCCTTCTTATCCATCATCACTGCTCTAGTTATTTAAATCTTTTTGCCTCTGTCTCTGTGTTCGTTTGATTACCTTAAGCCTTTTATACAACATTAATTTTATTTGATTGTAGCCAGGTCTGTCCTGATTTCTGTTATTTGAGAGTTTTCTTATTGTGTCAAAAGTTGTGTGTTTTAGTTCTTTATTTTCTTAGCTTTGCCATTCTCTCTTGCTTTATATTTTGTTGTTATAACATCTCACCTTTGAGCTATCATATTTCTCCTTACTTTAAAAACTTTAAATTTCTTTACTAAAGTCTTTTATAGAGCAAAACACTGGTAGGAAATCAACCATGTTTCCTGTATTATGTGTGCTACAGTATTATTTTTTCTATAGTATATTTGTATGGCTTTTATACCATTTCTTTTTATTTTTAGATACTCATCATCATTGCTTATGATGAATTTAAGTAGCTCCATCCAGATCCTTTTGTTTGTGCAACAGAATTCTTTCTGAGACTTAATATCCTTCTGACATAAATGCATTTATCTTTCAGCTAATGTTTACCCTCTCCCTGGCACCATGAGAGGAGAATAATTTCTTGCCATATTGGTTTTAGACTTCACCATTGACATTGATTTTGGACTTTATATTTTATGGCTAATGGGATGTGAGCAAAGATGTTGTGAACAGGCTTTGAATGTGCTTGTACGATGACTTGTCCTTCTGGACTTCTACCTTCTGCTATGAGGGAAAGCTGCTCTAGATAGCTGCTAGTTCCAGAATATAGATATGTGTGGGGCAAAATTAAACCAGCTCCATCCTTGAACCAATCCAAGACTCTCTCAGTTAAGCCTAGATTTATCACAGCCACCTCACAGACCCATGAGTGAGAAAAATAAATGTCTTTTTTTTTTTTTTTGTCCCTCAGTTCATGGGGATGTTTGTTTTTCAGCACTATTATGACAGAAATTGAGTAATACCTCTTTTCATTTTATTTGGAAATAGTTTGTCTATTCCATTCAAATGGACTGTTTTCAAAGCACTTTTCTAAGGCCTCAGACTATAAAGGTGGGAAAGGGATCGCATAGCTGAGACTGAGACAGACCTAGGTAAGGGACTTGTGTTCTTCTCTCTTCTGAGATCCCATTAAATGTCCTGTATCATGGAGACATCTCACTGTTAGGGCTTCAACATCTTTTCCATTTTAGTAAAATGGCATGAAAGATGTTAGACCTTGGTGGCTGTTTTCACTTGGTGGCTATGTCCTTGAGGTGGTCTTGCCTTGATATTTTAGCATTTTAGAGTTTTCCCTGATATTTCCCTGGGCCATTTAATCACTGCCTTAATCTACTTGCCCTCAAATTGATAGAGCGATATAAATTCTTAAAGCTTTATTGAGACATATGTTCTTTCCTTGTCAATAGCACTAGGGAAAGAGAGTTAAATAGCCATGTCATTTTATTTACTTTTAGACACATCTGGATGTTTGGTTTTGGTTTCTTCTTTTAATTATGAAATTGTTTATTCACTTGTTTACTTAATATATATTCATCTTACTAGGCAACGGAGACAAGGACCTCATGGTCCTAGTTTATTTTACAGTCCTAAGCTGGAATTCATTTATGTGTCATGTAGAAATGCCAAGTGGAAGTTTTAAACAATTAATAGATATAAGTTCAAAATGTATTTTTATATAGGAAGTACATTGCCTGTTAAAAATAAAAAAGAAACTAGCCGAGAAAAACTTTTTTTCTAAAAATATGTTCCTAGTATATTATATATCTCAAGTAGTATTTTAGTTCAACTTGAAATAATCCTCCTTTTAGTACTGTATATGAAAATGTAAAAGATTAAATAATGACATAAACCCATGGTTTTGGTGTTTTTGACTTCATACCATATATTTATATACTGAATAATAGGATGTCTGCTAAAAGTCAATAAAATAAGGTATTTCATTAATATGTCTCACCAGTATATTACACTAGACATAAAAATAAATAATTAAATTTTGTAATGCCACTTTATATACATGAGTCCACTAATTGATACCTCCTTATGCAAGTTATCTTTTTATATTGTAGTGTCTTATTTTTGCTTGATTTAAATCTGACCTAATTTATTAAGGAGGTATGCTAGTATATGACCCAAGTGTTTTCAAATACTCCATTAAGAATGAACTTGAATATTTTTTATATTTAGTACATCAGTAAATAGAGAATGGCTTAGAAGAAGCATCTTTCATCTAAAAATGATAAAGGGATCTATAGAAATATTTGCTGAAATTAGTGTGTAGTAGATTAGGTTATGTATTATACAATGATAATATTTATTTTAGAAATCGGTCTTCTGTGCAAAGCCTAGCTTTAATAGGGAGTAAAGGAGGAAGGTAAATGACTATATTGTGTATCAATTTTGCTAGTTTTCTTGTATTATCCCCCTAAATTTATACCTTAAACAAAAAGATGGAAATTTATTCAGCAAAACACAAGCAATCAAACCAAATGAAAGTGATCTGAGTAGCAAGTTATCTTGCTTATAATGTGGAATGGAAGCAAATAAGCATGAATAGAAGAAAATCACCTCTTCTTGATGGCTGGTATGGGGTCGTTTAGTATTTAAATCAACTTTAATTACTGGCAAGCGGATTTGTTCATTAATGGTTTGCCTGTAGCAACAAAAATAGCACACTTAACAATGTTGTTAAAATACTATAGGGAAACATCATCTTCAGTCATGGATATTGCCTGGAAGTTCAGTTTAGGTTGATTTACCCAGGATCATTTATTAAATCAGTGGTAACGAAAGTTTCAAATTCTTAGTCTCTGAGTTCTGTTGCTTCTGCTTTCTGAACTGTGCTCTCTTTTAAGTTACTAATATACCATAGATTTTTGTGATTTGTTAATTAGCACTGGTGGTGTATTTATGTTATTATTACTGAGTGGTTGGCTAGGATTGGCAGAGACCAAATATTGTAAGAAAATGTTCCACATTACCAGGAATTCTAGTGTATATTTTGATTCATGTTTTGAGTCAGGTTCATGTATATTGCTTTTAGATCAAACAGAGAACATTATATGAATTATTTTAGAGCATTAGAAAGCATTTCAAATTATTTAGATATCTGATACAAAGTAATTTGTTTTATTCCAAGACTTTCTAAACACAGTATTTGATCCACATTTTAGGGATGCCTCAGAAGTGAAAATAAACCTGTGTTTAAAAGCTGACCTGTCTCTTCTGAACAGGCCGTCTTGAGGGGTGCTCGCAGAGTGGAGCTGTCACGGCACTGGGTTAACTGTGACATTTTGAAATGATTGTGGTTGTAGAGCTTCCTGCAGGCAGTTACTGCTTGCTCTGTTAAATTGCACACATTTTTCAGTCAAAGATTTTCCTGGCTGCATCAAAGGTGTTGAGTAACTGTGTTAACCTCGGTGTGTTTTGGCAATAGGAGATCAAGTAAAAGTCAATAAATGTCTCCCACAGCCCTGATAAACTCCAAGGGCGCAAACAGAGGTGTTTATGAGCTGTGGGGGACAATTTGGTCAAGTATACGTTTCCCTTCAAATTGCTTATTGCCATTTTAGTGTTAGCAGAACATATTTTAAGTCACTTCTTTGACAGAACATATTGGTTGGCATTGCGTAGGCTTCTGTGTTTTTTAGGAGACAGATGGCAGTCACCCATTTTTGTGCACTCTTATCTTTTAGCTTTAAGTATCACATTTACTGGTGAGCTGGACTTTGTTCTAATTTTTTCTTCTTTTCATTTTGAGCAGTCCTATGTTAATAACACGGGTGTACACTTGTTCCCCATCCTGAACCCGCCCTCCCACCTTGCTCCCCATACCATCCCTCTGGGTCACCCCAGTGCACCAGCCCCAAGCTTCCTGTATTCTGCATCCAACTGGACTGGCGATCCATTTCTTATATGATATTATACATGTTTCAATGCCATTCTCCCAAATCATCACCGCCGCCCCCCCACAGAGTCCAAAAGACTGTTCTATGACATCTGTGTCTCTTTTGCTGTCTCCCTTTGAATATGTTGTTTTCATTTCTCTTCTGCCTTGTGAATATTTTAGAAAGATGGTCATAGATATTGTCAACATAGGTATACACTAACTAGAAAAAGCCCTCCATGTTATTCTTTTAGCTTTTTGGAAGTAAAAACCATTAAAAATGTAACAGGATTTTACTTGTATTTGTGTTACTCTTTTGAAAAGTATGCTGTCGTATATATAAGTTATAAAGAATATATACATCTCTAAAATTTTAAAATTTAGATATTGGTCAAAATATTATCTTTGGAAATACAAGTTAAAATTTGTGATCCTTTGATGTGAATATGAACATAGGTGTATTTTTAAATGAAGTAAAATATAAAATGTTAAGTAATTCATGGTTCACTTTTTCCAGTTCTTCTAACACAAAGCAAAAAATGATTTTTTTCTAAATTTTAGCACTATATTTTTGTACTTTGGTTATAGAGACTGACATGTAAGTAATGATTTTATTTTCTTGGGAGAAAAAAGGGTAGCTAATTAATTGAAATATGCTTAATTTAAAGTAACTGTATTTTTCATCTATTTAGTTATTCTAGAATATATTCAAATTGTTCTTAGGATTTTTGATAGGTACAGGTTACAATACAATCTGACATTCTTTTTTTTTTCCTTTTTATAGTAGCATGTTTGTGGTAATAAATCCGGCTATGTGATGCAATTACTGCTCCTTTAGAACCTCGATTTCTTTGTGCAGTCCAGTTTCTAGACAAAATTATATATAGAAGCTTGGATTGCAGACAGTCTTTTTTATAGAATTCATAGCCTCTCTTAGTGCTCTGATCAGTTTCCTAAGAATTTCAGAAGCTCTCCCTTTAATCTAGCTCTGAACTGTTTCAGTTCTGGGTTATTCTACTACCACTGCTTCCACTTCTGGTCCAGTTACTTCCTAATCTGGTCCAGTATCTTCCGATGGTTGTAATATCACTGAATCTCTTTCACTAAGTCCACAAATAACCTATTTGCCAAAACTAATGGCTTCTTAATAATTCTTATCCTCTTAAGAATTTTCATGTCTTTGCACTGTGAGGCTATTGACAACTTCTTTCTATCCCTTCCTTCTGTGGCCTCTGTGACAAGATTTTCTCTGCTGAGACTGCTCTTTTTCAGTCTCCTCCAGGGAAATCTTACCCAGTGCCACAGTTACAACTTCCACTATATGCTGTTGACTCCAGAATTTTTATCTCTGTTGCTGACGTCTTTTTAATTTTACATCTTTAGTTCCAGTGCTTAGTTGATGGACATGGGCTCTTGAATGTTCCTCAAGCATCTCAAACTTGACCTGCTGTCATCATTCCTAAATTGACATTTCACTGCTCTTCATTTTTGCTTCAGGCGTTCATTATTCTGCTTCCTCAACATTTAACCTGGAGGCGAGAAAGCTCTTTTAATCTTCTCTCTCTTCTTAATACTATACTACCAACAACCAGTCAGTCATCATGTTTGTCAGAAATATGTCTCTCAAATCTGCCTTTTCTTTTTCGTTCATTTGTGCAATTACTCATTGCTTCCTGCTCGTCTTACCTGCTGGATAATTATCTTTCTGCTTTCTGTACTACTCCTACTCTAATTTAACCTCTACAATATCCCTAAAATTTTGCTCATTTTAAAGGACTCAATGATGTCCCTTTTCAGATCAAAAACTTTGGCCATATCTTGTTTTAAAGAAAAAGTACTTGTTATTTCTTCCTGGTATTTGAGGCCCTGCACTATTTGTCTTTATAGCCATGGTTGTCTTCCCAATGGTGGTGGTGGTGTAGTCCCAATACCTTTCTTCAATCTCCATGTCTCATCTCCATTTTTTAACACCCTGTTGCGTTTTAAACATTTCATCAACAGTATTTTGTTTAGGATAGCATATATTTAGCTGATTTATTAAGAAGTCATTACTCATTATACATGTAGTAGCTTTATAGCTTTGTCCTTTTTATCCCAGTCAAGATCTCAATTTTTCTCTGCCAAACAGTCTTTGCTCCAGGGGCATCACCTTTTTTAAAATGACATTGGCCAACTTCTGAAATGGTGTAATTTCAGTTTTCAAACAGTCTTATCTCAAGACTCAAACGTGATTCAAAGGCCTTTTATTCTTCCAGTAATTTAGAGCCTTGGCTCTAGTGATTTGCTGGGGTAGGTGAGGATTGGCTTGTGGATTGCTTTTCATACCCCTCACGTTCTCTGTATCTTCCTTACACTGACTGCTCTAATATGGGGTAGAAGAACAAGAGGGAAAATGTAGTTCTCTTGTTTGCTTAGGAGAAGGTCTTGGCTCTGCCTTATTTGGCTATTTGTCCTTTGGATGTTGTATCAGGTAGTGGCTTCAGCCTGCCCATCAATGAGGGTCTCAGAAAAGCTCTTTGTGCCTCTGCAGTTCCTTGGAAAGTTTGGCCAATTGTTCTGGTTGACCTCCAGCTGTTAGTATCATCATTACACCTTCTTCTGATACATGAGCCTGTCTTTTACAACTCTAGTGCTCTCTAGTGACCTTGCATGTCCTCCAGGGTCAATTCTTAGGTTTGTGGGCATTTGCATCTGTGGGAACAAGGCTTTCATGGGAGAGTGGGCTTCACCCATTCGTTTCTTGACAGTCTTCCCTTGTACCACCTCTTTTCATTTATTTTTCCCTGTTTGGTGGTAGAGTGAGAATGGCAGGTAGCCCTAGTTATTCCTCAGAAAGAATAGCGTGTGTCCATTTCTTATGTGACCAGGGTAAGATTGCAAGGACACTGACATCCCAATGTTTATAAGTTAGAGTTCCTTTCTCTAGCTCTTTGATAGACTCTTTTAGTGACCACTGTTCTTCTAAAAGAAGAATGGTGTTCTATAGAACACTATTAGAATCCTATAATAGACAGTGTAGAATTTTTTTTGAAGCAGGAATTGGCAACCCACTCCAGTATTCTTGCCTGGAGAATCCCATGGACAGAGGAGCCTGGCAGGCTACAGTCCATGGGGTTTCAAGTGTTAGACTTGACTTAGCGGCTAAACCACCACCATACTGTCTATTGTGCTTGCTACTAGCTATATGTGGGTATTGAGAACTTGAAATCTGAGTACTCTAAATCAGTATATATATATATATATATATATACTAAAAGTATAAACCATGCATCAGATTTCAAAGATGGGATAAAAAACAATATATATTTTCTATTTCAAAATATCAAATGTTGAAAATATTTTGATTATATCATTTAGATACTATGTTATTAATTTAACCTATTTCTTTTTAAATTTTATTAGTTTTATGAGAAAAGTAAATTTTTGTCCTAAGCCATGTTTTTAAATTAAGAATTTTATTTTTTTCTTTTTATAATTTTATTAACATGACAGAAAATTTTAAGTTATATTTGTCACCCATGCTATATTTCTATTGGATAATATGGATATAAGGGATAGGAAATGTCAGTTAAATCCTACTGTTGTGAATTCTGATAATTTAGAATGGAGATACTTGGCATCTCTTGTGTTTAGCTTTCGATGTTTTCTAACAAATCAGAGACCACAGGAGTAGTCCCACCAACAGTAACAAAGAAATCTGTTCTTTTTAAAAATCTATTGAAAAGTTTGTAGTATTTATTTGTACTTTTCAGTTCTGAGAAAAATGAGTCAAGAATTGATTTGGTTTATATATTGGGCCAACTGTTCATATCACCCAAGTATTAGTATTAAATGAAAGCAAAGAACGATTTTTGAATTTGCAATCTTAATGAACATTGAAGTGAATGGGAAAATCTTAATGAAAATCAATCAATGCTAAGACCAGAAGTCAGCATATTATTAGGAAGTTTTGTGACAAATGTTAATGATGTGCTACAAATTGTTTTCATCATGCTTGTTAGTACTACCAAAATATTGCAGTTATTTTTCTAAACTAATCTAAAAATAAATCCTATCCTGTGATTAAGGTTTGAGGGTTGAGCACTACTTTTAGCACTAAAATAATATTGTTTAAATATACTTATGTGAACGGGATGATAGGTTATCTTACTAAATAGAATTCACATGTTTCTTTTATATCTGCTAAAATGAAAACATTTATTAAATAAATCATCATTGACTGTAGAATTATATGAATTTATCTTTTTAGAAAGCCATACTGAATTGGTATAAGAACAAGAAACTCTAGCAATGTAACTTCTATTCCCTTCTTATAGTCATTATGAAATTTAAAGGCTTACTTAAAATGAAGTTGTCCTTTTCCTTCTGCCTAGATGTCATATCTTCTTGGTGAAAAATGTCTAAAAATATCCCTTTCCCTACCTAATTAAGTGTATATGAGAGTATGCCATAATTGGTATTCTGATTGCACTCATATTCCTCATCAAACCCATTTTTGTTTCAATACTATCATTATCATAGTTTTACATTATTATACTTAAAGACTTATGATATATGCAGAGAAACTTGTAAAAGATGAGAGTTGTAATTCTGGGTCTCAGAAAAAAAAAATATACATGAGTGGTTCTGAGAGGACATTTAAGCATAAAATTAAAAACAATAGAAATAACTAATAATAGTAAATGCTAATTCTAATAAGAAATATATTGGTGATCTCCCTAAACCCAAAACTGAAAATTTTAAAGTTTTAATATTATTGACCTGGAGTTGCAAAGAGTCGGACACGACTAAGCAACTGAACTGAACTGAATCTCTCTTATCTGACACTAGTAGAAAGGTTTATGTTTTTAAATTTCAACTAGATTTCAGATATCAAGCATGAAAAATAAGAAAGGGTTCAGGTTTTGTTTTTTTGTTTTTCTCTTGAAGGATTTATAATATAATGGAAAATTCTTTGAAAGAATAAAGCTCATGATTGAGGTAACTCTGACTCTTTTTCAACTGCTCTTTTGAGCTCCTAACTGCTGACCACAACATGCTGCTTAACAGTCAGTCATTTCAAAGGAATATTTCTTTAAAAAGAGTATTTCTAGGGAAGCTAAAAACACTTTAAAATACATGTAATTAAAAAAAATAAGTACATAGACTTTATAAACAATAGTGTGCTATCATGGACAGAGAAGCCTGGTGGCTGTTTATCGGGCCACAAAGAGACAGACGTGGCTGAGCAGCTAAACAATACTAAACAACAAATATATATATATATGTATATATATGACATTTATACACATATACACATATACAGGGGGCTTCCCAGGTGGCAATAGTGGCGAAGAGCCCAGCTGCCAAAGCAGGAGATGTAAGAGACACGGGTTCAATTCCTGGGTCAGGAAAGTCACCCGGAGGAGGACTTGTCAACCCACTCCAGAATTCTTGCCTGGAGAATCCCATGGACAGAAGAGTCTGGCGGGCTACAGTCCATAGGGCTGAAAAGAGTTGGACATGATTAAAGTAATTTAGTACACATGCGCACATACATAAACATTTTTTCCAGCTAAAAATGTTTATTAATTCTGAAAAATAGTCCAGAATTGTTCATAAGCCAAAGCATCATCAGTTAATATAAATTGAGCATTTGTTTTAAGATGGACAAGCAAAATAAAATACTGTGGTATAGAATCAGAGACTAATAAAGAAAATAAAGAGAAATTACATGGCCTTTTACTCTCTATAACAAGGACATAAAACATAGGGACGACAGAAGGCTTATGAAAATCTCTGAACTTTTTAGAAATCTGATACTGAGATCTCCATGATGATGACACACCATCTTCGGTTCCCTGTGTGCGTACTAAGTTGCTTCAGTCGCGTCTGACCCTTTGTGACCCCATAGACTATAGTCCTTCAGGCTCCTTTGTCCATGGGATTTCCCAGGCAAGAATACTGGAGTGGGTTGTCATGCCCTTCTCCAGGGGATCTTCCCTACCCAGGGACCGAAACTGCGTCTCTTATGTCACCTACGTTGGCTAGAGGATTCTTTACGCCTGGTGCCACATGGGAAGCCCAAGAGGTTAAGTACCCACTACGTACCAAATAGCTACCCTGTTTTTATGTCCTTGTTGTTGTAGCTGTCACTTAGTCACTAAGTTGTGTCTGACTCTTTTGTGACCTCATGGACTGTAGCCTGCCAGGTTTCTCTGTCCTTGGGGTTTCCCAGGCAAGAATACTGGAGTGGGTTGCCATTTCCTTCTCCAGGGGATCTTCACGACCCAAGGATCAAACCTGCATCTCCTTCTTGGCAGGAGATTCTTTACCACTGAGCCACTTGGGAAGCCCCTTTTAAGTTCTTAGTCAACCTAAATATCTTGAAATGGTATCTCCTCTTGCAGTTCGTTAGATACTGAAAAAAGTTATAATTTATGCTGTAATTTAGCTTTCTTTCCAGAAAAAAAAATCTTTAAAATGGGATACTCATTTGGGAGAAATAGAGGTGATTCTCAAGATAAATGATTTATTAGATTTTATATTTATTTCCATGCTTTGCTTCAACAATTTTGCAACTCAGGTTGATGACACTTTAAAAGTGGTTGACAAAGATACAGATTCATATTCATGTGTGCCTAGATTAGTGGAGTGGCAGCTATAGGTTGGATTTCAGAATTTTATTTGTAAGAAACAGATTTGGTATTTACCCTTCATAGCTGAAAATCAGACAAACATATTACAGTACCGAATAACTGTACAGTTTTCCTGATGGGTGCATATCAGGGTATGGACCTCCAGAATTTATTCTAAAATATTCTCCAGGGAAAACTCATATAGCCAGTTGAAAGCAGTCCTGAATCCTCATTGGTGAATCAGTTCTACAGGTACTTTACATACTAGCCTTATTTTTTTAAAAAAAGGCTCATTGAAATTTACATACCTAAGATTTTACTTTCAGTCTGATCATGTATGGACTGTATTTTAATAGACTACATTGTCTTACTGTGTAACTTCAAAGGCTGATATTAATATTTATAGTTTTAGTTTTTATATATTTAGTGATAAACTTTTCATGCTTGATAGAATTTATCTCTTGTTTCTGAAGTGCTTTGAAAATCAGCCAGGTTAGTTTAGGCACCTAAAGCTATAAGCAAATAATAACTTCTGTGTTTAAAGAGATATCATCAATTCTAACTTGTTCATATTAATAATCCTTTTCCTCTTCTCTGTCTCTACTGATATTTCCTAAATAATTCCAACAATCTTCTAAGAAATCCAATGTCCTGCCTTCAGTATTTCATTATTTATTATAATTGATTCACAGAATGTCTTCCTAGGGGGTGTTGGGGAAAGGGAACTCTGATCCCTTTTGTTGAGTAAAAGGTTTAACCTTTATAACATGACATTCAGAAAAGTTAATGATAGGAATTTAATTTACCTATTAGTCCCATATCTCAACATTCAATTCATCCAACTCAACAGGGTCAATTAAACATCCATGCTTTTATTCTTATTTTTCTAACGAATATGCTCTTCTAGTTTCTGCTTCAGATTTGCAAGAACCAACTGAAATGTGATTTCTTCTTTCAAATTGTCTTCTGATTGTACCAAAAAGACCTTTCTTCTCTCTCTCATATGGTTCTTGGAAAATACATAGATTTTAAAGTATTCATATTATATTGTGATTATTAGTTTATATGTATTAGGTAACCCAGAAGTGAGCATCTTCTGACTTCTTGAATCTTAGATAAAATACAAGTAAAAACAAGAATTTTATAGACCTCATGATGTCCCCTAAGTCTTGTGATTATATAGCACCATGCTCTAAGTCTCATTTGAAGTTGATTTCACAAAACACTTATTTGTCCCAATGTTACAATACAGACTCCATTCTTCTCCCAGTTTCACACTTCCTTCTCATTGTAACTGAATCAATTATTTCTCAGGAGACTTAGGTGTACTGTTTGTATAGCCCTAGGTCTCATCATCTTTCATGCCATTTCCCCTGATTTTCATGCATACCAAAATATGATTATGTGAAGACATTGAAATACGTGTTTTGCATATGTAATTCTGTGGAAGTTGTCTCTGGTTTTACATCATAGAGGACCAAACCTTACAGAAGATTAAAATGAAGCCTACAGTAGAGATATTTTAAAGAAATATCAAAAAAGGAAATGATCTAAAAAAGAAAGCTAAGTCCTTTTTGATAGAAGTTAGATGCAAGTTGTTTTCCTTCCAAGTTTCCTGCAATTTTCTTTAAACCCTAGGACTGTACACAATTTACACCACATTAGAGAGTTAATTTTATGTTTCTTATTTCTGAATAACTTGGGGAGAGGTAAACTATTTATCTTTGAATATTCCCAAAAGTGTAATTCCTGAAAGATGGCAGTCAGAGTTTTCATGAATAAATATTTATTGAATAAATCTAATCCTAAAACAAAATCTCCATTTTGGTCTTATCTATTTATTAGTAAATATTTGACTTACTACATATTATTATTGTATGCTCACAATCCTCACATTGTGTCAGAAATAACTGAAGGATTTTAGAGGACCTCAGCCATTGAAAAATGATTTTGGACTTTGGCTTTCAATAGTAGTGAAATGGGTAATTTGGACCAACTCTTCCATCAAAAATAATGATTCTGGAAAAAAATTGTAAGATATCCTAAATTACTGAAGCTATGAGAAGGTAGTGCAAAGCTCAATAAAATAAAATCAGCAATTTGCCAAGTATGACTAAATATACAAGAAGAGGGAAAAATATAATATTAGAACACAAAAAGGAAAATGAATATAGACTCAGAAGAGATTAAATATTTGAATATACTATATCAACTTATACTGATACATTTGCAAACCTAGGAAAATGGGAAAATTTGTAATAAGGTAAAAATTAACAAAAATCTGAAAACCTAGATTAATAATTATGGAAGAAACAAACATGGTCATTAAATGCCCCTCATCACTAACCACCCCTTCCCTTTACAAATGTATCAACCTCTTTGTGTCCTGATACTTTTACTATGTGGAAATTTCTTTCACATGAACTTAATTAACATGGCAGAGTCAGCCTCCCAATTCAAGTCTAAGGTCAAATATCATTAAATAAAGAAACGTCATCTGGCTATATTTTATAATTATATACTATCCCTGTTGTCAGTTCTCTCTTCATTGAGTTGTCTTATTTTCTTCACAACCTTTGACAATATCTACAGGTATGTTAATTTTTGAATTCATTTATTTATTTAGTTGTTTATCAAAACTTCTCTACTACAGATAATGCCATAAAAGCAAGAACTTCATCAATATTTTCCACTACTTTATCACTAGGACTTTTATCCCCAGAATGTAATCTATCACATGAAAAGCATGTCATAAATAGTTATTGAATGAATTTCAATTAAAATGGGAAACAAAATGAGGATCTTTAATAAAGTTGCCATTATGAAATATTATAAGAGATTCTGACCAATGAAATAACAGGGAACACAGGGGATATAAATATAGTGATAGATCAGATACAGATCATTATTTGCGTATGTTATTACTATTAGGTAGGAAAAAGAAAACATTAATCCACATGTATAGGAGAGAGTTTGTCAAGATGGAAATATATGAAACCAACACACATATACAAAATTTTTCTTATATAGTAACAAATTAATTATTAAACATAATGGGAAACTGTGGCATTCTCAATAACAACAAATACTACAAAATAATTGAGTAACAAGAAATGTACAAGAATTTTATGGAAAAAATCTGAAAACTTTTGCTGATGGATATTACAGTCCTAAATGAGTGGAGAAGTATTCTATTATTACAAATAAAATGTTTCCCTATTTTAAAGACTCTTTATATTAATATGTAGGTGAATTCAACTCCAAGAAAGTCATAAAAGTATTCCTCACAGGACTTGAAACATTCTAAAAGCACATGCATAATATATATTGATAAGCATGCACTACTAAAATCCAAATATTGTTGAATCAAGCTCTGTCATATCTGACTCTTGGCAAACCCATGAATGGCCACACACCTGGCTTCCCTGTCCTTCCCTATCTCCCAGAGCTTGTTTAATTCAGTAATGCGATGCAATGTTCTCATCCTCCGTCGTCCCCTTCTCCTTTTGTCCTCAATCTTTCCCAGGATCAGGGCCTTTTCCAGTGAGTTGACTCTTCACATCAGGTGGCCAAAGGATTGGAGCTTCAGCTTCAGCATTAGTCCTTCCAATGAGTATTCAGGGATGATTTCCTTTAGGATTGACTGTTTTGATCTTGCTGTCCAAGGGACTCTCAAGAGCCTTCTCCAGCACTACCGTTTGAAAGCATCAATTCTTTGGTACTCAGGCTTCATTATGGTCCAACGCTAACATTTGTACATGACTACTGGAAAAACCATATCTTTGACTAGATGGACCTTTGCCAACAAAGTGGTATCTCTGCTTTTTAATACGCTGTCTAGGTTTGTTATAGTATTTCTTCCAAGGAGCAAGCATCTTTTAATTTCCTGGCTGCAGTCACTGTCTGCAGTGATTTTGGAGCCCCCAAAATAAAGTCTCTCATTGTTTTCAATTTTGTACATCTATTAGCCATGAAGTGATGCCATGATCTTTTTTTGAATGTTGAGTTTTAAGCCAGATTTTTCACTCTCTTTCACTTTTACCTTTATCAAGAGGCTCTTTAGTTCCTCTCACTTTCTGCCATTAGAGTGGTATCATCTGCATATTTGAGGTTATTGATATTTCTCTTGGCAATATTGATTCCAGCTTGAGTTTCATCCAGCTTGGCATTCTGTATGGTGTATTCTGTGTATAAGTTAAATGAGCAGGGTGATGATATACAGCCTTGATGTACAACTTTCTAAATTTTGAACAAGTCCGTTGTTCCTTGTCTGGTTTTAACTCGTGCTTCTTGACCTGCATACAGGTTTCACAGGAGCAGGTAGGGTTTTCTGGTATTCTCATCTCTTTAAGAATTGTCCAGTTTGTTGTGATCCACACAGTGAAAGGCTTTCGCATAGTCAGTGAAGCAGAAATTGATGTTTTTCTGGAGTTCCCTTGCTTTTTCTATGATCCAGTGGATGTTGGAAATTTGATATCTGGTTCCTCTGCCTTTTCTACATCCAGCTTGTACATTTGGAAGTTCTTGGTTCAAATACTGTTGAAGCCTATCTTGAAGGATTTTGAGCATTGCCTTGTTAGCATATGAAATCAGTGTTGTGCAGTAGGTTGAACATTCTTTGGTATTGCCTTTCTTTGGGATTGGAAGGACAACTGACCATTCCCAGTCCTCTGTTTTATAAAATATTATATAAAACAATTTAATTATATTGTTTTTGGTGCAGTAATGCACAAATATGATATGAGAAATAACCCAGCAAATATAGTGGGGATTGAATACATAATGAAGATGACATTTCCAATGAATGAAGAAACACTTACCAGCCTATAAATAGTATTGGGGCTATTTTCTAGTACATAAAAACATTCATGCAGAAAAATAAGTAAGGTTTAATAAAGAAATTATGAATAACTCAATAGAAAATTATGGAAAAATATAACAATATATACAGGACATCCCAGGTGGTACTAGTGGTAAAGAACACACCTGCCAATGCAAGAGTATAAAGAGATGCAGTTCCATCCCTGGGTCATGAAGATCCCCTGGAGAAGGAAATGGCAACCCACTCTAGTATTCTTTCCAGTAGAAACCCTTGGACAGAGGAGCCTGGTGGGCTACAGTCCATGGAGTTGCAAGAGTCAGACATGACTAAAGAGACTTAGCATGTGCACAACAATATATACAGGGATAACGATGAAGTGCAGTATATTAAACATTATTTATGAAGTAATTAAGGAAATAGCAATTGAAACAAGAAGAAAACATAATTCTTCTGCTTGATCTTCACTGCTTTTGTTAGGCTTTCCTCCTGTTTAAGTTGCTTCTTGTTTCATCAAATTTAAATATGCATTTCTATTTCTAAATTCTCCTTGCAGGTTTGGGGAGATTTCTAAAAATGCAAGAGAACCTGCAAAACTTATTCTACCATTTAAACTTGAGAAGTCAACATTTTGTTCTTGGTTTCTCTAAAGTTGCTAGTTAAATATTAGTTAAGAATTCAATTATTAAAAGAAAACAAAAAGCTGATTTGTGGACTAAGAATCATGTAAAGAATAGACTAAAGATTTGGTAATCTTAATTTTAAAGTAGGCTAGACTATATATACAAAATTTAATTGCCATTTCATTTGTGTAATTCCTCAAAAAGTTACTCCTCTCAAATTTTAAATAACTCTTTTTAGATCACATTTAGATCACATTAAGTTATGTTCTAGAATAAGGAATGCAATTATAATAAATATCAGCTTAGTACTTACATGTATGAAATTGTTTTAGTGCAAGTACGAAGTTTATCTTTAGGGCTTATTAGTTATCTGTCTTGGCAACCCACTCCAGTGTTCTTGCCTGGAGAATCCCAGGGATGGGGGAGCCTGGTGGGCTGCCGTCTGTGGGGTCGCACAGAGTCGGACACGACTGAAGCAACTTAGCAGCAGCAGTTATCTGTCTTACAACATTTTAACTCAGCTGAACATATTTAACAAAATGAATCATTTAAAAATCTCAAAGGATTCACAGAAAAACCCATTATAGGTGATTTAGAACATTCACAGAAAGTTCACTTCCTTTTAGTATTAGCAAGGGAACAAAACAAACTAATGATATTAAGATACCATATAGTAATTGCCTTTGCCTCCAAATAAACCATTAAGTCCCAATAAATAATTAAAGCAAACAGTCTTTCTCCAAATGCAGTGTTTAGGGAGCTGTGATTAAAAATTTCTAGGAGTCATTATTAGTTTATTTTTTATTGTGGCAAAAATCACATAATGTGAAATCTACCTTCTTATATTTTTAAATGGACAGCACAATATTGTAAATTATATGCACATTATGCAGTAGATCTCTAGAATATTTTCATTTTGCATGACTGAAACTCTAAACCAATTGCACAGCAACTCCTCGTTTCCCCCTCTCTTCAGACCTTGGTGACCGCTATTCTATTTTCTGCTTCTAAGAGTCTAGTATTTTCAATGCCTCCTATAAATGGAACCATGTGGTATTTCTAACTTCGGTCGCTGGCTTATTAAACTTAGCATAATGTCCTCCTAGCTCATCTATGTTGTCACATATAACAGAATTTTCTTTTTTTTTAAGGCTGACAAATATTTTATAGTACATAAGCTATATTTTCTTTATCTGTTCATCCATCAATGGATGTTTAGGAGTTTCTACCTCTTGTCTATAGTGAATAATGCTGTAATGAATGTAAAAATACAAAAATCTCTTCAAGATTCTGATTTCAATATGTAAAATATCAAAAATTAGAATTGCTAGGAACATATGCTAATGCTATTTTAATTTTTTTGGTAGAACCTCAATACTAATTTCCATTCCATTGCAACCAACAAAAGGGCTTTAATTACTCATATCTTCACCAACACTTGTTATTTTCTGTTTATATATATATATAAAACTGGGCATTATAACAGGTGTGATGTAATATCTCATTGTGATTTTGATATTCCCTTTGTTGTTCAGTCACTCAGTCGTGTCCAACTCTTTGCAACCCCATGGACTACAGCATGCTAGGCTTCCTTGTCCTTCATCATCTCCCTAAGCTTGCTTTTACTCAAGTCCATTGAGTCGGTGTTGCCAAACCATCTGGTCCTCTGTCATCCCCTTCTCTTTCTGCCCTCGATCTTTCCCACCATCAGGGTCTTTTTGCATGAGTCACCTCCTCGTGTCAGGTGGCCAAAAATCAGAGCTTCAGCTTCAGTATCAGTCCTTCCAATGAATATTCAGGGTTGATTTCCTTTAGGATTGACTGGTTGGATCTTGTTGCAGTCCAAGGGACTCTTAAGAGTCTTCTCTAACACCATAACTCAAAGGCATCAATTCTTCGCCATTCAGCCTTCTTTATGGTCCAACTGTCACACGCATGCATGACTACTGGGAAAACCATAGTTTTGGCTATACAGACTTTTGTCAGCCAAGTAATGTCTCTGCTTTTTAATATGATGTCTAGGTTGGTCATAGCTTTCTTCCAAGGAGCAAATATCTTTTAATTTCATGGCTTTACTCACCATCTGCAGTGATTTTGGAGCTCAAGAAAATAAAGTCTCTCAACTCTTTCCATTATTTCCCCATCTATTTGCCATGAAGTGGTTAGATTGGAAGTCATGATCTTAGTTTTTTGAATCCTGAGTTTTAAGCCAGCTTTTTCACTCTCCTCTTTCACTTTTCATCAAGAGGCTCTTTAGTTCCTCTTTGCTTTTGTCGTTAGGGTGGTGTCATCTCCATATCTGAAGTCATTGATATTTCTCCCCGCAGTTTTGATTTCAGCCTGTGCTTCATCCAGCCTGGCATTTCACATGATGTACTCTGCATGTAAGTTAAACAAGCAGGGTGACAATATACCGCTTTGACATACTCCTTCCCAATTTTGAACCAGTCCAGTTTTAACTGTTGCCTTCTGACCTGCATACAGGTTTCCCAGGAGGCAGTAAGGTAATGATTCATGATGGTGAGTGTCTTTTCATATATCTTTTGCCATTTAAATGTCTTCTTTGGAGAAGTGTCTATTTAAATCCTTTACTCATATTTAAATCAAGTTATTTATTGTTTGCCTAATGAGTTGTAGGGGTTCCTTATACACTTTAGAGTTTAACTCCTTATCATTTGATTTTCAAATATTTTCCCTTAATTAGTTGTCTTTCATTCTATTGATTGTTTCCTTTAGTCTGCAGAAACTTTTTAGTTTGATATATTTCCCTTGTCTATTTTTGCTTCTTTTGTCTGTATTTTTGGTGTCATATCCAAGAAACCATTGTTGAGATGAATGTTATGATGATTTCCCCCTCTGTTTTCTTCTAGAAGTTTCATGGTTTCAGATCTTACATCTAAGTCTTTAATCCACTCTTGAGCTTATTTGTAACTATTGTTTTTGTTCAGTTGTGTCCCATTCTTTGTGACCCCATGGACTGCAGCATGCCAAGCTTTCCTGTCCTTCACTATCTCTTGGAGTTTACTCAAACTCATGTCCATTGAGTCAGTGATGCCATCCAACCATCTCTTCCTCTTTCATCCCCTTCTTCTCCTGCCTTCAATCTTTCCCAGTATCAGGGTCTTTTCCAATGAGTCAACTCTTGGCATCAGGTAGCCACAGGATTGGAGCTTCAGCTTCAGCATCAGTCCTTCCAATGAATATTCAGGGTTGATTTCCTTTAGGATTGACTGGTTTGTTCTCCTTGATTTTCAAGGGACTCTCAAGAGTCTTCTCCAACACTACAGTTTGAAATCATCAATTATTTCATGTTTAGCCTTCTTTATGGTCCAACTTTCACATCCATACATGACTACCACAACTGAACTCATGATGGTAGTGCAGTCGCTCAGTATGTCTGACTCTTTGTGAACCCCGTGAAACAGCCTGCTAGGCTCCTCAGTCCAAGGTATTTTCGAGGCAAGAATACCGGAGTAGGCAGCCATTCCCTGCTCCATGGATCTTCCTATCCCAGGTACTGAACCTGGGTCTCCTACTTTCAGGCAGATTCTTTACCCTGAGTTACTTGGGTACCCCAATTTTAAGTATGGAATACATGAATGTTCACATTCATCCTTTTGTATGTGGTTATTCAATTTTGAAGAGACTCTTGTTTTCCTATTATATAATCCTGGTACTCTTGTCAAGATCATTTGATCCTGTGTGTTTCAGTTTATTTCTGGGACCTCTGTTCCATTTATCTATGTCTGTCTTTATGTCAGTACCATACTTGTTTTGATTATTGTTGCTTTGACTATGTTTTGAAGTCAGAAAGTCTGAAGCCTCCATTTTTGTTCTTCTTTTTTGAAATTGAGTATTCAGTTTTATTTGTGATTCCACACAAATTTTTAGAAATTATTTTTTCAAAAAAAATCATTGGAATTTTGATAGGAATTGCATTCAGTTTGCAGATCACATTGGATAGTATGGACATTTAAACAATATTAGATCTTTTAGTTCATGAAAATGGGATATCTTTTCATTTGCTGTATATCACCCTGCTTATTTAACTTATATGCAGAGTACATCATGAGAAACGCTAGACTGGAAGAAACACAAGCTGGAATCAAGATTGCCGGGACAAATATCAATAACCTCAGATATGCAGATGACACCACTTTTATGGCAGAAAGTGAGGAGGAACTAAAAAGCCTCTTGATGAAAGTGAAAGTGGAGACTGAAAAAGTTGGCTTAAAGCTCAACATTCAGAAAATGAAGATCATGGCATCTGGTCCCATCACTTCATGGGAAATAGATGGGGAAACAGTAGAAACAGTGTCAGAATTTATTTTTGCGGGCTCCAAAATCACTGCAGATGGTGACTGCAGCCATGAAATTAAAAGACGCTTACTCCTTGGAAGGAAAGTTATGACCAACCTAGATAGCATATTCAAAAGCAGAGACATTACTTTGCCAACAAAGGTCCATCTAGTCAAGGCTATGGTTTTTCCTGTGGTCATGCACGGATATGAGAGTTGGACTGTGAAGAAGGCTGAACGCCAAAGAATTGATGCTTTTGAACTGTGTTGTTGGAGAAGACTCTTGAGAGTCCCTTGGACTGCAAGGAGATCCAACCAGTCCATTCTGAAGGAGATCAGCCCTGGGATTTCTTTGGAAGGAATGATGCTAAAGCTGAAACTCCAGTACTTTGGCCACCTCATGCGAAGAGTTGACTCATTGGAAAAGACTCTGATGCTGGGAGGGATTGGGGCAGGAGGAGAAGGGGACGACAGAGGATGAGATGACTGGATGGCATCACTGACTCGATGGACGTGAGTCTCAGTGAACTCCGGGAGTTGGTGATGGACAGGGAGGCCTGGTGTGCTGCGATTCATGGGGTCACAAACAGTTGGACACGACTGAGCGACTGAACTGAACTGAACTGATATTCTTTAATTTTTTTCAGGATTTTGTAGTTTTCAGTGTAGTCATCTTTCTGTTTTTTTGGTTAAGTTTATTCCTAAGTATTTTGTTCTTTTTGATGTTATTGTAAATGGGATTGTTTTTCTTCATTTCCTTTTCATGTTGTTTGTTCTTGGTGTTAGAAACACAACTGAGTTTTGCATATTAACTTCTGAATTCAATTATTAGTTCTAATATTGTTTTGTGTGTGTGAAATCTTAAGAGTTTTCTAGAAATATGATCATGGCATCTGTAAAGAGAGGTAATTTTACTTCTTTCATCCCAGTTTGGATGCCTTTTCCTCCTCTTTCTTGTGTGATTGCTCTAGCTAAGATTTCCAAAACTATGTTGAATAAAATGGCAAAAATGAGCATCCCTGTCTTGTTCCTCATTTTAGAGGAAACACTTTCATCACTGAATGTAATTTAGCTGTGGGCTTTTCATACATAACCTTTATTATGTTGAGGTAATTACCTTCTATTCCCAGTTTGTTGATTGTCTTTATCATGAAAGTGTGTTAAATCATGTCAGATGTTTTTTTCTGTATCTAAATGATATGATCATATGGTTTTTATCCTTCCTTCTGTAAGGTGCATCACTTTGATCAATTTTCATGTAGTGAAGCATACTTTCATCTTGGAGGTAAATCCCACTTGGTTGTGGTGTATGATTCATTTAAGGTGCTTTCAGATTTGGTTTTTGGTATTATTGAGGATTCTTGCATCTATATCATAAATATCTGTTTGGGGTTTGGTTTGGTTATGGTTTGCAGTTTTCTTGTGGTATTTTTTTCTTGCTTTGGTATCAGACTAATGTCCTCCAAAAATTAGTTTGGATGTGTTTTCTTCTCTTTGATATTTTGGAATAGTTTGAGAAGGATTGTTATTAATTCTTCTTCAAATATTTGGTAGATTTCTCCAGGAAAGCCATCTGGTCCTAGGCTTTTCCTTATTGGAAAGTTTAGTTTACTGATTCAATCTCCTTAATAGTCATAAGTCTGTTTAGACTTTCTTGTATTCATGATTCAGTCTTTTTAGGTTGCATGTTTCTAGAAAGTTATGTATTTTGTTTAGATTCTTCTATTTATTGGTGACTAATTGTTCATAGTAATCTTTTATGGTTCTTTTTAAATTTTTTCTGGCATCATTAGTAATGTGTCATTTTATCATTTCTGTTATTATTTGAGGCTTCTCTCTTTTTTTCTTGGTCTAACTAAAGGTATATCAATTTGTTAATATTTTTACAACACTGACTCAGTTTTATTGACATTTTTTTCTATTTTTTTCTAGTGTCTATTTTTAAAAAATTTTCTTCTATAATTTTTGTTATTTTCTTGCTTATGATAATTTTAGATTTAGTTTATTCTTCTTTATTTTTTGAGGTTGAAAGTTCCTATTATACAGAGTGAAGTAAGCCAGAAGGAAAAACATAAATACAGTATACTAACGCATATATATGGAATTTAGAAAGATGGTAACAATAACCCTTTGTACGAGACAGCAAAAGAGACACTGATGTATAGAACAGTCTTATGGACTCTGTGGGAGAGGGAGAGGGTGGGAAGATTTGGGAGAATGACATTGAAACATGTAAAATATCATGTAAGAAACGAGTTGCCAGTCCAGGTTCGATGCACGATACTGGATGCTCGGGGCTAGTTCACTGGAACGACCCAGAGGGATGGTATGGGGAGGGAGGAGGGAGGAGGGTTCAGGATGGGGAACACATGTATACCTGTGGTGGATTCATTTCGATATTTGGCAAAACTAATACAATTATGTAAAGTTTAAAAATAAAATAAAATTAAAAAAAAAAGTTATGTTTATTTGAGACTTTTAGTATAGATGTTTACCTGAACTTTCCTCCTAACTAAATTTCCTTTCTGGTAATGCTTTTGGTAAATTACATAAGATTTGGCATGTTGAGTTTTCAATTTCATTTCCTCAGTATTTTCTACTTTCCCTTTTTATTTCTTCTCTGACCCATTAAGGGAATCGAACTGTCAAACAGAATGAGCTAGAGAAAAAATAGAATATATCAATAGTTGGTGGGATAAACCCAAGACCTATAGTGAACCATACTTGTTCATTCCACTGATTTTACATTAATTCATAGAAATCAACCAGTCATAGCTTATTCAATATAAATGATTATTCAGTATAAAATTATCCAATTAATCTGCAGTAAATTTCCCCAATTCACATACCATTCACATACTTATTCCTTTGGAATGGTGATAAACAATCACAGTGTACCTTAATCTCAGGAAATTACTTACAAAGTTTCCTGCAGACATGGATGTACTCTGTCTCTCATGCTTATGAGATTACCACTGTACATTCCATCCAGTATGAGATCCTCATGACCTTGAACCAGCAGGTGATCAATCAATCAATAAACCAACCAATCTACCAACAAGGGTTATTTTATTGACTTGGATGATTCATTTTGAACATCAAAGGGATATTGGATTACTAAGAACAAACCAGAAATGACACTATTTGGAACTCTGGGAACGCAAGGAAATTCTGGGATAACTTGTGTTACATTCCTGTCATATAAGATAGGGTACATTATCACAACACAAAAGCAGTTGAACCCCTGAAGATTCATATCCTTCTTGAATATAGGTTTGACTCACCTAAGAAGGTAAAGAATCCCAACTGCTGAGTTGTTGGTTCAGGGCTACAGGATCATCAACTGTGTAGAAACAGATAAGTTATAAATATCAACTATGTTACCTGTTATAAAGTTGCTGTTACTTGAGGCCATTTTGCATATTTTATTTCTTGATGTGTATATATACATCTTTTCCTCTCCTCTTTTCTTTTTTATTTAATGATATTATTCATGGTTACCTTTAAAACAGCCTTTAGTTTTCAGATGTGAATGTCACTGAATTTGAGGAGTGATTAATATTGCCTTAAGATGGGTACCATGGCTCACATTCATAAATGAATTTAAAAATTGTTAGGGATTTCTGTCTCCCATTTTTAGGGATAAGGGGAGAATGACCATGATTGTTTGAAAGATAGTTACATCTTGTACAACACTTTACTATAGTTATGATTAAGTATGTGAGGAAGGGTGTTTATAGATGCTGAGTAAGTCAGACAGCTAACTGACTCAATTATTAAGCTATTGTTCCTTGATTCCAAACCCTACTTTCCAAATTTTATTCTGTGATGCTGAGTTTAGACCCTGCAAAGCTACATTTTGTCTTTGCCAGCTGGCTTCTCTTAGTTTCTTCCAATGGGTTAGACTAAGGAAGTGGGAAGGTAAAAGAGAGAAGGGAATTACTCCTTCCTGTTTGATTGGTCCTGTCAGCATGCTCCATCAGTTGATTTTTATCCAAGACAGCAGTTGTTGTTTGTTGTTTAGTCCCACTAAATCACATCTGACTCTTTGTGACTCAATGGACTGTAGCCCGCCTGGGTTCTCTGTCCATGGGATTTTCCAGGGAAGAATACTGGACCTGGTTGCCATTTCCTTCTCCAGGTGTAGCTATGAATTTTGGGAGGTCCTTCTTCTAAGATTCTGAAGTACCACAAGAAAAAGTCTTTCTTCAAAGTTCTGTGTCCAGCTCCATGAGGTTCCTTTCCCAGGCTTCTGCAAACTTAAGTTCAGAGAACTTCAAATTTTCTTTTTGTCTCTCACCCCTAAGGAGAGTAGCCACATTCTGCACATAATTCCTCCATCTTACCTGAGTATTTTTTGCTCTTTTGGCCATCAGTGTCTATTCATACAACCATCTATAATAAATGATTTCTATTAAAATAAGTAGGTATTTTTCTTTCAGTGGACATTGATTATTATAATCAATCACTGAGACTAGTATATTCAGTCTTCTACTATATTTACAGATCTGTTTATTGTACCCATATGTATTTTGTATGACTTATACTTTTCTATTCTACTTTCAATTTTTTGTATCCTTATGTATGAAGGCTTTTAAATTAAAAAAAACTTTTTTTCATTATTTTCTCTCAGTTCAGTTAGTGTTGAGAAAGGAAGGAAATAAACAGGATTACCAGTCTTTCATCTTGAAATTAAATCCCAACTTAATTTGTTTTAATACAGCTTCCCCATATAATTAATGATTATGATTCTATAGTTATTAAAAGAAAGTTTAATTGCACTTCAGAGCAATTTTTTGGTAATTTATTGTTTTATAACTTAGTAATTTATTGTAAGTAAAACACTTATTGTGGATAAATAAACTTTAATAATTGATTCTTCTAACCAAAATTTCTGAAGTAATACAACTTTTTTTTTTTTTACGTCGGAAATGATTGTTTCTGTTTCAAGAATACAAAAAGAAAAAAAAAAATCTAGACCTTGGAACTGTATTATTCTCAGAAAAGATTTTTTTATGAGGTTTATTGATCAAAGATTCCATCTGTTATTTTATAAACATAATTGGCAGAATGGTGTATTTAAAATAAAAACTTTAACAATAAGAATTTAAGCTTAAACATTACATTTTTACTTCATTTTTATGTTTCAGTGAATGTATATATCCTTTGTAAACTTAAATTACACATTAAACATTGGCAATGGCATTCTATTTTAAAAATAATAAGCCTTTTCCTTTCAAAGATAGAATATACGTGTTTCTATCAGTGAGGTAATTGGATTTTAGTTTCTACCTCTGGGTATGGGCAAGGGTTTGCTACTTTTTTTTTTTTTTTCAATTTTGCGTAAAGAAGAGTACAGCTCCATGAAAAGTGATAACAAAAATAATAGTGCAGTGCTGGTTGGGAGGAAGCATTTTCTTTTTCAGAAATCAATAGGAAAAGAGAGTGATCCTATTTTTCACCTGAGGCAAATCACCATTACAGAGCAGAAGAGTGCTCATCTGGTGAGCTGCAGTGACATATACTTCCATCAGCCACTGCTCAAGGTTAGGAGCCATACCTAATACTGGGGAGAGGCTAATTAAATTAATTCTGTGGGAAAGTGACAAGATGACTGAGTGCAGTCCGAGTGCTCCAAAGCCTTTCCCTTTACCCTCCATTTTCAGTACTGCTGCGGTCTCTTCTCTTTAGCATCTCACTCACATACACAATACCTGGTGTGTAATACCTGCTTCCTTTCAGTCTTCTCATTTAAGCTGCAGTGTGAATATTTGGCTTTTACTATGACTGATGAGTGCAGCAGGAAAGAGATGTGATTGCTTTGACTATGAAGCAGTAAATGGATACTCCCTTTGGAAACTCAACTTGCTTCATTTAGACCCAAACATGCCAGGCAGATGCAGATAATCAATTCACAGCATATGATACAAGTGAATATCTTTCTCTTTTATGTTCTGTTTTTAATGTAATAGCAAACTAACATCTGTTGTTCTGAGCATCACAAATCTGTTCTTTTCAATGTAAAGGTTTGCTGAGCATTGATATTTTAGTAAGAATAGGATGTGTGTGTCAAGTAGACTGCACCATATTTTTATGTCAAATTCAAATGTTCTTTGGAAAGGTCATTGTTGTGTGTGTGACCTACTGAGCTGTATTACTATGATAGATGTAGTTACAAAGTTTAACTATTTAACTGATAATGTTCTGGGAAGTGGGTAAAGGAATAGAGAAGAAAAATAACTAGATTTTAAGGGATAATTCTGTATAGTCAGTAACATCTCACACATTTTTAAGTGTGATCTTTACAGAGCACTTTTGCTCCAGATAAGAAATGCTATTCCATACCCTATGAGTGAATATATGCTGTGGTATGGTGGCTCAGTGATAAAAATCCACTCGACAATGCAGGAGACATGGGTTCGATCCCTGGGATTGGAAGATCCCCTGGAGAAGAAAATGGCAACTCATTCCAGTGTTCTTGCTTGAGAAATCCCATGGACAGAGGAGCCTGGCAAGCTATAGTCCACGAGGTCGCAAAAGAGTCTGATACAACTTAGTGACTAAAACAACAAAATTATTTGCTGTATCCGTATGCGTTTTCTAACTATCAAGATAAACCTGTGAATGAAGAGTATACTATTAGAATCATAGAATCATAGGATTGCAAGATTCAAGTCTACATGACACCTATCTGTTTATTTTTCTGATGGAAAACTGGTTACAGTGCGTGTATTGATGTTTTGCAGACATTAACATTGTTGGCTGCAAAAAAGACATGGTGAAACAGTGTGACTTAGAGATACATAGCATCACATTTAAGAAAATCCAGTTTAACATACATCATCTGCATCTTCCATTTTTTAATGGAAATCTTCCACTTTTTAAAACAAAATCAAAATAATAGAGAAAAATAAAATATCTGAATATAAGATAATAAAACCATTAATCCTATTATTTTGGGGTCTAACATTTTATCTCAAGTGAAAATTCAAAATTTGAAGCCCATTGAAGACTGACCATTATTTTCAAAGTTATGATAAGGGATATATTTTTCATCTGTACAGGATAAACTATGACTTTATAGGAATTAAAAAAAAATAAGATCTCTCATTAGTTATAATCCTCAGAGCTGTAGTTTTGGAAATTACGTCCTGCTGTCAGTTCATTTTGCAACCCTACAATTGTAGTTTTTGGCTAAAAATTATTTTTTATCTAATAGCTTATGTGTTGAGTACACATAACTATTCTCATATACTCATGAGAATTAAAAACTATAAACTTTGTTAAGAATTTGGAGAATTAACATAAAAAAATTGAAAGATTGAAAATTTCCGTGACTTAATCAATAAAATGAAGCAACTGCTATGTCATAGTATAAAATAATAATTATAAGTCCAGAATATGGCACCATATAGCAGGTTTCTAAAGCTGTCAAGCATTCCTATTGAGAATGATTGGACCTTTCAAGATATAAAAGAGAAGCTGGGGATATTTGAAGTGGAGATTTATATTTCATGCAACCCTAGCCAGAGACATGAGCAGCAGTATGAAATAGTAAAAGAAAGATGTTTAAATCAAGCCAGGATGCTCAAAAACTATCAAAAAGACACATTAGTAAAAAATAAAAAATGGGTATCTTAATACTATGAAAGATTACAGCATTTGAGATATTAATAATTTCAGTTAATTATTCAACTAGCAATAACTAGAAATAGCACTCATTATTTATTCAGCTGGAAAAAAAACTAGAAATAATTTGATATTTAGATTGCTTTTATTTAAATTAACTTGGAAATGTGTAATTAGTGTATATTATATTATGTTTTAAAGATAACCCACAATTGAAAATAGAAATTATAGCATTGTGCAAATTTATCTTTATTTAGTTGACAAGTGGGTCTGTTTGAACAGATTATTTTCACCTGGGGTAAATAACTCACTCTGGGGGACATAGGGGAAGGGAAGGGGGGGGGGGAAGAGAATCTTTAGTCTTAAAAGCAATTGCCCATCGAGAGTAGTAGAAATTAATGACCACTGTGCTCCTTCACTTTGAAGAATACATCAAGGTTCTTATCTCTGGGTATTCTTTTAACAATGGAAAACTAAATTTAGCAAACAACCAGAAAATACTTTCCATTAAGGTACAGACTTCAAGTTGCTGTCTAAAGCTTGTATGATCACTTGATAAGTATTTCTGTAGTTACTTTGAAATGTTTTGCAATTATTTTTTCTTCTGTGTGAGCTAAATGTTGTGTATAAATAATCATGTTAGCTCTAAATCTGCTTTTATAAATGATCATATAAAAAAATAGATATTTAAAAACATCTTTATAACATCAAATTGTTACACAGAGTTAATATCTGATTTACTAAAACTTCAGCTATGATGTACTCAAAACAAGCTTTTTAAATATCTGATTTCAAAGTGGAGTAAATTCTTAATTTCCTTGAATGGATTCTGGTTGGAGTTGTTTCTTCCATTACCCTCTCTTACTGGTGTTCCTGAGGAGTAACTGTGTCAAGGTGTAATTACTTTATGAACAAGAAGTAGAAAATAAAGATAAATTGAAATAGCTTTTTAAAGTAATTAGCCTCCAATTAAAATAAATAAATTTAAATTAAAAAAAAGAAATAGCTTTTTAATTTTTTAAGATTCTGTTCTCTTCTATTAATTGTCTGCACTGGACTCTGAAAGCCTTCTTGTCTATATGTATCACTGTATGGTTCAGAGGTTTTTAACCTGCTCTCCATCATGACAGAATATATCTGACTGATGAATTTGTAAACTGGGATTGAAGGCATTTCTCCAGGGCAGAACCTGTATCATCAGTTCCTTTTTTCTCATTAAATAAAAGCAAATTGAATGCAACCAAGGGAGAGTGATGTATAAAAATAACCTTGAGTCATGCTAAAACAATATTTTACAATAAAATAAATTATCTCACAAATTTTGGCACTTTCAGTTTTATAAAGGACAGATTGTTTATGGCATACCATTGCATTATGACAGTGGATGAGATGATCTGATAAAATTGTCCGTGGTTCTTCTTTTGACTTTCCTATGTCACTTTTGATTCTTGGATGCTATGGTTTGACAGTGGAATATCTTCTAATTTAAAATAATGGTCAGATACACATTTGAAATGGCGTGGTCAGCTAGAATATGCTGCTGTCAGAATACTTCAGCTGAAAGATTCATTTTTATTATCCACTAAGGTAACATTTAATTCGCTGTGACTTTTCTGAAGGTTGCCCAAGTTTTTCTCCAAAAGTGAACATGTAGACACAGAAAAAATTTAAATGGTACCAAATTTATAGAGAAACTGCAATTGAGTGCCTAAATTCTAAGAATTCCTAAACTTAGGAAAGGCATAGTCTACTGCAAGTAAGCTTAAAATAAGGTACGACACAAAGTCATCAAGGAGGATGTCATCAAGAGGAGATGAGGGCTGGTTGACCCTCTAGCTGGGCCCAGGCAACGGGAGGCTCCTCATCCAATCAGCTGTCCTTGGAATGTAATTAGCTCTGTCTACTGTTTCCACAATGGGAACTATTCCACGTATAGAGCCTTAAGAGAGTAAGGTATTGTTGAGACAATTTGGACTGAACCCAGTTAAAGTATCAAGATAAACTTTTAAGATTCTGGTGACCAAGTGTGGAGATCTACTCATTGTGTGTGGCCGCCCAAAACAAGCCTCATATATACCTGTACTTGCTTGTTAAACCTGCTGCTACTGCTGCCAAGTCGCTTCAGTCGTGTCCGATTCTGTGCGATCCCAGAGACATCAGCCCACCAGGCTCCCCCGCCCCTGGGATTCTCCAGGCAAGAACACTGGAGTGGGTTGCCATTTCCTTCTCCAATGCGTGAAAGTGAAAAGTGAAAGTGAAGTCGCTCAGTCGTGTCCTACTCCTAGCGACTCCGTGGACTGCAGCCTACCAGGCTCCTCCGTCCACGGGATTTGCCAGGCAAGAGTACTGGAGTGGGGTGCCATTGCCTTCGTTGTTAAACCTGACACTTACCAATTTGGAGTGATTTGCCTCTTTCTTTGGTCTTTCTTTGCCCTCCATGACCAGGGACCAGCTTCAGGGTTCACTTGGGGAGCTCCTGAGGTTGTGAGCCAGCAGTGCCCTTCAGGAGTGCAGGTAATTTTTGTATTTGATAATTATTTGTTTGTTGTGAAAATTTTTATATAAAACTTGAATAAAATTCTAAAAAGTAATAAGAAAATACTGTTTTTCTTTGTAAAAGTAACACTCGACTCTCCAAGCTTGCCCTCGGAAAGGACAGCTTTTTCTATTTTTCTATGAAGATAAAGAATCTTGAGATGGACTTTCTCAGTGGGGTTCTTCCTGTATTCCTCTGTATTCATGAGCTAGCATTAGTACTGATGGGTGAAGAAGGTTAAAGTGAGAATGAGACAGTAGAAGGACCATTCACTCTTCCTTTATTTACGTTAACGGTAACAAATATGTGGATAATAATAATGTGAAAGGAATTGACTTGTGTTTATTGATTGCTTACTGTGGGCCAATTGCTCTGCTCTAAAGACATGCTCTAAAATCTCAGAAAACAGAGACTTAGTTTGCTTAATTTTCCCAGGATCACCTAGATAAATTTGAATAACTAAACTAAGATTTGAATTCTAATACTTCAGTTGAAAGCCAAATACTACAATGATATATCTGTAATACATATTAAGAAAGAAAACAGAGGCTAGATGTATTTTAAAAAGGGAAACAAATCCATGTGTTAACATTAACATAGATTTCCCAAAGTGTATAAAAGAGAATATTAACAGGTATTTTGAAAAACATCTCTTAATGAAAAGGAATTGTATGTTTCAATAAGATTGGGGAACATTAGCTTAAATAAAATTATAAAGGCTGTTTATTGCTTGATTTCTCAGAACTTGTACTATGTATATATATCTTGAAGAGGAAAATATATTGTATAGCATTTCCTAGACTGCTATGCATTTTACTTTTTCCCTTGAGCAACTTGCTTTGGGAAGTAATCTAAGTAAAATCTGGTTTACAAGGTGAATTTGTCAGCAGCTCATATTTTCAGAATAATTTTTAACCATTCAAATAGTTGTGTATTTGTATATCAATTTTGTGTTATTTCCTAATGGCAAATGATGTTGAGCATTTTTCCCAACACAACATTTTGCCATCTATTGATGCTTGTGCTCCTTGGTGTAGTATCTGTTCAGGAACTTTTTTTTAAAGCAACTGGTAATTAATTGGCCAATGCACTTTAACAATTTATGTTTGTTCTACAGACAACCAAAGAATAGAAATGTTTCCATTGTCTCCCCTCTGCTTTTTCATCTCCCCCATTACCTGACACATTCCAAGGTGTTGATATCAATCATGTAAGTGATAACTATTGCTTTTCCTTCTTCCTAATGAAAGAGAAATAGCAGTATATATTATTTAAATATGAATAATGTTTGCTCTTATTGTGCTTATTTCTGTAGAGTGTAAGACTTCCTTTTATTTCAATATAAGCCATTTTTGAAATATGTGTTTGGCAAATACTTTCTCCCAATAGGTGACATCTCTTTTCACTCTCTTAACAATAAAGTTTTTAATTTTAATAAATTAAGTTCATTAGTTTCTTTTCCTGTCATTGGTCATGCTTTTGATGTATCAAAAAACTCTTCACCAAAAGCCAGGTCATGGAAATTTTCTCTTTTTTTAATAGAAGGGTTATAATTTTGCACTTACATGATTGATTCATTTTTATTTTTCTGTAATTTTAAGATCATGTCTAGATTTATACTTTTGCTTTGAACATCCAGTACCATTTGCTATAAGGATTATTCTTTTTCCATTGAATGTCTTTGCATCCTTTTAAAAAATCAGTTGATTTTGGCAGGTTTATTTCTGGCCTTTGTATTCTGTTCTACTGATATTTATCTAATTCTTTCACCAATATGGATGCTGTCTTGATTATTGTCCTCTAGTAATTTTTCAAATTAGACACTGTGATTCCTCCAACATTGTTCTTCTTCAGATATTATTCACTATTCTGGACCTTTTGACCTTTCATATAAACTTTAGAAAGTGAAAGTGAAAGTGAAGTTGCTCAGTCGTGTCCGACTCTTTGCGACCCCATGGACTGTAGCCTACCAGGCTCCTCAGTCCATGGAATTTTCCAGGCAAGAGTACTGGAGTGGGTTGCCAACTTTGGAGTCTGTCTATTGATATCTACGAAACAACTTGGTAGGATTTTGATTGAGATTGCAGTGATGGTAAAAGTCAAGTTGTGAAAAATAGGCATCTTAACAATAGTAAGCCTTTCATATATGAACACAAAATATCTCTTGATTTATTTAGAGCTTTGATTTTTTCATCAGTTTTATATTTTTATAGCTATATCCAATACAGATTTGATTTGTCTAAATACTTCATTTTGTTGTTGGCATTAATACAAAATGCCATTTGACTTTTGTGTATGCAATTTGATCTTGTATCTTACTGCCTTGCTATAACCTGCTGGGCAATTCTAAAAGGTTTTATTTTTTCTCTTTTGGTAGGTTCTTAAGGGTTTTCTAAGTAGATCGTGGAATATGTGAATAAATATTAAAAAAAAATTATTTTCTAAACTTTACATAACGTGTCTTTTTCTTGTCTTATTGCACTAGGATTGGATTTCCAGTACAATGTTGAATAGAAGTGTGAGAGAGAATATCCTTGCCTTATTCCTGATATTAGGGGGAAATGTTTTCTCTCTACCTTTTAAGTATTATGTTACTATAAGAAAAATGCTACTTCTTTTTCATAATTTTTTTTTTTTAATTCACCAATGAAAACATCTGAGCCTGGTGCTTTCTCTTTTGGGGAAGGTTTAAAAGTTTTTTTTTAATTACTCGGTGTAGAAGTATTCTTGTTATCTATTTATTCTTGTGCTAGTTGGGGTAGTTAATGTCTTAAAAGGAATTGATCCATTTCATTTATTATAGAATTTCTGGGAATAGTTGTTCATATAGTCCTTTAAATATTCTTTTGATTTTTTCACAATGTTTAATAATATCCCGTTTCCTTATTGACATTTGGAATCTCTATCTTTTAAATTTATTGGTTTTTTTTTTTTTTTTTATAGATTGACTGGCTACAGACTTATAAACTGCATTGATCCTTTCAAGGAATAAGCTTTAGCTTTGTTGATTTTTTTCCCCCAGTTGCTTTCTTATTTTCAATTTCACTGATTTTAACTCTAACTTTTGCTATCTCTCTCTTTTTCCCCCTGCTTCCTTTAAGTTGTTTTTCCTTCTCTAGTGTCCTATGCTGGAATTGTAGGTCATTACCTTTAATTATCTTTGTTCCTGTAGCTCAGCTGGTAAAGAATCTGCCTGCAGTACAGGAGACCCCAGTTTAATTCCTGAGTCTGGAAGATCCCCCAGAGAAGACATAGGCTACCCACTCCAATATTCTTGGGCTTCCCTGGTGGCTTAACCAGTAAATAATCTGCCTTCAGTGTGTGAGACCTGGGTTGGTTCCCTGGGTTGGGAAGAGCCCGTGGAGGAGGGCATGGCAACCCACTCCAGTATTCTTGTGTGGAGTATCCCCATGGACAGAGGAGCCTGGCAAGCTGCAGTCCATGGGGTTCCAAAGAGTTGGATAGGACTGAGCAACTAAGCAAGGAACAGCTTTAATTGCTTTATTTTCCAATATATGGGTTTAATACTATAAATTTCACTCCAAGCAATTCCTTTGCTGTATTTTATAATTATTATTATTATTATTTTTACTGTAGCAAAGTGTATCTAACACAGATTTTCCCACTTTAACCATTGTTTAATGTATAAAATTTGTGACCTATAATCAAGAAGTCCCCCCTAACCCCTCCCCCAGCCACTGGAAACCATTATTCTATTTTCCCTCTCTATAAATTTAACTATTCTAGGTACCTCATGTAAGAGGAATCATACAATGTTTATCCTTTTGTGTCTGGCTTATTTTACTTAGAATACTGTTTTGTTTAAGATTCATATGTTTTGCAGCTTTTATCAGGATTTAATTCTTTTTCAAGAATAAATAACATTCCCTTGTATTTTCATATCATGTTTAGTTTATCCATTCATCTATAGATGGACATTTGGGCTGTTTTCGTCTCTTGACTGCTGTGAATAATGCTTGTATCTATAAGCAAAGTATCCAGATAGCTAGCTATTTGAGCCCCTGCTTTCTGTTTTTAGGGAATGTATACCTACAATGATAATTCTGTTTAGTTTTTGTGTTTTTTTTGTTTGTTTGTTTTTTTACAGAAATGGCATATTCTTTTCCACAGTAAGTATATGATTTTATACCCCCACTAGTAATGTACAAGTGTTCCAATATCTCCACATCTTTACTCACACTTGTTATTTTCAGTGTTCTTATTTCTTATTTTCATTTGTTGCTTTTGTCTTTTTTAGTAGAAGTCATCCCAATGCATGTGAAGTGGATGTGGTACCTTACTGTGGTTTTGATGTTCATTTGTCTAATGATTACTGATATTGAACATCTTTTCATGTACTATTGGCCATTTGTATATCTTCTTTGAAAAGTGTCTATTCAAGTCCTTAGCCTGTTATTTTTTCCATTTATTTCTAGACTCTCCTTTTGAGTCTTAGAGTTTCCATCTCTTTGCTTACAGTATTCTTCCATATTGTAAACCTTCTTTATTAGAACCATCATCATATTAAATGTAGAAATTCTCTGACTGTTCCAATATGAAAATCACTCTTTTTTATACTGAGCTTTCTTCCTTTTCATCACTTGTAATTTTTGGTGAGTGCAAAATATGTATTAGGTAATAAGACCTGAGATAATAAGCCTTTAATGTAATGATTTTTATAGGAGTTGGAGTGTGTTTAACATTTACTTTAGCTGTAGGAATCGGGCTTCAGATTTCTATAATATTATTTTTAATCTCTATTCTTGGTTTGGTTGCTTACCTATGTACTGTTCCTAGAGAGACTCTATGTCTTATAGCATTTTCAGCTTTAATCTACTGTTATTCCCTTCTGATTTATTCTCATTTTCAATCTGCCTCCTACTACTAAACTGGATGGGCTACAGGTATGGATGAAATCTTGGATTTCTTGCAGAGACAACTGATGCTAAACCTTCTTCTCTACCAGTTGTGTAAGTGACCAGTAAGGAAAGTAATGAAAGGCAGCAGATGTCATGAGCTGGATATCTTTGAACTTTGGGAAATGTTTGGGATCCATTTTGTGTGAGGTGTAGGTCTTTCTCACACTCTGAAATAGATTCCTACTTTAATGTCCCCCTCCCACCCCCAGTAGTCTTACTTTTGGGAATCCATGCCTATGCTGGGAGTTCCCAAGACCACCCTCAGGCTCAATGATTCACTGTAAGGACTTATAGAAACTGTTTACTCATGGTTCTAGTTTACTACTCTGACAGAATATAGGTTAAAATCAGCAAAAAGAAAACACATTTATGAGGCAAAGTTCAGGAGAAAGCATGTGTAAGCTTCTAAGTGTTTTCACCCAGTGGAGTAGCATGGACATGCTTATTTCTCCTGGAAAGAGTGTGTGACAAGACATGTGAAATGTTGACAACTGGGGAAGCTCGCTTAAGCCTTGGTGGCTCAAAGAGTAAAGAATCTACCTGCAATGCAGGAGACCTGGGTTCGATTCCTAGGTTGGGAAGATCCCTTGGAGAAGGAAATGGCAACCCACTCCAGTATTCTTGCGTGGAAAATCCCATGGACAGAGGAGCCTGGCGGGCTACAGTACATGGGGTCCCAAAGAGTCGGACACAACTGAGCAACTAACACGTATCCAGTGTTTTTATTGAGGACCGCTCATGTAGGCATGCAGTTCCTGTGTGACTGAACTCAACTACTAAAACTCCAGCCTTTTGAAGCAAAAGTAGTCATTCATCAATAATTATATTTGTTTGTATAAACTGTCTGATTAAACTGCTTAGGCATAGCCCATAGCCTCAGGCATGCAAAAACAGTCATTCTCTATAAAATATATTGTTAGCATAAATTATTTCATCAAAGTGGTACACTGTGGTCTAAGCCCTTAGGCATGCAAAACACTCATATTAGGCAGAATATTCTGAGGGCTCCAAGTTTTTATCCCATGGGCCAAACCTGAAGATAAGCCTTCTTGCAAATATGCAGGGTTTGTGAAAGCCAGGTTTGTTGAGTTAAACCTTTCCCTGCACAATTCCTTTATGTATTTCCTTCCCCTGTTGACTAAGTGCTTGGTTGTATGATTTGCTTTGGTCTGTGAAATATCTGCAGCTGAGATATAAACCATAAGCTTAGTATGCTTTTATGTTTGCCTTCTTGGAAGCTTATTGCTATGTTAATAAGTCCTGTCCAGCATCCTTGAGAATAAATAAACATATGGAACAAAAGTTTCAGCAATTTCATCTTTCTGAGCTGAACTCAATCAACTCACCAAATTATGAAAAATAATGACTTGTTTTTATTTCAAGCAACAAGGTTTTAGAGTAATTTGGTAACCAGGAAAAACATAACTGTTACAGAAATTGGGGCTCCAGAATTTGGAGTGATTCCAGAAGCAAGCTGATTAATGGAACTAAGCCTACTCTATGTACTGTATCTTTATCTACAGCAAAATGTTTCTTAAAGAGTTGTTAATGGCGTACAAGTCAAAATGGAACCCACCCTAAACAGTATTTTTAATCAAGCTAGCCATTAGAAAGGAGTGTGTCTGCATGGTACCCCTGAAGATAAGAGTCATCATGTTTGTTTCTAGCAATTATCTAAGTCCTGTATTAAGTACTGAGCTCAAGTCAACCACATTAGAAACATTTGGACTTGGAGTAGGCTGGATCTCCTACTATAGATACAGAAATTTCCAAAACATACTGAATAGGCAAGAATGTTTTACTTGCAAGCAATAAAGACTAACTGAAAATCTTAATTGAAAAAATTGTTTATTTAAAGGATATTGGAACTCTTAGAATCTAGGGAAGCATTGAGATCGATTGGGAGGTCCGTAGAACCAAGCAGCAGAAATCAGAATGAGTATATTAGAGTGCAAGAACAGACAGATTTGTAAGCACAGCTACTGATGTATGTGAATCTGACCTCTGGCTATTCCTAAGCCTTGTGTCACACCTTTGGCTTTAAAGTCTCCTTGATGAACACTGGGGCAGTGAAAAGGAGGATTTGATTCCTGCAATAGTGAGGGGTGGCCAATTCTTCCTACTCATACCCCAAAGGAGAGCAGGGAAAGAGGGTGTTGGCTACTAAACAGTGAAAAAAGAAATATATCCACTACAGAAGATGATGATGACCACTTGGTGATATCCATAAAGGAGACTGTCTCATCCCTTTAAACCTAAAATCTAGTTAAGTCAGGAAATGGTGCTTCAAAAGAGGAATCCAACCTTGTTCATAAAGCAACTATGTGTCACATATTAACAGCACCATATGCTTCTTTCTTGGACTTGATGAGAACATCAAAGATGTGAGGGTTAGAATGCAAGGATAAATTTTAATAAAATGTAAGCCTCAGGTAGCTATAGTTACCAGATCTTTTGTGATCATTATCTGACATACCTCCATAGAACTATGTCTCTTTTAGGTACAGAAGCTTAAGCCTATTAGAAATTTTAAAGAAATTGTTAAAGAAAAGGAAAATTTTACAAGAGGCTCTGGGAAGGGTTTGGGTTTCCTGGGTGGATGTGGCAGTGCTGATTTACCTGACCTCTAGTTATCGCAGTATTGCAGGTATTAACCTTAATTTTCCATGTACATCTTGTATGTAACAATATGTAAGAAGAGAACAGAAGGAAAATAAAACATTTCTTGAGTTGTTTTTTCCTCCTATTGAGATTTTCCTAGAATGGTTTGTGATATTATGTCTAAAGTTATTAACAAATTTGGTTGATGAAATTATTTATGGATAGAATTAACTCAAGAGAAACAGTTCCTTGAGAGCTTAGCTGTCTAATGCTAGTATAAATTATATACTAGGTAAGTGATCATTATGTATAGACACAGTATGCAGTACTTCTATATTTAAGAATATATTAGACTTAGATCAAATGTTTTTTGTTACTTTTCAATTTTATTCTATCACAGGATACATTTCAGTAAAATGTGTACTGAACTATGTCTCATGATCTGGTATAAATATAAACTGCCTACCTGTGCATTTTGATCAATTCATTATAAGCTGATTTAGTGACAACAGATATTGTACATAGTTAAGTTTCCTTGAGTGATAATTTAAGACTTAAGAATTAACCCCTTTATCCATATCTTTGACAATCCAAAAGAGACAAAGAAAATAATTCAGAATTTAAATATTTTAAAGAATAAGTCTAATATAGATTGACTCTAAAAACATTTTTTTAAAATGTCTAAATAATAGTTCAGAAAGCCTTAATATACTCAATAGGAAAAGAACTCTGTAGATATAAAATCACATGACTCTCATTTTCAGGCCAGCAGCCCAAGAAGCCAAATTAAACTTCTAAATAAAGGTTTTAAAAATCCATTTGAGACAAAAAACACCAACAAAATGAAATCGAGGAAGTGAGGACCCCATTATAAGGAAAGAAATAAAGCAAGGGTACACTCAATTCTTGGCAGAATTGTCTAAAGAGGAGGAATAAATCATAGACCAGGAAACAAGAGACCAGTCACAGCTCTAATCAGCTTTTAATGAGCACCTGTTGGCTTATTTGTGACTATTTAAAGCCAAAATAATAATAAGGTAGTGTGAAATTTAGAGTGTATATAGCAGTAAAACATAAAAGCGCAGAGTCAAAGGATGGATAATTAAAATTATACAGTTTTTAAGGCTCTTACCCTGTTTGTGAAATATTATTTCAAGGTTCTATGTGAATTTTCTGAGATGGTGATTGGTGAGCTGAAATGGGACTAAGAGGGAAAAGATTTGTAATGGAGAATCAATAAAAGCCTCCATCTACACATGAGTGCTTTCAAGCTAGCACGGTCCTCAGATTTGTTGAGTTGGGATGAGGGAACTGGGCCTTTTCATCCCTGGGATAAGCAGTCATTAGATGTTGTTGACTGCCCCTTGCAAGGAAACATGAACTTCCAAGAGGGAGTTTTCTTCAGCTATGTGTGTGTTAGTCGTTCAGTTGTTTCTAACTCTTCGCAACTCCACAGAGTATAGCTTGCCAGCCTCTGTCCATGGGATTCTCCAGGCAAGAATACTGGAGTGGGTTGCCATTTCCTTCTCCAGGGGATCTTCCTCACTCAGGAATCAAATCCAGGTCTTCCACATTGCAGGCAGATTCTTTACCACCTGAGCCACCGGGGAAACCCCCTTCTTCAGATGAGTCAATCCCAAATATAGCTGAGAGCCATCTTACATCCGTGCTTCCAACAACTGGGGCAAGTCCTTTATTTCTGAAGGGAAATTTGGTGCAACGCAACAACCACTAAAGTGTATGTGTTTGTAGGGATGTAGAGAATTGGTGGAAGTATACGCACGGGGTTCTTCATATTGTCCTCTTAGAAACCTAGAATTGGGTGGTATGTGGGAAATATTGAAATATCAATTTTTCCCTGACATATCTGTCCATTATTACTTTACAAATATAACTTCTAACAACATTTCTTGCAATTTGTAAGGACACACAAACTGGTATTTTAATTTCAGCATTCTTTTGCATTTCATACTGACTATTTTTCTTTGAGGACAATGATCATCATTATACCAATCAATTTAAAGGAAAATAAGAATATTCCTTTAGCAAGTTTATTCAATCTAAAAGATTTCCTTATCTATATTCAGTACATCAGATTTTCTTCTCAGTTCTAAAGCTGTGAGTGGGAGAAAATACTATTCTTGCTACTTTAGTTGCCAACCAATGATAGGTCTCTTTGAGCAGAAAACCAATTAGTAGTTATTCTTATTCTGTGGTTGGATTTAAGAGTGCTTTCATATTGAAAAACAAAAAGAAAAGAAAGCTTAGTGCACTGTTCGCTGATCATAGATTTTTCCTTTGGCTTAAAGTAGTTCCTGATCATAGTCTCAAGTCTTATTGAGTCAGATTTATAGCTTTATGCATTTCACTTCTTTTAAGCATCAGTAATTCTGAGTTAGAGGATTGTAAGAGTTCATGGAGAATACTAGTCATAGTCCAAAATGAATAACTGAAATGGATGCCTAGAAGACAGCATGATTTTCTCTATCAAAGGTATGTTGATATTCTGTTTCCTTCAATTTAAAAAGAGCTATGATGGACAGATGTAGCAACGACTTGGTTTTAGAGTCAACAAATTATTTTGAAGGGAAGCTTGATCAGAGAATAACTGTGATGCTTGTGAGTGGATTTATGAACAAGAATTATGTAAAGATATTTCCCTAACAGAAGGGATATGTAAAATTGTTTCTATGTTGATAAGGCAACTTATATCTCTATAGACTATTACTAAAGTCCAAGCATTTATTAGCCATGATTTTTCTTACCCAACATTGAAGGTATATGAATGTAAGCTTTTTTATTGTACATATGCTGCAAAGTAGTTACTCAAAGTGCAACTGATAACACATCAGTCGATTTTGAGATATTTTAAAAGGTAATGGAATTTCTGTATTTTTTGTAGCAAATTATCACCACCACATACTATCTTGAATACAATATTGATTATATCACTTTATAAAATAGTCTGCCTGAGGTTTAAGTTACTGACTTTAGCATCTTATTGGTCTGATAATTGCATTTCAGTTTGCTTTGGGAAACCATGCCTGGATTAATTGAGTCATTATAGTTAAAGTTGGTAATAAACAACAATAGGAAATATTTGTCTGTTCAAGGGCTGTTATTGCCTTTAACCACTTTGAATTATTAAACCATCCAAATCAATACTGCTCACTTATTTTTAATAATGAGTTCAATGACAGAAAAGTAAACAGTTTTAGGAAATGACTTTCTTTTTGAAGCCCAGCACATGTTGCTATGTATGCAGAGTGCAGAGTGAACTTGCTGCAGCTTTTGGCAGTTTTAAAATTATTGTTAATTAACTTTTCTGCTGAAATTCCTGGAAGCTCAACTACAGTTGATGAGTTATCATGCTACAGCCAATAAATCCTGAAGTAATTTCATAAACATAGTTATTTAACCTAAATTGGATTCTCCATCAATCGAGACAAATCAATTTTTAAATGCCATATTATTGTGAATTTTTATAGTACTGCTTTATACTTCTATTGGATTACACTTAAAGCATTTAACATTTATGAATTCTAATATCTCTGCACAGTACTAAAAAGGAATATTATTAATAGTGATATATATAGAATGTATACTTAAAATATATTTGTTTATCAAAATTGATATGTAGCAGATATTCTGTGGTTTTTGATATAAGGAAAAGTGAACTAGGATCAGTAGCTGTCAGCTGTACTTTTAGTTCTACCCTGTATAATTTTCATGAACTCCAACAAGTCATGTAATTTACTGAGGCTGAGTTTATGCCTTGGCAAATGAAAATAATGCACCAAATTCTGGTAAAGACATAGAGTTATATCAGAAGTGCCTTATAAAATATGAAAGATTTTGCAAGAACAGAAGATTATTTTTACTGTCTATTGTTATTTTTCATTAATTCAAATTTGTTAAATTCACATTCTATATTTCTATGTAGCTATATTTTATGAGACTGTAATGATTCCAAATTTGTTTCCAAGGTTATCATGGATTGTGTATAATTTTTTCTTGATTTGAGATTCAGTATGAGTTGTTCCAGGGATCACTATATGCATATATAAGATGTAGAAATTGATCTCTTAGATAGTAAAATATGCAAAGAAGATCCCATATTAGATAAAACACTTTGAGCACTCTGAGTTAGAACTGGAATTTGTGATTGTGAAAGAATTTCAGAGCAATGATTCATTTCTTATTAGTATAATCAATATGTAAAGAAAACTTTGGTTAAAGAAATGTCTTAAAATATGTGTTATAACAGGATAAAGGAAGTAAAATTCTACTTAAAGTCTAGTTTAGTATTTTCTGAAAAAAGTGAGGATGGAAAGAGATCGACATATTTAGTTCTGGATAACTATTGTTTGTGCCAAGCACAATTAAATAATTCATTCACTCATTTATTAATGAAGCCCTGTATTGACTATATGCTCTGTGTTTATTGCTGGGTGCTGACTCTGCAAGGATGTGAAAGAATGGTTCTACTCCCAGTATAGCAGGGGAAGACAAGTTGTAAGAGATGATTACAGCAACGTTCTCTGTGCCATAGTCTGTATATGTCTAAAATGTTAAAATCACATCAATCAAAGGTGTAATTGAGAGTGCTAAGAAGCCTTCCCAGAGGGTAGATGTTTGGATCTTGTGTTAGCTGGTCAGTTTTACATAATGCCTTCCATTTTTATCTCTGCACTTTTTTTTTCTTTCTAGTGAGAGAGTTAATCCATTTTGCTATTTTTATGCTCTGCTTACCTCATTTCATAGAATGTTATAAAGATCCTCTGTGTGTGTGCTCAGTCACTTCAGTCATATCCAACACTCTGTGACCGTTAAAGACTGTAGCCTGCCAGGCTCTCCTATCAATGGGATTCTCCAGGCAAGACTACTGTAGTGGGTTGCCATACCCTCCTCCAAGGGATCTTGCTGACCCAGGGATTGAACTCACATCTCCTTCATTGCTGGTGAATTCTTTACTGCTGAGCCACCAGGGAAGACTCTATCTCTCAGTTTACACAGAATCACACAATGCCACAACCCCAGAACTGTTTCTGGAAGACAGAGGACCAGAAAATGGGCCTTCTGACTTTCATCCAGGCTATTATCTCTCCTCATGTATCTATTTTCATATAATGTTCTCAGTTCCATCCAGATTCAGAAAGCTAAGTCATACAATAATACAATTTGCTTTTATTTTATATATCCATTTGTATCCAGCTTCAGACCTACTTTTGGTACAAAATCTGATGAAAATTTTTTTCTAAATTTATTTATTTTTTAATTGAAGGTAATTGCTCTATAGAATTTTGAAACATCAACAAGAATCAACCATAGGTACACCTATGTCCCCTCCTTCCCGAACCTCCCTCGCATCTCCATCCCAACTCCACCACTCTAGGTTGATACAGAGCCCCTGTTTGAATTCCCTGAGACATACAGAAAATTCCCATTGGCTATTTATTTTACATATGTATTGTAAGTTTCCATGTTATTTCCTCCATACATCACACCTTCTCCCTGATCCCCTACCCCTGTGTTCATAAGTCTGTTCTCTATTTCTGTTTCTCCATTGCTGCCCTGCAAATAGATTCGTCAGTACCATCTTTCTAGATTCCATGTATATGTATTAGTATACAATATTTATATTTCTCATTCTGACTTACTTCACTCTGTATAATAGGCTCGAGGTTCATCCACCTCATTAGAACTGACTCAAATGAATTCATTTTTATGGCTGAGGAATATTCCATTGCATATATGTACCACAGCTTCTTTATCCATTCATCTGTCAATGGACATCTAGATTGCTTCCATATTCTAGCTTTATAAATCGTGTTGCAGTGAACATTGGGTACATATTTCTTTTTCAATTTTGGTTTCGTCAGGATATATGCCTAGTAATGGAATTGCTGGGTCCTATGGTAGTTTTATTCCTAGTTTTTTTTTAAGGAATGTCCATACTGTCTTCCATGGTGACTATATCAATTTACATTCCCACTACAAATGCAAGAGAGTTCCCTTTTCTCCACATCCTCTCCAGCACTTATTTATTGTTTGTAGGCTTTTTGATGATGGCCAACTTCATCAAGTCATGTAATTTACTAAGGCTGAGTTTATGCCTTGTCAAAGGAAAACAATGCACCGAATTCTTGTGACTGGTGTGAGGTGATATCTCATTGTACTTTTGATTTGCATTTCTCTAATAATGAGCGATGTTGAGCATCTTTTCATGTGTTTGTTAGCCATCTGTATGTCTTCTTTGAAGAAATATCTGTTTAGGTTTTTTCCCCCACTTTTTGACTGGGTTGTTTGTTTTTCTGCTATTGAGTTGTATGAGCTGCTTGTATATTTTGGAAATTAATCCTTTGTCAGTTGTTTCCTTTACTATATTTTCTCCCATTCTGAAAGTTGTATTTTCACCTAGTTTGTAGTTTCCTTTGCTGTGAAAAAGCTTTTAAGTTTAATTATGTCCCACTTGTTTACTTTTGTTTTTATTTCCATTACTCTAGGAAGTGGGTCATAAGGGATCTTGCTTTGATTTATGTCATCAAGTGTTCTGCCTATGTTTTCCTCTAAAACTTTTATAGTTTCTGGTCTTATATTTAGGTCTTTAATCCATTTTGAGTTTATCTTTGTGTATGGGGTTAATTGATTAATTGAAGTTGCTCAGTCATATCTGACTCTTCAACCCCATTGACTATAGCCTACGAGGCTTCTCCATCCATGGGATTTTCCAGGCAAGAGTACTGGAGTGGGTTGCCATTTCCTTCTCCAGGGGATCTTTCCAACCCAGGGATTGAACCCAGGTCTCCAGCATTTCAGGCAGACGCTTTACCCTCTGAGCCACCAGTGTTAGGAAGTGTTCTAATTTCATTATTTTACATGTAGCCGTCCCATTTTCCCACCACCATTTGTTGAAGAGGCTGTCTTTGCCCCATTGTATATTCTTATCTCATTTGTCAAAAATAAGGTACCCATAGGTGTGTGAGTTTATCTTTGGGCTCTCTATCCTGTTCCATTGGTCTATATTTCTGTTTTTGTACCAGTACCATACTGTCTTGATTTCTGCAGCTTTATAATATAGTCTGAAGTCAAGAAGGTTGATTCCTCTAGCTCCATTCTTCTTTCTCAAATCTGCTTTGGCTATTTGGGGGTCTTATGTGTTTCCATATGAATTGTGAAATTTTTTGTTCTAGTTCTGTAAAAAATGCCCTTGGTAATTTGATAGGGATTACATTGAATCTGTAGATTGCATTTGGTAGTATAGTTATTTTCACAATATTGATTTTCCTACTCAAGAACATGGAATATCTCTCCATCTGTTTATGTCATCTTTGATTTCTTTTATCAGTGTCTTATAATTTTCCATATATGATTCTTTGTTACTTTAGGTAGCTTTACTCCTAGATATTTTATTCTTTTTGTTACAGTGGTGAATGTGATTGATTCATTATTTTCTCTTTCTGATTTTTCATTGTTAGTATATAGGGATGCAAGTGATTTCTGTATATTGACTTTGTATCCTGCAACTTTGCTAAATTCACTGATGAGCTCTAGTAATAGTTTTTTTATGATAGTTTCTTTTGGGTTTTGTCTGTATAGTATCATGCCATCTGCAAATAGTGAGTGTTTTACTTCTTATTTTCCAATCCCAACTCCTTTTATTTCTTTTTCTTCTCTAATTGCTATAGCTAGGACTTCCAGGAGTATGTTGAATAATAGTGGTGTGGATGGACAACCTTGTCTTGTTCCTCATCTTAGAGGAAATGCTTTCAGCTTTTCACCATTGAGAATAATGTTTGCTGTGGGCCTATCATATATTGCCTTTATTATGTTGAGGTAGATTTCTTCTATATCCATTTTTTGAAGCATTTTTAGCATAAATAGGTGCTGAATTTTGTCAAAAGATTTTTCTGCAGCTTTTGAGATTATCATTTTGTTTTATCTTTCAATTTGTTAATATGGTGTATCACATTGATTGATTTGCATATATTGAAGAATCCATGCATCCCTGGAATAAACCCAACTTGATCATCATGTGTGAACTTTTTTGTGTGTTGTTGAATTATGTTAGCTAGAATTTTGTCGAGAATTTTTGCATCTATGTTCACCAGTGATATTGACCTGTAATTTTTGTGTGTTGTCTTTGCCTAGTTTTGGTATCAGGGTGATTGTGGCCTCATAGAATGAGTTTGAAAGTGTTCATTCCTCTGTAATTTTTTGGAAGAGTTTCAGAAAAATAGACATTAGCTCTTCTGTAAATGTTTGATAGAATTCCCCTGTAAAGCCATCCAGCCCTGGGCTTTTGTTCTTTGTGAGGTTTTTGATCATAGTTTTGATTTCAGTGTTTGTAACTGGCTTGTTTGTAATTTCTATTTCTTCTTAGTTCAGTCTTGGAAGGTTGAACTTTTCTAAGTATCTGTCCATTTCCTCTAGGTTGTACATTTCATTAGCATATAATTGCTGATAATATTCTGTTATGATCCTTTGTATTTCTGTGTTTTCTGTTGTAACCTCTCCTTTTTCATTTCTAAGTTTGTTGATTTGATTTTTCTCCCTTTTTTTTCTTGATGAGTCTGGTTAGTGGTTTGTTAATTTTATCTTCTCAAAGAACCAGATTTTAATTTTATTGATCTTTGCTATTGTTTCCTTCATGTCTTTTTCAGTTATTTCTGCTCTTATAATTAGAGATTTATTTCCTGCTGACTTGGGGTTTTTTGCTCTTCTTTTACTAACTGCTTTAGATGTAGACTTAAGTTGTCTGTTCGAAGTTTTTCTTGTTTCTTGAGGTAGGATTGTATTGCTATAAACATCTTAGAACTGCTTTTGCTGAATTCCATAGGTTTTGTGATTTTGTTGCCATTTGTTTCTAGAAATCTTTTGATTTCCTTTCTTATTTCTTCAGTAACCTCTTCATTATTTAGCAATGTATTGTTTATTCTCCTTGAGTTTGTGTTTTTTTTGTAGTCGCCCCCCACCCCCTGGCCCCGTAGTTGATTTCTAGTCTCATACTGTTGTGGTAAGAGAAGTTATTTGATATGATTTCAATTTTCTTAAATTTACTGAGGCTTGATTTGTGGTCCAAGATGTGGTCTATCCCAGAGAATGTTCCATGTGCACTTGAGGAGACGGTGTATTCTTCTTCTACATTTGGATGGAAAGTCCTGAAAATATCAAATAGGTCCATTTGGCCTAATGTTTCATTTAAGATTAGTGTTTCCTTATTGATTCTTTGCCTTGATGATCTGTCCTTTGATGTAAATGGAGTGTTAAAGTCCCCTACTATTATTCTGTTACTGTTGATTTCCCCTCTTATGCCTGTTAGTGTTTGCCTTATGTATTGAGGTGTTCCTATGTTGGGTGCATAAATATTTACAATTGTTATGTCTTCTTTCTGGATTGATCCCTTGATCATTATGTAGTGTCCTTCTTTGTCTGTTATAATATTCTTTAAAGTCTATTTTGTTTGAAATAAAGATAGCCACTCTGGATTTCTTTTGGTTTACATTTGCATGGAATATCTTTTTCCATCCTTTTACTTTCAGTCTGTATGTGTCTCTAGGTCTGAAGTGGGTCTTTTGTAGGCAGCATATATATGGGTCTTATTTTTGTATCCATTCAGTCAGTATGTATCTTTCAGTTGGTGCATTTAATCCATTTACATTTAAAGTAATCATTGATATATATGATCTTATTGGCATCTTCTTAATTGCTTTGTGTTTGTTTTTGTATGTCTTTCCTTTCTCTTGTATTTACTGGCTAGGTTAAGTCCCTTTAGTATTTGTTACAAGGCTGGTTTTGTGGTGCTAAATTCCTTTCACTTTTGCTTGTCTGTGAAGCCTTTGATTTCTGCATCAGTTTTGAATGAGATCTTTGCTGGGTAAAGTAATCTTGGGTGTAGATTTTTTTCTTTCAGTACTTTAAATATAACCTGTCATCCCCTTCTGGCCTGCAGAGTTTCTGCTGAAAGATCCATTGTTAATCATATGGGCTCTCCTTTGTATGTTACTTCTTGTTTTTCCCTTACTACTTTTTTGTGTTTAATCTCTGTTAGCTTGGTTAGTGTGTCTTGATGTGTTTCTCCTTGGGTTTATCCTATAAGGGACTCTGCATTTCTTGGACTTGATTGACTATTTCCTTTCCCATGTTGGGAAATTTTCAACTATAATTTCTTCAAAATATTCCTCAATGCCTTTCTTTTTTCTCCTCTTCCTCTGGGATCCCTATAATTCAAATATTAGTGCATTTACCATTGTCCCAGTGATCTCAGAGGCTATCCTCAATTCTTTTAATTCTTTTCCTTTATTCTGCTCTTCAGCAGTTATTTCCACAATTTTATCTTCCAGCTCACCTATCTGTTCTGCTTAAGTTATTTTGCTATTGCTTCCTTCTAGAGTATTTATTTCAGTAATTGTGTTATTCATCTCTGTTTATTCTTTATTTCTTCTATGTTCTTGGTGATTGTATTAAGTCTGTTAGTTTTTTCTTGCATTTTCTCCATTCTATTTTCAAGTCTTTGGAACATCTTTACTATCATTATTCTGAATTCTCTTTCATGTAGACTGCTTATTTCCTCTTCGTTTATTTGGTCTTATGAATTTCTGTCTTTTATTTGTGCTGTATTTCTCTGTCTGCTCTTTTTTTTTTTTTTTTTCTAACTCACTCAGTTTGAGGTCTCCTTTTCCCAGGCTTTAGGGTTATATTCCTTCTTCCTTTTGGTTTTTGCCCTTGGAGGGAAAGATATGTTGAGTGGTTTGTGTTGACTTGTTAAGGGTGACTTGTGCCTGTGTTCTAGTGGAAGGAGGTCAAGCAGTTCAAGCAGATAATTACAGAAATAATGGGACATATACATACACTCATACACACAGTTATAACGAAAGTATTCTAAAGAAAAGAATACAGAAAATTAACTTGGTGGACAAGGGGAACCAAAAGTGATATGAACCAATGAAAAGCAAAGATAACTAATGCACAATCTGGAAAACTGAGCCTGAGCAGGTTGCCAACAAGGGGAATATAGCAAAGAGAGCACAACAATTTAACTTACCTGGTGAAAAAAAGAGAGTGAGGGAAAAAAGAGAAGAAAAAGAGAAAAACAAAGAGGGAAAGGGAGAGAAAAGAAAAAAGGAAGAGAGGGTAAAAAAAAAAAAACAGATTGAAAAGAAAAAATAGAAAAGCAAAGATAAATATACATATGTGAAAAAGATTTTTATATATTCAGGAATAGCTACAGCTGGTAAAGAACTATAAAAAAGGCAGTCAAATATATCAAAAACTAAATCAGAAAAGTCACCAAAAAATGGGTGAAAAAATCTTAAAAAGAATTTTTTTTAAACAAGAAAAAACAAAGAGGAAAACTTCACAAAAGGCTAATGTGAAGGTGGAAATACATAGGGGCAATAAGCAGTGTGATTTATTAGGAAAAAAAAAATGTTTTTAGGGTCATAGTTCTTCTTGGTTGTGGAGTCTGCCCCCGTGGATGGGGTTGGATTAGTGTCCTGTGATGTTTTCCTTGTTGGGGGAGCTTGTGCCTGTGTTCTGGTTGATGGAGCTGGATCTCATCTCTCTGAAGGGCAGTGTAGTGTCCAGTAGTAGGTTTTGGAGTGTCTCTGGATTCAGTATGTCTTTAGGCAGTTCTTCTGGCTTTGGCAGTTTCTGCAGCTTCTTCAAAGTAGCCCTCTCAGCATATCTTCACTGCCACCAGCCCCCTACTTGTCCCAGGAGTCTTTGCCAGTTTTTCTGTTCCCCGGTCCCACCCTGCACTGCAGGCTGATGCTTGCTAGGTAAGGGCTTGTGTGGATCTTTTCTTGGCTCCCCAGCCCTGCCCTCTGTGTCGTGGAAACTTGTGTGGGCTTCCCTCAGCCCCCTGGGCTCACCCTCTATGTTGAGGGGCTTGTGTGCATTTCTCTCATCTCACCAGGTCTGCCCTCTGTGTGACAGTGCTTGTGTGCACTTGTCTTGGCTCCCTGGGCCTGCTGTCTGTGTTGCAGGCTTGTGTGCACTTGTCTTGGCTCCCCAGGCCTGCCCTCTGTGTTGCAGGGCTTGTGTGTTCTTCTTTTGGCTCGCTGGGCTGCCCTCTGGGCCATGAGGCTTGTGTGCACTGGAGAGGTTGGTATGCTGTGACTCTCTGGGCCCCCTGGGCCTGCCCTCTGGATGAAGTATTTCAGAGAGAAAAAGGGAAGGACACTGAGTGGGGTGGGGAAGGGAGAAGGAATGAAAGTGGGAGAACGAAGGGATAAAAAGGGGGGTAAAGGTAGAAATGGAAGAAAGAGAAAGAGAGAGGTGTTTACATGACTTACTATAGGTAACAAAGCAATTCATTGTGTGCAGAATATTGAAAAAAAATTCTCTGGTTATATACAGATATATAATTTGTGTCATTGGATTTGTAAAGATTGCTCACGAACCAATTTCAAATAAAATTATATGCTGGGTTAGAGTAAGCATTTGAAACTTTATCTTTAAGTTTCAAATGCTTACTCTAACCCAGCATATAATTTTATTTCTAAGGTCTTAAAGAAACAGGGATCTATGAAATATAAAACACTAAATTAATTTGTGTGATTTTTTTGTTCTGGTGCAATTTTCACAAATACATTAAGATATATGCAAGTTTGTTTGTGCCCAAATACCGGCTTTTTCTCAGAGGTTATCCACTTTTCTGTCCTGATGACACTTCCACTGAATTTTAAGGTCAGTGTAACAGCAGATTCCTTTTTTGCCCTGATTCTTTATTTCAGAGCAGTTATACTTATCTATTTAATAATGCTGCATTTGAAGGAAAACTATTATTAACTTTTTGTTAATTGTATTTTTTTGGTAGAACCCCAGTAGAGATTTCTTAATACCCCACTGGGAAATGAATAGGTAATCCCATTATCAGAGCCCTGTTTAATGGAGGTTTCCAGTATTCCCTCTGTTTGCCTTTCAGCAGCTAATAGTACCTTAAGTAGCTAATTGTACGTTAAGGTAACAATTCTAGGCCATAAAAAATGTCAATATTTGGCCATTATGACCTTTTAAAATTTATTTTCTTTTCTTTCAGGTGGTGAATGAAGGGGTCAAGTAGTGGACTTGGATTCAAATTTCAATTTTTTCTACACATCAAATTTAATTAGGCCTATGTCCTTGTACTAGTTTTCTTTTGAAATCATTATTGCTACCCAATCATTCCATGGTCACTGGCAATAATAATAGATTTACCTTTTTAAAAGAAAATCTGTTTCTTCTATTTTAAAATTAGTGTCAAGTTTCACTAGGTGTTTTTAGACACTGTCAGTTTTATTTTGTGCGGATTATTTCCTACAAAGACTAACTATTCCCCACACCAATCTTTTTTTCTTATTTTCTAATTCATTTGTTAGGATTCATTATTTTTTCCTCTGTAGCAGTATGCAGGGAAATAATTTAGGTAGTTTGTTCTGATTTATGTTGAAAAGGATAGGCCAATAATATTTAATATGAATTCGTTAACCTGAATTTGTTTTGAGTTGTTAACTAATATGTGGGCAAATTGTGATACATCTCTCTCAGATATTCTAGGTCATTCTATCATCGCTGTTGCTAATCCAATTCTTCCATGTATTTTCAGTGACTTATGGTGGGGCTTCCCAGGTGGCCCTAGTGGTAAAGAACCCACCTGCCATTGCAGGAGATATAAGAGACACAGGTTTGATCCCTGGGTTGGGAAAGAAGGACATGGAAATCCACTCCAGTATTCTTGCCTGGAGAATCACATGGACAGAGGAATCTGGCAGGCTACAGTCCATGGGATCGCACAGAATCAGACATGACTGAAGTGACTTGTGCTCACTCACTATAGTGAATTAATAGTTAAAATTGAATAAGCACTGTTCATGTTAGACCTGTGATAAGTGTTTCCATGCATTATCACATTTAATTCTCATATCAGCCTTGTAAGGATTCCCTATTTATGTTAATAAAAATAGATATCTATTATGTTCCTCAATAGATAAGAAGTTGAGGCAGAAAGAAGTTACACACTTTGCCACAGGCTGGCAGGTTGTAGACCCACAGTTAGAAATAAGGCAGCTTAACTCTGAAATTGGTCTCTCCATTCTTCTCTATATTACCATATCAGCAGAGGAGAAGGCCATGTATAAATGGCGGAATCAAAGAGCTGTGTTTTTAGTGTATACATAAAATAAAACAAAACAAAATATTTACACATTACAATGCTGATTTATACTTTGTTTTTATTTTCTGCTTCAAATTCTAAGCATTTTTTTCTGTAGTAGGGTAAATAACCCTTGTCAAACATGATATAATAATGATATCATAAAATATAGTATAAAGATACCATGATTTACTTAATTATTCTCTACTTTTTAAAATTAGAGCATAATTGCTTTACAATGTTAGTTTCTGCTGTACTACAATGTGGATCAGCTGTAAGTATACATAGATCTGATAGATAGAGTGCCTGATGAACTATGGAATGAGGTTCGTGACATTGTACAGGAGACAGGGATCAAGACCATCCCCATGGAAAAGAAATGCAAAAAAGCAAAATGGCTGTCTGGGGAGGCCTTACAAATAGCTGTGAAAAGAAGAGAAGTGAA
>NW_011495026.1:2385785-2404173 GCF_000754665.1 Bison bison bison | reverse complement strand
CTGGGGAGGCCTTACAAATAGCTGTGAAAAGAAGAGAAGTGAAAAGCAAAGGAGAAAAGGAAAGATATAAACATCTGAATGCAGAGTTCCAAAGAATAGCAAGAAGAGATAAGAAAGCCTTCTTCAGCTATCAATGCAAAGAAATAGAGGAAAACAACAGAATGGGAAAGACTAGAGATCTCTTCAAGAAAATTAGAGTTACCAAAGGAACATTTCATGCAAAGATGGGCTCGATAAAGGACAGAAATGGTATGGACCTAACAGAAGCAGAAGATATTAAGAAGAGGTGGCAAGAATACACAGAAGAACTGTACAAAAAAGATCTTCACGACCCAGATAATCACGATGGTGTGATCACTGACCTAGAGCCAGACAACCTGGAATGTGAAGTCAAGTGGGCCTTAGAAAGCATCACTATGAACAAAGCTAGTGGAGGTGATGGAATTCCAGTTGAGCTATTCCAAATCCTGAAAGATGATGCTGTGAAAGTGCTGCACTCAATATGCCAGCAAATTTGGAAAACTCAGCAGTGGCCACAGGACTGGAAAAGGTCAGTTTTCATTCCAATCCCAAAGAAAGGCAATGCCAAAGAATGCTCAAACTACCGCATAGTTGCACTCATCTCACATGCTAGTAAAGTAATGCTCAAAATTCTCCAAGCCAGGCTTCAGCAATATGTGAACCGTGAACTTCCTGCTGTTCAAGCTGGTTTTAGAAAAGGCAGAGGAACCAGAGATCAAATTGCCAACATCTGCTGGATCATGGAAAAAGCAAGAGAGTTCCAGAAAACCATCTATTTCTGCTTTATTGATTATACCAAAGCCTTTGACTGTGTGGATCACAATAAACTGTGGAAAATTCTGAAAGAGATGGGAATACCAGACCACCTGATCTGCCTCTTGAGAAATTTGTATGCAGATCAGGAAGCAACAGTTAGAACTGGACATGGAACAACAGACTGGTTCCAAATAGGAAAAGAAGGACGTCAAGGCTGTATATTGTCACCCTATTTATTTAACTTATATGCAGAGTACATCATGAGAAACGCTGGACTAGAAGAAACACAAGCTGGAATCAAGATTGCCAGGAGAAATATCAATAACCTCAGATATGCAGATGACACCACCCTTATGGCAGGAAGTGAAAGGAACAAAAAAGCCTCTTGATGAAAGTGAAAGTAGAGAGTGGAAAAGTTGGCTTAAAGCTCAACATTCAGAAAACGAAGATCATGGCATCCAGCCCCACCACTTCATGGGAAATAGATGGGGAAACAGTGGAAACAGTGTCAGACTTTATTTTTTGGGGCTCCAAAATCACTACAGATGGTGGCTGCAGCCACAAAATTAAAAGACGCTTACTCCTTGGAAGGAAAGTTATGACCAACCTAGATAGCATATTGAAAAGCAGAGACATTACTTTGCCAACAAAGTTCCATCTATTCAAGGCTATGGTTTTTCCTGTGGTCATGTATGGATGTGAGAGTTGGACTGTGAAGAAGGCTGAGCACCGAAGAATTGATGCTTTTGAACTGTGGTGTTGGAGAAGACTCTTGAGAGTCCCTTGGACTGCAAGGAGATCCAACCAGTCCATTCTGAAGGAGATCAGCCCCTGGATTTCTTTTGACGGAATGATGCTAAAGCTGAAACTCCAGTGTTTTGGCCACCTCATGCAAAGAGTTGACTCATCAGAAAAGACTCTGATGCTGGGAGGGATTGGGGACAAGAGGAGAAGGGGATGACAGAGGATGAGATGGCTGGATGGCATCACTGACTCGATGGACATGAGTCTGAGTGAAGTCTGGGGGTTGGTGCTGGACAGGGAGGCCTGGCGTGCTGTGATTCATGGGGTCCCAAAGAGTTGGACAGGACTGAGTGACTTATCTAATCTGATCTGATCTGATACATATATCCACTCCCTCTTGAACCTCCCTCCCATTAATCCCCCCATCCCACCCCTCAAGGTAATCACAGATCACCAACCTAAGATCCTTATGCTATACAGCAACTTCCCACTAGCTATCTTACATTAGGTTGTATATATGTCAATCTTACTCTCCCAATTCATCTCATCCTCCCCTTCCCCTCTTGTGTCTACATGTCCATTCTCTACATCTGCATCTCTATTCCTGCCATGAAAATAGGTTTATCTGTACCAGTTTTATAGATTTCATGCATATCCATTAATACATGATATTTGTTTTTCTCTTTCTGACTTATTTTATTCTATATTACAGACTCCCTAGGTCCATCCACATCACTACAAATGACTGAATTTCATTCCTTTTTATGGCTGGGTATTATTCCATTGTATTTATGTACCATATCTTCTTCTCTACTTCTGAATATTTATACTGTTTTTAATTTTATAGCATCATAGAGAAATTAATACATGTTGATGCATTGCTATCTTAGCTTGGAGTACTATAACAAAATAGTACCACCTGGGTGGCTTATATGACAGAAATGTGTTTCTTACAGTTCTGGAAGCTGGATGACCCAAGATCAGGGAGCCAGCATAGACACAAAGTTTGGTTCTGGTTATAGTCCTCTTCTAGGCTGTAGACTGTAAACTGTAGACCTATCCTTATGAGAGCAGAAAGGGGAAAAAGCTTTCTCATGACTCATAATAAGAGTACTAATCCCATTCATGAGGGATCAACTCTCAGGACTTCCTCTAATCCCAATCACCTCCAAAGCCCTAACTCCTAATACCATCACATGGCAGGAAGATAGGGGCTCAACATAGCAATTTGTGGGGGGACAAACATTCCACCTATAACAATAAATAATTATTTCTTTCATATGAATTTTTATGCAGAGGATTTTGTGATCAAAGATTTTGAGCATGAGTCACTAGACACTTCAGCTAAGGAAGCACTCTTTGGAGCCTCCCTCCCCTGCAAGAATCTCACACTTGCATAAATCTCCAACTAATAAATGCAGAACATACCTGTGAATTGTTCTAGTCAGTAAAGTTTATCAAAGATGATGTGTAGTCAATCCCCTTGATTAGATTACATTATATGGCAAAGATTTTTTTCCAGATGTAATTTGTGTCACAGATCCATTGTTTTTGAGTTAAAGAAAAATTGTCCTGGGTGGACTTGGCTTAATCCAGTGAAAGCTCTTAAAAGAGGATTGTAGATTCTCTCTGTGTTCAGAAATGGTTTCCTGTAGGCCTTGGCTAAGGAAGTTATCATGAATTCAATTGATGTAAGAAAATGACTCTGTTAACAACCTCAAAGAGCTTGGAAGAATATTTTTCTCTGCTCATGCCTCCAGGTTTGAGCATAGTCCAGCCAACACCCTGACTGTAGACTTGTAAGACCCAGAATAGAAGACCCATCTAAGCTATGCTAGGTTTCTGACCCATGGACACTGTGAAATAAATGTATCTTAGGCCATTAAGTTTGTGGAGTCAGTGCTGTAAGTTTCAGTCAGTCTGAAAGGCCTGAAAACAAGGTGATCTCCTGGTCTAAGTGCAGGAGAAGACCAGTGTTCCAGTTCAACAGTAAGAAAGAGAGTGAATTATTCCTTCCCCCACATTTTGTTCTATTCAGGCTCTCAACACTTTGGGTGACTTCCACACTATCCACATTGAGAAGGGCAATCTGCTTTACTCAGTCTACTTATTCAAATGATAATTTCTTCCTTGAACATCTTGAGACACACCCAGAAATAATGTTTAGTCAAATATATGAATATCCTTTGTCCTGGTCAAGCTGGCCGTTAAAGGACAGATCATAAACTCAGCCATCATGGGACAAATCAAAGAATGGAACAAGAGAGGAACCCAAGAGGCATAATGTTTTTCAGAAGGCAAGAAACCTACGGGAGAAAAATAAACTTGGTGATGGTAAAGAGATATTCTGTACCATGTAGCAGTGCATGCATGGACCTTTTGAAGGAGGACACAATTATTTTCATTACCTCCACCATGTTTGGCCCCAGGTAAATAACAGGGAGGGAACACAGTACCCATCAGAACAAGACCCAGTTTCCCTGTCAGTCAGTCTCTCCCATCAGGAAGCTTCCATAAGCCTCTTATACTTCTCCATCAGAGGACAGACAGACTGAAAACCACAATCACAGAAAACTAACCAATCTGATCACATGGACCACAGCCTTGTCTAACTCAATGAAACTTTGAGCCTTGCCATGTAGGGCCACGCAAGACGGATGAGTCATGGTGGAGTGTTCTGACAAAACGTGGTCCACTAGAGAAGGGAATGGCAAACCTCTTCAGTATTCTTGCCTTCAGAACCTCATGAACAGTATGAAAAAGCAAAAAGATAGGACACTGAAAAATGAATTCCCAAGGTCGGTAGCTGCCCAATATGCTACTGGAGATCAGTGGAGAAATTATTTCAGAAAGAATGAAGGGATGGAGCCAAAGCAACACCCACTTGTGGATGTGATTGCTGATGGAAGTGAGGTCCGATGCTGTAAAGAACAATATTGCATAGGAACCTGAAATGTTAGATCCATAAATCAAGACAAATTGGAAGTGGTCAAAAAGGAGATGGCAAGAGTGAACATTGACATTTTAGGAATCAGGGAACTAAATTGAACTGGGTGAATTTAACTCAGATGACCATTATATCTACTGCTGTGGGCAAGAAGCCCTTAGAAGAAATGGTGTAGCCATCATAGTCAACAGAAGTCCAAAAAAACAGAATGATCTCTGTTTGTTTCGAAGGCAAATCATTCAATATCACAGGAATCCAAGTCTATACCCTGACCAGTAATGCTGAAGAAGATGAGGTTGAATGAAGTTCTGTGAAGACCTACAAGACCTTCTAGAACTAACACTCAAAAAAGATGTCCTTTTCATTATAGGGGACTGGAATGCAAAAGTAGGAAGTCAAGAAATACCTGGAGTAACAAGCACATTTTGCCTTGGAGTACAGAATGAAGCAGAGCAAAGGCTAATAGAGTTTTGCCAAGAAAACGCACTAGTCTTAGCAAACATCGTCTTCCAACAACACAAAAGAAGACTCTACACATGGACATCACCACATGGTCAATACCAAAATCAGATTGATAATATTCTTTGTAGCCAAAGATGGAGAAGCTCTATATAGTCAGCAAAACAAGACTGGGAGCTGACTGTGGCTCAGATCATGAACTCCTTATTGCCAAATTCATAGTTAAATTGAAGAAAGTAGGGAAAACCACTAGACCATTCAGGTATGACCTAGATCAAATCCCTTATGATTATGCCGTGGAAGTGAAAAACAAATTCAAGGGATTAGATCTGATAGAGTGCCTGAAGAACTATGGTGGAGGTTCGTGGCATTGTATAGCAGGCAGGGATCAAGACCATCCCCAAGAAAAAGAAATGCAAAACGGCAAGATGGTTATCTGAGGAGGCCTTACAAATAGCTGTGAAAAGAAGAGAAGCAAAAGGCAAAGGAGAAAAGGAAAGATATACTCATTTGAATGCAGAGTTCCAAAGAATAGCAAGGAGAGATAAGAAAGCCTTCCTCAATGATCAATGTAAAGAAATAGGGGAAAACAACAGAATGGAAAAGAGTAGAGATCTCTTCAAGAAAATTAGAAATACCAAGGGAACATATCAAGGAAGATGGGCACAGTAAAGGACAGAAATGATATACACCTAACAGAAGCAGAAAATATTAAGAAGAGGTGGCAAGAATACACAGAACAAATATACAAAAAAGATCTTCACAACCCAGATAATCACAATAGTGTGATCACTCAAATACAGCCTGACATTTTGGAAAGTGAAGTCAAGTGGGCCTTGGGATGCATCACTACGAACAAAGCTAGTGGAGGTGATGGAATTCCAGTTGAACTATTTCAAATCTGAAAAAAATGATGCTGTGAAAGTGCTGCACTCAATATGCCAGCAAATTTGGAAAACTCAGCAGTGGCCACAGGACTGGAAAAGGTCAGTTTTCATTCCAATCTCTAAGAAAGGCAATGCCAAAGAATGCTCAAACTACCACATAGTTGCACTCACCTCACACACTAGTAAAGTAATGCTCAAAATTCTCTAAGTCAGGCATCAGCAATACATGAACTGTGAACTTCCAGATGTTCAAGCTGGTTTTAGAAAGGGCAGAGGAACAAGAGATTAAATTGCCAACATCTGCTGGATTATCAAAAAAGCAAAAGAGTTCCAGAAAATCATCTATTTCTGCTGTATGGACTATGCCAAAGCCTTTGACTGTGTGAATCACAACAAACTGGAATATTCTTAAAGAGATGTGAATACCAGACAACCTGACCTGCCTCCTGAGAAATCTGTATGCAGATCAGGAAGCAACAGTTAGAACTGGACATGGAACAACAGACTGGTTCCAAATCAGAAAAGGAGTACATCAAGGCTGTATTTTGTCACCCTGCTTCTTTAACTTATATGCAGAGTTCATCATGAGAAATGCTGTGCTAGGTGAAGCACAAGCTGTAATTAAGATTGCTGGGAGAAATATTAATAACCTCAGATATGCAGATGACACCAGCTTTATGGCAGAAAGCAAGGAAGAACTAAAGAGCCTCTTGAAAAAAAAAAAATAGCCTCTTTATGAAAGTGAAAGAGGAGATTAAAAAGTTGGCTTAAAACTCAACATTCAGAAAACTAAGATCTTGGCATCTGGTCCCATCACTTCATGGTAATAGATGGGGAAACAATGGAAACTGTGACAGACTTTATTTTGGGGGAGCTTCAAAATCACTGCAGATGGTGACTGCAGCCATGAAATTAAACAATGCTTACTCCTTAGAAGGAAAGTTATTACCAACCTAGACAGCATATTAGAAACCAGAGACATTACTTTGCCAACAAAGTATGGTTTCCTTTGCTGTGCAAAAGCTTTTATTTTAATTAGGCTCCATTTGTTTACTTTATTTTTATTTTCATTACTTTAAGAGGTATATCCAGAAAGATATTGCTGTGATTTATGTCAAAGAGTTTGCCTTTGTTTCCGTCTAAGAATTTTATAGTATTCAGTCTTAAATTTAGGTCTTTAGTCCATTTTGAATTATTTTTGTTATGGTGTTAGAGAATGTTCTATTTTCATTCTTTCATATGTGTCTATCAAGTTTTACCAGCACCACTAATTGGCGGACGGTCTTTCTCTATTGTATAGTCTTACCTACTTTGTCATAGATTTATTAACCATGGGTGAGTGGTTTTATTTCTGGGTTTTATATCCTCTTCTGGGTTTTATATCCTATCCAAATATATCATTGATATATTTGTCTGTTTGTGCCATTACCATACTCTTTTGATTACTATAGGTTTATAATATAGTATGAAGTCACAGAGCCCAATTCCTGAAGCTCCATCTTTTGTTCTAGAGATTTCTTGGACTTTTTCAGGTCTTCTGTTGTTTCCATACAAATTTTAAGGTATTTTCTTCTAGGTCTACAAAAAATTGTCATTGGTAATTTGATAGGGATTGCTTTGAATCTGTGGATTACCTTGGGTTTTAAAATGATTTTAAATATATCAGTTATTCTAATCCAAGAATATGGATGTATCTTTTCATCTGTTTGTGTCATCTTTGATTTCTTTCATCAGTGTCTTACAGTTTTCAGAGTATAGGTCTTTGCCTCCTTAGGTAGGTTTATTCCTAGATAGTTTATTATTTTTGGTATGATGGTAAATGAGATTGTTTTCATAATTTCTGTTTCTGATCTTTTGTTGTTATATAGAAATAGAAATAGAAATTTGTTGTATAGAAATAGAACAGATTTCTGTGTATTAACTTTGTATCCTGCAACTTTACTGAATTCCAGAGGTTTATTTACCCAACCTGTCCATACCTCAGCTCCAGGATTGTGTAAGGGACTTGTTCCTATAAGACTTGTAGTAGGTCTTTTTTCTTGACTGAACACTAACCAGTGGACACAATTATATTATTATTTTATACTGAGACTCCAAGAAGTTGGTTGATTTGCTCAATTTTACAATTTTTTTGTGGCAGAACTGGGATTTAACTTAGGTTGGTTTTACTGTAAAGCAAAGATCCTGAATTCAAATGGCCTCAGAGGACAGGTAAAAGAATGACACAACTTAGAGGAGGAAATATTTCTCAGAAAGAAATAATCGGATTTTCTAGTACATAGCTCTCTAAAACATTCACTCAAGTTTCCTGGAGAACCAAAGACTTAAATTATCAAGTTAAAACTCTTGCTTTTACTTTAGGTCAGTGCATTTACCTAATAAAAAAAATAGGTGAATATGTTATAGTTGAATTACCAAAAGACCTCTGGAGACAAATGGGACTGATCAAAAATTAAAGCCAAACCTTCATCTTTTATTGATTGATCATCCTGGCATATATTTTCAGCTCTAGATAATGTTACTATGTAGAATTTCCAGCTTAGTGTGATCTGATTTTCAAATATTTTAAAAGATGCCAACAGTGTGAGTTTTCAAATAAAATTTTCTACGTATATTTTAGGTCTCTTATAATAGGGAACATGCTACATTTAATGTCCCTATCACTCCTGACAATGTTAAACATTTAGTATATCTTGCAGCTGAGTGTTTTTAAATCTGGAAAAATTCGGTAACTTTTTATATGTTAATTAGATCATAAATATTTCTTGATAAAATATTCCATATGAAAGCTGAAAAATGTAAACTTGCTGAGTCATCTGTACTGGGATTTTCTGTATGTTAATTAGGTAACTTATGGGGCAATGAATGAGGAAATGGAACAAAAGATCTCCATACCACCCAATCCATTATACATTGCTATTATCATTCTAATGTGTCTTAATTTATCCTTGTAATTAGTCCCAAGTGTACATTATTCATGGGTTCATTATGATATTTTTATTCTTCTTATAATCACACTTTGAAATAAATATAGTACTTAATCAATTTGTTTCATAATTCCTACTCAGATAATCATCAAAGCACCATGAAAATTGGTGTGATAGAGCTAGCAGTTTTTCTCCCACTGTCAATGGGAAAATTAACATTAGCCAGTGATTACTAAAGTTGTATATTTTTAAAAAATATCCTTGATGGAGATGTAGACTTATTTTAGAAATTTTTTTCATTAAATTTTTTCTTTAGAAGTGCTAATATGAAAATGACTGAAAGCAGCAAATTGGTACTCACTTACCAATCTCTTTATGCTTACTTTGTTAAATGTTAAAATTTTAACCTATCCTATGTTTTAAGAATGATCAATATGAAGTCAATGGTATGTTCAGCATTGAAGCTATTTCTGTCCATCAGGAAGTATTTGAAAGGAATAGATGATTATGGTTGGAAGTGGTTTATAAATAATTTTCAGAATAGATATAATTTTTTCTCCATATAATTTCATATATTTTATGTCACAAGATTGCAAAATCAAAAGAAAGGGTTTTGTTTGTTTCTAAAGTCAACTTTTAAAACTTAATACTTGAACTTTTTGTTATCAAAGTTTTATATCTAGACTTCAGTTTTCAGCTGTGACATCTCAAGAGCTTGGGGACTGTCACTCCTGTTCTTAGAGCAACAAAAAGGCAAACAGACAGAAAATTGGTGACTCTTTTTGGAGTTTTCAGAGCAAAACATCACTCTGAAATCTAGAGAGACAGGTAAATACAGAGTTCAAGTTGAGATCAGATTACCTGGATCAGAAGACCCTGGAGTCATCAATTGATGGCAATACTTAAATGACAATTTTGACATATTTAGAGGCTAAATGAGTGTTAGCAAGACTTTGGGACACTCTTGGGAGCCACAGTTGTGGAGCCCCATTTTTGGAGCTTTACCAGTTTCCAGTGTGATAATCTGGGAAAGAACCCCTCCTGTCTCTGGGAGGGTGAAGGAAAGAGTACTCGTGGTGATTATGCTTCATAATACAGAGCCTTCTCCATAATGAAGGCTTACTTTATAGGAGGAAAGGCTTTACCACAGCCTAGTTGAAGGAAAGCAACTTCCAGTCTATAACTCTATAGTCAATGAAATTGCCCTATAAAAGTGAAGGAGAAATAAAGGATTTCTCAAACAAAAACTGAGGTAACTTACCATCAGCAGACATTAAATGTTAAATGATGTACTTTAGGTAGATGGGAAATTCTATGTTAGAAACATGGGCCTAAATAAAGAAAAGAAAAGCAACAGAGGAAAAACAATTCGTTTTTTCTCATTTTAATTACTCTAAAAGGTAACTGTTCAAAGGAATAATATTGACAATACATTGGGTGTTTATAGCATATGGATAAGTGAAATAAATGACAGTAATGTCATAAGGGAGAGGAGAGAGGAAATAGTATTCTCTGTTAGAAGAACCTGCACTAAAGTGTAGTGGAATAGTATTATTTGAAGGTGGACTTAGATAAGGTAAAAATGTACATTGTACACTCTGGAACAACCACTAAGTTTTATTTAAAGAAATATAATTGATCCACCAAGACAGAAGATAAAATAAAATCATATAAAATGCTCAATTAAGACCAGAGAAAGCAAAAAAAGAGACTCTGATAATGACTAAACCACAGTTAAAACACTGTTTATATTAATTCAAGAATATCAGTTATCACTTTAAATGTGATTAGTCTAAAAACACCAATTAAAGGGGAGAGATTGTCAGAGTAGATTAAAAAAAGAAAGCTCAACTGTATGTTGTTGATGATAAGCCTGATTCAAATATGAAAACAGTTAAAAGTAATGGGATGGAGAAAAGTATACAATGCTAACACTAATCGAAGCAAAGACTGAGTATCTCTTTAGATTTAGACAAAACACACTTCAGAAGAAAAGTTATCAAGAATAAGAGGGGTTCTATATAATGATGAAGGGATCAGTTCTTCAGGAAGACTTATAATCTTAAACATGTGTACACCTGATAACAATCAAAATATGTGAGGCAAAAACTGTTATAAATGAAAGAAGAAATAGACAAATTCACTCTTATAATTGGTCATTTCAACACCCCTTGACAGTAATTGATAGGTCATGCTGGCAGAAGAATCAGTAGGAATGTGCTTGACCTGAATAACACTATCAGTTAACTTGATATAATTGATATTTATAGAACACTCCACACAACAACATCAAAATGTATATTCTTCTCAAACTCACATGGAATATTCACCAAGATATACCACATGGTGGAGCATGAAACACATTCTTTAAATTTTTAAGAATAGAAATTATACATGATACGTTCTCCAATCACAATGGAACTAACATAGATATCAAAAACAGAAAGATAGCACACTTAGGAACCCAAATTTGAATTTCCAATACAATGCTACAATGAAAAGAAACAAGGATTCTCAGAAAAATGGCTGGCTTTAGGACTAAGACAGAATATTCAGGATCAACCTGGAGCATCTTTCAGGGATAGAAAGTAAGGAATTGCTGAAACAGCACTTCCACCACAATGATGGGGCATGTCAAAAGGATACCAGAGTCAACTGAAAAGCTCATAATGGCCAAAGCAGAAACAATCTGATAAAGCAAGCAAAGTAGTACTGGGTTATACACAAATTATGAAATAAATATCCATGAGGCCTTAGTGAAAAAAATAAATAATTGAAAAACTAAATAGTGGAGAACAAACAAATCTTCCTTGCAAATAATCCCAAATATTTTATGTAGATTCTTCACCCTTAAGTATAACGCTATTTCCCTTAAGAATTGCACTTAAACTCCTAGTTTTCAGTATAGAATTCCCTTTCCTACTTTCCTCTGCAAGGAGTCTTTTAATCTGGATCCTGGCTCCATCCAAAATAGTCATCTCTGCTTTCATCAGGGACAAACTGGAAGTTGCCCACCACAATGGGCTGGTAGAGAGAACTTGGGGGTTTCACTGTTCTTTGCGCTTGTGCTCAGCTGTTCAGTCATGTCTGATTCTTTGCAACCCCATGGACAGTAGCCCATCAGGCTCCTTCGTCTGTGGAATTTTCCAGGCAAGAATACTGGAGTGGGTTGCCGTTTCTTACTCGAAGGGACTTTCCCAACACAGAGATTGGACCCTCGTCTCTCGTGTCTTCTGTATTGGCAAGTGGGTTCTTTATCACTGTACCAACTTGGAAGCACTTTAGGCTGCTGCTGCTGCTAAGTCTCTTCAGTCATGTCCGACTCCGTGCAAACCCATAGATGGCAGCCCACCAGGCTCCTCTGTCCCTGGGGTTCTCCAGGCAAGAACACTGGAGTGGTTTGCAATTTCCTTCTGCAATGCATGACAGTGAAAAGTGAAAGTGAAGTCGCTCAGTTGTGTCCGACTCTTAGCGACCCCATGGACTGCAGCCTACCAGGCTCCTCTGCCCATGGGATTTTCCAGACAAGAGTACTGAAGTGGGTTGCAATTTCCTTCTCCATGGAAGCAATTTATACAATTACTAAAAAGAAAAATAAGGGACGCTTACCTGTTTTCAGCACCAACGTCAACGTTGCCTTGCATTCATAAGGCCCACACTCCTGAATCTTTCTGAGTTCTGTGGTGACAAACGGGCTTTCTTCTCATTGACACTGGATATGATCCATCCTTTCTACCTCTGTCCTTTCCATCCTTTCTACTTATAGTCCTTGTGTGTCGTGAGTCAGGATCCCAGATGCCTCTTGTTTTTACCGATGAGTTTCTGTTTCTGTGTTCTGTTCTTTTTGTTTTAGAAGTGATTTTTTTTGAGAAAAGAATACAGAAATATCTTCACTGTGTCATCCTCAAACTGGAAGCCCACAGTTGGCTTCTTAAGGTTCACTGTAATTTGATAACTAATCTCTTTTGACAGTGCTATAAAAGCAGGCTGACTAGTCTGATAACATTCTACGGCAACGCTCATCAATAATGAAAATGGCCTTTCCAACAAAGACAATCGTTTCATGACATTTTTCAAAGCATTTACAAATCCTTAAGGAAAATATGAAATATTTTACACCTTTCACATTCTGCTGTCCAGGGAACACACTGTTATTTTTTTAATCCCTTAACTGTCTGGATAGAGCATGGTTCTCCTTTAAAATAAGTTGATCTCCATATAAGTTAAAGAGAAATGTGGACTTAGAGTTAGGTGATAATATATATAGCTTAAAATTAAGTCAACAGTTGGTCAAAATTGACTCCAATATACACGAGAGAGTGAATCATAGAGATTTCTATCCAAAAGTTACGAAATCTATGCTTGTCTTAATTTATTTGAAAATGAAATGAATTAGATAAAAGACATTCAAATGCACCTAAGTACACATAATAATCATTATTAGTAATATTCCTGTCATATTATTATATGTGAATTATTATTCTTATCAAATAAAAGAAGCCTTCCTTCCTCCCTTTATCTTTCATGTCCCTTCATTCATCATGTATTTATTGCCTATTATTTTCCAGGCACTGTTCTGTGCCTGGTAATCTGTCAGTGAACACAGTAGATGAACATATTTGTCTTTATACTACTTATGTTACTAGGCATGTTAATAATTTTTAACTCTTACGTGGTGTTTACTGTGAGCCACTAACTCAACTGGTCCCATCACTTCATGTGGGTCCCATCACTTCATGGGAAATAGATGGGGAAACAGTGTCAGACTTTATTTTTTGGGGCTCCAAAATCACTGCAGATGGTGACTACAGCCATGAAAATAAAATAGATGATTTGGGAGAATGGCATTGAAATATGTATAATATCGTATATGAAATGAGTCGCCAGTCCAGGTTCGATGCAGGATACTGGATGCTTGGGGCTGGTGCACTGGGACGACCCAGAGGGATGGTATGGGGAGGGAGGAGGGAGGAGGGTCAGGATGGGGAACATGTGTATGCCTGTGGCGGATTCATTTCGATATATGGCAGAACCAACACAATATTGTAAAGTTTAAAAATAAAATAAAATAAAAGACGCTTACTCCTTGGAAGAAAAGTTATGACCAGCCTGGATGGCATATTGAAAGGCAGAGACATTACTTTGCCAACAAAGGTCCGTCTAGTCAGGGCTATGGTTTTTCCAATGGTCATGTGTGGGTGTGAGAGTTGGACTGTGAAGAAAGCTGAGCACCAAAGAACTGATGCTTTTGAACTGTGGTGTTGGAGAAGACTCTTGAGAGTCCTTTGGACTTCAAGGAGATCCAACCAGTCCATTCTGAAGGAGATCAGCCCCTGGATTTCTTTGGAAGGAATGATGCTAAAGCTGAAACTCCAGTATTTTGGGCACCTCATGCGAAGAGTTGACTCATTGGAAAAGACTCTGATGCTGGGAGGGATTGGGGGCAGGAGGAGAAGGGGACGACAGAAGATGAGATGGCTGGATGGCATCATTCACATCACGACTCGATGGACGTGAGTCTGGGTGAACTCCGGGAGCTGGTGATGGACAGGGAGGCCTGGCGTGCTGCAATTCATGGGGTCACAAAGAGTCAGACACGACTGAGCCACTGAACTGAACTGAACTAACTCAACTGCCCAAAACGTGATAGGAACTATTAGTGTTTTACAGATAAGGAAACCATGCCACAGAGAAACTAAGTAACTTGGCTAAGTTACACAGCCAGTAACACATGGCACTGGGACGTGAAGTGGTCAGAGGGAATTAACCTTAACTATCAGACATACATATGGTGTGAATGCTTGTTGATTTATATACTAGAATCAGTTATCAACTGGAGCTATAATTATCTTCATTTTGCTTTTCCATATTTCAACAATAATATAATGATCTCTGCAAAAAGACCAGAAAATGTAGAAAAGTCATAAGAAAAAATAAAATAATCTGGATTCGACTACCTGAAGACAGTTAACATATTCGTGCCTGTGTGTGTGTTTGTTTATCCATATGTGTGTAAACACAGTGCTCCGACTCTGTGTGACCCCGTGGACTGTAGCATGCCAGGCCTCTGTCCATGGAGTTTTCCAGGCAAGAACACTGGAGTGGATTGTCATTTCCTACTCCAAGGGTTCTTCCCAACCCGGGATCAAACCCACACTTCCTGTGTCTCCCACATTGGCAGCTGGTTTCTTTACTACTGTGCCAACATATATGTCCATATAAATCCGTATATATATAGAGAGAGATAGAGAGATAGATAGATAGATATAGTGTATGTATTGCTCAATATGTAAGGTTTTGAAATGTTTCTTTTCACTTAAAACATTATTTTAAGCTGCCAGTAATCTGTTACATGGGGCTTCCCAAGTGACTCAGTGGTAAAAAAATTTGCCTGTCAATGCAGAAAATGTGGGTTTGATCCCTGGGGCAAGAAGATCCCCTGGAGGAGAAAGGAGATTATTGCCATTTTAAAATACACAGAAGGGAATGTCTTAATCTAAGCATGTAGAACAAAATAATATCATTAATTGGATAACTGAATATTGCAATGGTATTTGTAATAATGTTATGACTGTATGGTAGGAAAAAGAATCCCTGCCCTATTGGATTCAACTGGACAGAAATATCATGTCTCATAAAACTGTCAAGTTAATCTGAATCATAGATGTTGACAGGGAAATAAAGATGAAAACCATTGTTCCAAAAATTGGGGATTATAGATCTCTTACATAAATATACATGTTCAATTTAATAGTGATAATCCTCCAATATAGATGAGCAGCATTATCTGCCTTGATAATATTTTTTAATATCAAGGGCAGGATTTTACCTTCCACATCAAAAACACTTTGAAAAATTATTACTTGGGGACCCTATGCACACTGTAAAAGTAATGATATAACAGGATTTTTTCTTATTGATATGAAAGTGGAATTAGAATCTATGCATTTACAGGTTAAAAATAATCTCTTAAAGCTTATTTTCAATCAAAATTCATAGCAAAATCCAACCACTTTATTTTTCTTAAGGGAATTCATCACTATGGTTATTTCTCCACTAAGCCTGTCCTGTTAAAACTTTATAAAATGTAAGAACAATTTATTAACTAAAGAATGTTTACTAAAGTTGTTTTAGGAAATCTTGATGTTTAAAGTGCAGCTTTCATAGGCAAGGATTGTTGACTATTTCATTTTATAACATAACAAGAAAAAATATAAAGAAAAGTAATGAGCAAATATTATCAAGTATTTTGCTGTTCAGTCACTTAGTAGTGTCTGACTCTTTGTGACACCATAGACTGCAGTACACCAAGCTTCCTTGTCCTTCACCATCTCCTGGAGCTTGCAAAAACTCATGCCCATTGAGTCGGTAATGCCATCTAACCATCTATCCTCTGTTGTCCGTTTCCCCTCCTGCCTTCAACTTTTCTCAGCATCAGGGTCTTTTCTAATGAGTCAGCTCTTTGCAACAGGTGGCCAAAGTATTAGAGTTTTAACTTCAGCATCAATCCTTCTATTGAATATTCAGGGTTGATTTCTTTTAGGATGGACTGGTTGGATCTTCTTGCAGTCCAAGGGACTCTCAAGTGTCTTTTCCAGCACCATAGTTGAAAAGCATCAATTCTTCAGTGCTCTGTTTTCCTTACAGTCCAACTCTCACATCCATACATGACTACTGGAAAAAAAATCATTGCTTTGACTACACAGACCTTTGTTGGCAAATTACTGTCTTTGCTTTTTAATACTCTGTCTAGGTTTGTCATAGCTTTTCTTCCAAGGAGCAAACGTCTTTTAATTTCATGGCCGCAGTCACCATCTGCAGTGATTTTGGAGCCCAAGAAAATGAAGTCTCTCACTGTTTCCACTTTTTCCCCATCTATCTGCCATGAAATCATGGGACTAGATGTCATGATCTTACTTTTTTGAATGTTGAGTTTTAAGCCAGCTTTTCGCTCTCCTCTTTCACCTTCATCAAGAGGCTCTTTAGTTCCTTTTCACTTTCTGCTATAAGGGTGGTGTCATCTGCATGTCTATGGTTATTGATATTTCTCCCAGCAATCTTGATTCTGGCTTATGCTTTATCCAGCCCAGCATTTCATGATGTACTCTGCATATAAGTTAAATATGCAGGCTGACAATATACAGCCTTGACAAACTCCTTTCCCAATTTGAAACTGTTTCGTTTTTCCATGTCCAATTCTAATGGTTGCTTCTTGACCTGTATATGGGTTTCTCAGGAGTCACCTAAGGTGGTTAGGTATTCCCATCTCTTTAAGAATTTTCTACAGTTTGTTGTGATCCATACCGTCAAAGGCTTTAGGGTAGTCAACCAAGCAGAAGTAGATGGTTTCTGAAATTCTCTTGCTTTTTCTATCATCCAGTGGATGTTGGCAATTTGATCTCTGGTTCCTCTGCCTTTTCTAAATCCAGGTTGAACATCTAGAAGTTCTCAGTTCATGTAGTTGAAACCTAGCTTGGAGAATTTTGAGCATTACTTTGCTAACGTGTGAAATGAGTGCAATTTTGTGGTAGTTTGAACATTCTTTGGTATTGCCTTTCTTTGGGACTGGGATGAAAACTGGCCTTTTTCAGTCCAATGGCCACTGCTGTTTTCCAAATTTGCTGGCACATTGAGTGCAGCACTTTCACAGCATCGTCTTTTATGATTTGAAATAGTTCAGCTGGAATTCCATCACCTCCACTAGCTAAGGCCTATTTGACTTCACATTCCAGGCTGTTTGGCTCTAAGTGAGTAATCACACCATTGTCATTATCTGGGCCACGAAGATAATTTTTGTATAGTTCTTCTGTATATTCTTGCCACATCTTTTTAATAATTGATTAAAAAATTAAATAGTAAATTAATTTAATAATTGATCTTCTTAGATCCATACCATTTCTGTCCTTTACTGTGCCCATCTTTTCTGAAATATTCCCTTGGTATCTCTAATTATCAAGTATGCTACACCACTATTTTTATCAGATTTCCAAATAGTTTGCATTTTTATATTTTGGAGATAAAATTAAATTGCTTCTTATAAAATGTAATTTAAAAGATCCAGTATGGATTCTTTTTTCAGTGGGGATTAGAAATTGCTGTGATGCTTTTTTTAAATAAAGAAACAATTTTTATTTATTCAACTTGAATAAACTTGAAGCTGGAACTTTCTTAATGGAAAGAAGCAAAGAAGTGAAGGAGGAATGAAGGAAAATCTTCACCCATGTGTTTAACCAAATTTTATTGCAATATTCTATGTATCATATTTTATGTTTGAAGTCATTCTACTTGGGTAAGGTCCTGTAGCTAATACTAAGTGGAGGTAAAGATCTTCTCTTTACCCTACTGCCCTGCTTAAGTGGTAGTATTAAAAGGTGTATAGAAACCAAATGCTAACAACAGGGAACGGTCAGTTCAGTTCAGTTCAGTCACTCAGTCGTGTCCGACTCTTTGTGACCCCATGAATCGCAGCATGCCAGGCCTCCCTGTCCATCACCAACTCCCGGAGATCACTCAGACTCACATCCATCGAGTCAGTGATGCCGTCCAGCCATCTCATCCTCTGTTGTCCCCTTCTCCTCCTGCCCCCAATCCCTCCCAGCATCAGAGTCTTTTCTAATGAGTCAACTCTTCGCATGAGGTGGCCAAAG
>NW_011495026.1:2376050-2385685 GCF_000754665.1 Bison bison bison | reverse complement strand
CTGTTGTCCCCTTCTCCTCCTGCCCCCAATCCCTCCCAGCATCAGAGTCTTTTCTAATGAGTCAACTCTTCGCATGAGGTGGCCAAAGTACTGGAGTTTCAGCTTTAGCATCATTCCCTCCAAAGAAATCCCAGGGCTGATCTCCTTCAGAATGGACTGGTTGGATCTCCTTACACAGTAAGAACTATAAAAATACTGGGGTCACAAAGACAAATTGATGGCATTCATTCAACAGTGCCATGTGAAATGGGCAAGATTTTATACTTATTCTACAGCTCTTTTTTTAAGAACTGAGAAATATTTATTCAAAAGTATAGTAAAAAAAAAAAACAACAACAACAACAACAGTATTTGTAGCTGTCTTTAGCAAATATCCATTAATGTATATAATGAAAGAAATTATGTCCTTTGGGGCTTCCAAGGTAGCTCAGTGGTAAAGAATCTGCCTGGTGTGGGTTTGATCCCTGAGCTGGGTAGATCCCCTGGAGAAGGAAACAACAACCTGCTCCAGTATTCTTGCCTGGAAAATCCCATGGACAGAGGAGCCTGGCAGGACTCGTGAAGAGTGGGACATGATTTAGTATCTAAACAGCAGTTATGTTCATTAATAGGGAAGTTATCATGTTAATTAATATTTTTACTGAGTTAATTCAAGAGAATGAATCAAACACATGATCTCTGACACTGTTAAATTCCAACTTCGTAGGCATAATTTAAGTAATCAATGAGGCAACTTTAAAATGTTTTATTGTGAAGTGAAATCATGTAGTTTTTGTCCTGTGACTGACTTATTTCACATAGAATAATGACTTCATGGTTAATGTTGTTGCATATTTCAAAATTACCTTTTTTTTTACAATGTATAGTATATTGTATACAAATTGTAATATTTTCTTTATCAATTTATCTGTGGATGGACATTTATATTGTTTCCATATCTTGGCATATCAATTGTAAATTGTGCTGCAATGAACACTAGAGTGCAGATATCTTTTTGAAATCCTGATTTCAATTATTTTGGAGATACATCTGGAAATGAGATTATAGGGTCATATTAACTTTTGAAGAAACTCCGCACTGTTTAACATTGTGACTGCACTATTTTACATTCCTAGCAACAGTTTTTAGGAGAAGGCAATGGCACCCCACTCCAGTACTCTTGCCTCGAGAATCCCGTGGAAGGAGGAGCCTGGTAGGCTGCAGTCCATGGGGTCGCGAAGAGTCAGACATGACGGAGCGACTTCACTTTCACTTTTCACTTTCCTGCATTGGAGAAAGAAATGGCAACCCACTCCAGTGTTCTTGCCTGAAGAATCCCAGGGATGGGGGTGCCTGGTGGGCTGCCGTCTATGGGGTCGCACAATGTCGGACACGACTGAAGCGACTTAGCAGCAGCAGCAACAGTTTTTATAAGGATTTCAATTTCTCTACATCCTCACCAACAGTGTTGACTTCTTCTTCTTCTTTTTTTTTTTTAATAGCCATCTTAACGCCTGAGTCAGTTCAACCGTTCATGTCTGACTTTTTGCGACCCCATGGACTGCAGCATGCCAGGCCTCCCTGTACATCACCAACTCCCAGAGTTTACTCAGATTCATGCCCGTTAAGTAGGTGATGTCGTCCAACCTTTTATCCTCTGTCATCCCTTTTTCCTCCTGCCTTCAGTCTTTCCCAGCATCAGGGTCTTTTCAAATGAGTCAGCTCTTCACATCAGGTGGCCAAAGTATTGGAGTTTCAGCTTCAGCATCAATCCTTCCAGTGAATATTCTGGGCTGATCTCCTTTAGGATGGACTGGTTGGATATCCTTGCAGTCTAAGGGACTCTCAAGAGTCTTCTCCAACACCACAATTCAAAAGCATCAGTTCTTCAGTGCTCAGCTTTCTTTATAGTCCAACTCTCACATCCATGCATGACTACTGGAAAAACCATAGCCTTGACTAGATGGACCTTTGTTGGCAAAGTAATGTCTCTCGTTTTTAATATGCTGTCTAGGTTGGTCATAATTTTTCTCCCAAGAAGTAAACATCTTTTAATTTCATGAATGTCTTTTAAACCCCTGAGTATGGTACTTATTGTGGTTCTGTTATGCATTTTCTTGATAATTAGTAACATCGAGCATGTTTTCATGTATCAGTTGTCCATTTGTATGTCTGCATTAGAGAAATGATCTTGATCTATAATGAGCTATCTTAAGAAATTCAATTCAATATTATTTATAGATTGCCTGATATGTGCCTGGCATTTTGCTGTTCCTAGATTAACACATGTATGTGAAATATTAGCCCTGATATCAGGAACAATTCAGTAGTAGAAATAGATAAATACATGATGTAGTATATGGTAGAGAAACAGAGACTAATAAAGGAGTATACAAGACAACCAGAGGAATCTTCAACTCTTCATGGAGTTGAAGCTGGTTTCATGGAGAACAGAAGATCTGAATTGGAATTTGAAGGACCTCATTACCCATTATGTATAATAAAGAAAGCAAGTTTTCTGGCTTGGTGAAATGAATACCAAGTGAAATTCAGTTAGCAAAACCTTTTTCCCCTTGATTTCCATTCCAAATAGTTCCTTCTTTTATATTCACTGTATTTGTTAATAATAAAACTGGTAACTCATTATCTGAAAGGGAAACCAACCCTTCCAATTCTCTTTTTGACATACTCTTACGTAATACACTTTGTTTTTTCATATGGCCATATCACATCTTAGCCAAACCACTATAAAGGTGTTTTAGCTGGTCTATATACTGCCAACAGAATAATCTTTCCAAAATGCAAATCTAGTCTTTCACTATGTGGCCAGGAACTTCAGTGATTTCCAGAACTTCCCAGATAAATGTCAAGTTTATAATAAATCAGTAATTTTTAAAAATATTTAGATTAAAAATTTTTACTTGGGAATAGCAGCTAAGATACAGGTTTGTGGGAGCACACTAGAATTGAAATTGTTAGAGAAATTTGTTAAACTTGTTTAGCTCCCTATCCCTACCACCTAGCACAGGCAAAGCATTTAATACTATTTTTGAATATGTAAATGTACTTATACAAATATTATAATTCATATGCAAGCATTTATAAAGAATGTATCAGTTCAGTTCAGTTGCTCAGTCATGTCCAAATTTTTGCAACCCCATGGTCTGAAGCCTGCCAGGCTGCTTTGTCCTTCACTAACTCCCGGAGCTTGCACAAACTTATGTGCATCGAGTCAGTGATGTCATCCAACCATCTCATACTTTGTCATCCCTTTCTCCTCCTGCCTTCAATCTTTCCCAGCATCAGAGTCTTTTCTAATGGGTCAGCTCTTCTCATCAAGTGGCCAAAGTATTGGCACTTCAGTGTGAGCATCAGTCCTTCCAATGAATATTAAGAATTGGTTTCCTTTAGGATTGACTTTTTTTATATCCTCGCAGTCCAAGGAATTCTCAAGAGTCTTCTCCAAAACCACAGTTCAAAAGCACCACTACTTCCTTGGTCCTCAGCTTTCTTTAAGGTCCAACTCTCACATCCATACATGCTACTGGAAAAATCATAGCTTTGACTAGACGGACTTTTGTTGGCAAAGTAATGTCTCTGCTTTTTAATATGCTGTCTAGGTTTGTTATAGCTTTTCTTCCAAGGAGCAAGTATCTTTTAATTTCATGGCTGCAGTCACCATCTGCAGTGATTTTGGATTCAAGAAAATAAAATCTGTCACTGTTTCCATTGTCCCAGTATTTGCCATGTAATGTATAATACTGAAAATCTCCTGTTTATTGCTTCATTTCGGCCTGCTAGTTGTTTTACATTAGTGTTTTTAATACCTTTATTTACATTGTCTTTAAAACATTTATTTACATTATAGTCTCTCTTTTATGAGTGAAATAGCTAAGATTTTGAAAGGTTAAAAAATTTGCCCAATGTCACGTAGCCAGGGAGTGGCATTACTGAGATTCAAAACAAGGTCTGCTTGAGTAAATCTGTACTCTTTCTTTATAACAATCTGCCTTGTTTTTCTGTTTCTTGTGTCCCATCTGTCTACCATTATTTACTAAGGTAATGAAAGGTCTTATTTATAAAATTAATTACCCTTATATCAGAGGAAGTTTTCTGTGTATGTATTACCCTCTACTCCCCTACTTCCCACTGTAAGTATATTGGGGCTATTTTAATAGTACAGGAAATGATTTTCAAAGGCTTTAGTAAGAAGTAGTAGATCTGAAGACAATTGCTCTGCTTGTACATCACTATTTTAATGACAAGGATTTTCTAATTGAAACAAACATGCAAGTTCTTACAGAATTTTGTCTCCTTAGAGAACTTACTGTGTTTACAATGATTGTATTTTCATAATGTTTTAACGGATTAGGAATTTATCTCCTTTGGGCTTGATGGATTAACTCTACTAGCTTCTGGCTTCACACTGGCACACACTAGAATTGTACCTATACTTGTAACAAATCCACCAGGATTAGATCAAATTCTAACAACAACTGCATAAACAAAACTGAAGGGCTAATAGTTTTTCCAAGGGTAAATGAGAATAGAAACAGGCTACTCATCAAAAGCAACTGAGGAACCAAGTTTCAGTAATTGTAGTTTGGTTCTCACTCTTGTCTTCTACTATTAACTGCTTTGTCTTTTATTTTAGTTTTCCATTTTATAAATTTGGATCTTTGTCTTTTAAAGCTATCTTTTGACTTTCAGCATGTAAAAATCTTGGAAGTCAACACTCCATCCTAACAAAAAAGGCTGAAAAAGACTGAAGAATCAAAAACTTTTCATTAAAAAGATATAGTAATCAAGACATTTTTCTCTCTTCTTGAAGAGGAGTGAGGTCACAAGGCAAACTTGAAGAGATAGACAGGTAGATACAGAAAATCATAACATACCATGAGCAGAAATTTCTATGGGGAACCAGAGTTGGGTGGGGAAATACTCAACTGTCATTGACAAATTTCTAGAGGCTTAATATTGATAAGTCTGAGAGTTAAAAATCTAGGGCGACCTAGTCAGAGAAAAGCTCCACATTTTTTTCAATTTTACTTCCAAGAATTTAGCCTAATTCAACATCAATTAAATCAGAATCACCATATGATTCAGCAATCCCACTACTGGGTATATATATCTGAAAGATATCAAATCAGTATCTTGAAGAGACATCTGTGCCCTCGTGTTCTTTGCAGCATTGCTTATAATAGCCAAACCTGGAAATGACCTAGTGTCTGTTGAAGCATGAATGGATAAAGAAAATGTTATATATATTATGTAATTTTCACCACATACTGTTATGTGAGGTGATGGGCGTGTTAACTCTCATTATTGTGGTAATCACTGTACAATATGTCTGTGTCACATTAGCACATTGTACTAAAACTTACACAATATTATATGCCAATTGTATCACAATAATGCTGGAAAAAACATAAAATCGATTTGCCTAACTTGATTGTTTTGGGGGACTGTTTGAAATGTTGGTTCCTTAATTTCTCTGATAACACAAGTACATAACATCTCTCCCACAACTTTGCCCACTCTTTAACAACCATCTCTAAGGCTTCTTTTTTCTTTATTTATGTCTTTAATATTGGCACTCCTTAGCATTTTGTCCTGTGTCCATATGTCTTCTTACTCTGTAGACTGACCTTTGATACTTCCATCCACACCCAATTCATAGGTTTATGTATATTATGGCTTTGAACTCTGGGACTATATTTTCAAATTCACGTTGTCACCTAGGTTACCACATACATCTAACATTTACTGTGTCTAAAGATGGACTCTTTGTGTTTGCCTCTCTCAGCTTTAGTTTTTTCTGCTTTGTTTCCCATCTTAGAGGATGATCTCACTCAGTGACCCAAACTGGAATCTGAGTGCTGTCCTTGATTCTCCGTCTTTGTTCATTTGTATTGCATCTCTTGCACATCTTGAATTCATTTACCTCTTTACACTCTTACTTCCAGTAGTCAACTTCAGAGAACCTTTCAACTCCAGCTTCAGTTAATTCCAGTGATTTTAACTCATATCTTTCCTGTTAGTTGATCCTCTGTATTATAGCTGGAATTATCTTCCTAAAATTTAGATATGCTCATTTCAACCCTCAGCTTAAAAGCATTGCTTCATTCCCATTGCTTATAAGATAATATCCAAACTCTTTTAATAAGAGCTTAAATATCTCCTCGTTTGGACCATGCCTACTTCTTTAGCCTTATCCCCACCATTTCCCTCCCTAACCATATGCTCCAGCAATATTATTTTATTTTCCTTTTAAAAGATCACCTCGATTAGGATTTCACTATCTCTCTTAAGTCTTTCCTGACCATCCAAGTCCACGTTAGGAGATAGGTCCTCTATAGAATACCACTATCTCCTTTGTGACATTTATCACATTCAATTTTAATTCACTATTCATTTGTATGCATCTCTACTTGTCTACACAATTACTATGAAGAGCGACCATTGCCTGCCATGCTCCTTTTTACAGTCCCAGAGCTTAATGTGAATGTGTGAATGAATGAATGAACTTGTGTTGAAGAGTTTGCATATGGATGTAAAGGCAGGTGAGAACTTAATAGAAGGGAAAATGCCATTTATTTAACACAAATCATTATACTAAATATTTTATAATGTATTACTATTTAAAAATCCTTAATAAAAATGGGTGTGATCAAACCAATGTTCAGAAAGATTAAGTAACTTACCCAAGATCGCATACATAGCAATCAGGAGAAACAACAGAACTGGGATTTGAATTCTAAAAGTTATAGTACTTTCTCCTTTACATTACTTTTTTTTTTTAATTCATACCAGAAGCTTAGGAAATAACTCTGGAGAAGTGAGAGGCATTACGATTTTTTTTTTTTTTTTTGGTAGGAGTCTATTTATACTCTCAGAACATCTCATAATGGTGGGTCTGTGATAAGTTGTTGGTATCTTAACACTTTCAAAAGCTCACCTAGTACTATCATTCCAGATGCCATGTCAGCAACATGAGACTTGATTTATTTTATGTCTCTAAGTTATGGTCTTATCATTCAGTATGCTGAACTCAGTTCAGAGATATTTGTGAATTTATCCATCATCAGATCATTGAACACTTCTGTCCTAAGGATGTATGAATAATACGGTGAAGTGCTGTGTGCTAAGTTGCTTCAATTGATTCTGACTCTGTGCAGCCCTATGGACTCCCGCCCACCAGGCTCCTCTGTCCATGCAATTCTCCAGGCAAGAATACTGGAGTGGGTTGCTATACAACGACAACTACTGTTATTGTGGGAGTAAGAGAAATAAGAGGGGGGTTGAAGTTATTGTTTACCATCCTGAAAAATCTGATTCAGAATTCGGTTGTGCTAAAGATGAAAAGAGCCTGCTATTCAGTAGTAGTTATAAATCTTCTTTGGCTAAAATGATGAAAGGTCATTCTCATAACATACCTGTTATACATTGACCGCTGTTCTGTGTGCTTTACATTTGGTAATTCAGCTCTACCAATTCTCTAGTGATGCGATATTCTTCTTCTTCAGGTTTGGTTAGGAATTTGAGGCATAGATTATCCAAGTAAAACCCAAATAAGTAGCTGAATTGACATTTTAACCCAGGCAGTCTAGTCATAGGGTCTCTGGTTATAACCATGGTGCTCACTTCAGAATGACATATTAAAGTATCTTTTCTCATGATGCTTTGATTATACATTTATTTTTAGAAGTTGCTGCTGTTTATATTTAGTTAAACTCCTTGTTCTCACCCCAGTAAGGATTGTCACTTGGGAAGATGTGTTGTATACTGTATTTCAATTCTCTGGGATGGTAGCAAGACAACATTTGTTTCTAAATAAAGACAACTGAATTTCAAAGCCATTTTGTTTCATTTTGTGCCTTATTATTTTTATGTATACATTTGCATAACCACTGGTCAAGATAACCTTAATGATCCCTCTGCTTGACTGAACTCTAAGTAGGCTTCTTCCTGATTCTAGGCCCCTGAACTCCCTTTTCTTAAAACATTTAGTTTAAAAACCTTGTAATTGTGTTTCCTCTGCCAGTTTTACAGTCCAGGAGTATTTTTCTCAAGGATCTGGGAAACATCTCTTTGAAATGTCATCAAAAGAGAATACCCGCTACTCCCAGTCTCCATTTGAGTACGAGCCTAACTTTGATGGGTGTCTTGCTACAAATTGGCAAAACTACCTGCTATTGATAAGGTAAGAAAACTTTCCCTTTTCTTTGGATAAAGCCAATTAGCAAACACAGATGGCCTAACACAGTGAGCTTCCTCTCACTGCTATCTTTCAAAGCTCTTCTACTCTTTGTTTCAGTGCAATTGAGTTCAGACTTAAATCTGACCTCTTTCATCCTTACAGTAATCCAGGAAAAAAATGTTCTTTGCCTGTTTAACTTTTTGTATTGCAATTTTTGCTTTGACACCATAACTGTAGGAAAAACACATGACAAAATAAACATTTATATTTTGACATTAGAGAGCAGTCTTTTGAAGGGCTTAATTCTTTACAAATATTCAAAATTGCAAGATCGTCGTGAAGATGATCAGGTTTGTTATTTCATATTTTTTGAAATAAGAAATTGAGCCTCAAAATACTCTTTGGTAAGCTCTTGTTTAACATCAGATGAAAAAAGCTGTCCTGGAAGAAAGCAAATTTCCCACTTTAATTTTGGAATCAAGATATTACATCTCTTTATAAAGGTTGGCAAGGTAAAGATCTGAAAATAGGTATGTGTGTCACCATATCTTTGAGGGGATAGAGGCTGGGGGAATTTTAACCACAAGAATTATATAAACCAATAGAAGTTAAGAGACAGAGATTCAAAAGAGAACATGTGGGGTTTAAAATATTAAAAGTTGCTTATTTTGATCATATATTTCCTTGGGCAATAACATTTGTCATATTCATTTGTTTGGAAGGGAGAACCAACAGAAGGATGAGATAGATATCTGAGGAAATTTCTATTGTTAATAACCACTTATGGTCATTTAATAGATATTTAGTGTTACCAAAAGATAGTCTCAGGCATTCTGATTGCTACTTTTGTTTTATTAGAAAATTAATTCTCTGTGGTTTCTGTTGACGATTGATTGGAAATCACTTTTTTCCTTTGGGATTTTTCAGTTATGCTCAGTTATTTATCTTTCATTTTCATAGGGATTTGAGATTCTTTTTCCTTCAGAAATAAAAAGGGCAGTGTGCTAAAGTAGGACACATTTTATTTTTTCCTCCAATGTTAAAAAAAAAAAAAAGACCACAATATTTGCATATTTTTCAAGTTGCTTTGTGTGCTTTCTGAAGCAGTGCTAAGTGAATCAGCACGTTTATCTAAGGAGAAAATGATATCCTAAAATACACTGAGAAACCTAACTTGTTATAGAGTGCTGGGGACCAGCCCCAGCTGATCCAGGGTATTCGAAGGAGAGACGGCCTAGGCGACTATTTATATGCTAATTAGAGATATAGAGAACAATAGAATGAGGATAGCTCAGTAGGAAAATTCAGTGGAGAAAAGAAGCTGAGTAGCTTGGTTTACGCGGGAGACCAATAAAACTTCAAGACAAGAAGTTTGCACCACTTACGTAGGCCGCAGGCGCCCTCTCGAATAGCGGAAGGTGTCTCACCCTAGACTCCTTCTCGAGTGGGTCTTAGA
>NW_011495026.1:2362081-2375698 GCF_000754665.1 Bison bison bison | reverse complement strand
AAGAATTTATTACCTTAAGGGTCTAAAGTTACTAACACCAAGGCCACTACTTATTTTTTCTACATACCCACTATTAATTGATACATATTCAAGGATACAATTCAGGGGATGTGAAAACTTGGCAACAAGCATTGACTCATCAATGAAATCCTTTATTAGTTTATTCTGACAGTTTTTAACTCTCTGAGAGGCTCTAAGCTATTTGAATATCTTAAGCTTCCCATGCCTCTCGAGGCTGGGAGACTGTAAACAATCGTATGCATAGCTGCAGGAGTCCGGGTAAACTTGTCGGGCGAGTTAGAGAGCCATCAGAGGGGTTTGGATTTAAACACTCCTAATTGCCCAGGAACTTTATTAATTAGAGCTGTAAGTTAACTCTTTGACAGAGAGAGAGAGATGGTGGTAGGGGACAGTCCCCAGTAAAGTCAGAGGTGTGAGCACAAAGCAATAAAGTAGGCAGACTCTGGTTTTTTGGGGGAAAATGCTCGAGAATATCCGGGGGGACTCCTGAGGCTCGATCCCGCCTTTGCGTGTGCCGAGCCTCCTTCCTCATGACCTTTGTCACGAGTGGAATGCCTCACCGGCTCCCCGCAATAGAGCTTCTTAGTGTTCATGAAAGAACAAAGCAAAAACCTTCAAAACATAAAAAGACCATAAATCAATTAATCAAGTTAAGGACTTCCTTCTGGACACTTGAACAAATTTTAAAAGTGCATTTAAGGTTAAAAACTAAAAATTGAATACTGTGAAAGAAAACATATATCACTTGAGCAGAATAGCTAACTGATTTGGGGAGAAACAAGAATAACAGGAAATTCAAAACATCATAGCTGATAAAATATTTTTCATGTACCTACTCTCAGAGGATAATATTAAGTGAAACGTTGTTTCCTCATAATTCCCATCAACTCCAAAAACAGTTGCTATTTGGCTTAATTTTATAACCCAGGAATGGTCCCTTTTCAAGTTATATTTGTGAAAGCTGAATGAAATCTAGGTTAAAATGTAATGTATAAACATCATGAGGTGGCTACTTTTGGTCGATCATTATGGTTCATGTTCTGGAATTGCTAACTCTGAATAGAGAACATAATAAGGGTGTGATATCTCTTCCATTAATTTTGGTATCGTAACATAGGGATTTTAAAGGTTTTTTCAAATTAGGCACTTCTCATGAAACAAACAAAAAAAACTTCTGGAGAAAGTCATTACAACTTTACAAGCTGTTCGGACATTTGCACTCACTAGAGCTTCTATCTGAAAGTGGTATGCAGGAGGGATTCTCTGCCAGAGCCACCTCTGCCTGCAGGGTTAGAGTAAAAGCTTCAACATCAACAGATTTCTCTTCATGCTCACTATGTGTGACAGTTTAGAATAGAAAGATCTACCAGCTGTTTTACTTCCTACCTTTCTTGCTTTTGGTAAGATGACAAATATAACAGATTTATCAACATTTTTTTTTCTATAGTTAAAATGTCAGAGTCAGCTTTCTAAATACAATCTCCAAAAAAATCCTTCAAAACCTTGCTTTTAACACACCACCCCTAATTTTTTTTTCATTTTCTTTTTTGTTTTTATTTTTATTTTTTTTAAATTTATTTAATATATAAGTCTACTCACAAAATTGCACAAAAATATAAGCTACTTTTCCTTATGAATGACTACAAGAGGAGGAAATACAATTACAGTTATTCCTATTAAAACTGCAAAATATATATATCCCCAGAAAAAGGAGAAACAAAGAACACCACAGATCATGATTACTTTGTAACTGAAATACAACTTGACAGGGGAAGGGACTGAGGGGAAATAGGAAAAGGCATTTATAGACTGCTTCAAAATTTACTTCCTGTGTGACCTTAGACATCTCCCACAACCTCTGCAAACTTTCTTTTCTATTTTTAAAATAAAAAATAATGCTTGCCCTTCCTATCTGAAAGAGTTCAAATGAGGAATGATAAAGCTTTTGCATATGTTAAGGCCCTATACAAGTGTTGCTTTTGAATTCATTAAATTTGTAATTTATAAAACAATCATTAAGTGTTTAACAATATTTTTCAGTCTTTCACATACTTAACATTGGTATGGAACCCAGTTGAGTCCATAGAATCTTGGTTTGGAACTCTGGAGGATCCAGGTGGTTCTTGCTCATCATAATAAGTCTCTGGTTGCACTCCCTGACTTACTCTTCCCTAGTCTTGTCCCTAGTCTTTCTCTTCCTAGCTAAGTTAATTGCAAGCATAGACAAAGTATAAGACACTGAGGGACCTTAGATATGTTTCCATCTAAGAATGCAGTGGAGAGATATGAATTAGGGTCTGGCTAGGCCAATACCAAGGGATGGAGAATGGAAGAAAAGAGGGAAGATAGTGAAATCTTTATACTACCCATGTGTTGGATCTTGCTTCTTCTTGACAATGGAAAACTGACTTCTGCAGACAACCCTAGCATACAGTCTGCTTGTGAGATAGCTGCATATGCTCTGTAGCCATTATTTACTCTTAGAATGTGCCTGGAAAAGATTTGGAATGCTGTGAACAAATTTTCATTCAGAAGTCATATGCAGGTTGAATGCCCTGTTCCTCTAAACTTTTAGTTGGAATCTCTCTTTTTGAGGGTGCTGTTTGTGTTGTGGGTTTGGGTGGTAGCTTGTAGTTTCTCCAGCATGTTGAGAAAATCTCTCTTGAAAATGCAAGGAGTTCTAGACATTGTCTGAGAAATGTAGTCAAGTCTAATGTATCAGGTAAGTTGCTACCCTTTGCTACCACTCACCATGACAACCAAGGTGGTTCTGCCCCTTTTTCTCAGTCCCCAGTCTAAACCAGAAGGTGCCTATCTTAAAAGAGAGAAAAATAAGCCAACATGTGGTCAGAAGAGGTAGGGGAGGCAAGTGGTCCCAGGAGAGGAGCAGTTGGATCATTCAGCAAATTGCTGGGCCACTGTCTCCCATTCTGTATTATCTCCAGCCCAATTGTGTATGGATATGATGAGTTATGATGACAGTGGGCAGGTGGAAGTGACCCCATTGCCTTTAGGAGGCTTGATTATCTACTTTCCAGAAGCTCAACAGCAATTCTTCTCACTAAGCGAAGTCTTTACAAATCTGGAAGATAATTCTCCCATTAGTCTTCAGGAAACTTCTCTCTGCATTCAGATGGTGGGCTTCCCAGGTGGTACTATCACCTGCCGGTTCAGGAGATATGAGTTTGATTTGGGGGTCCGGAAGATCTGTTGGAGGAGGAAATAGCAACCCAATCCAGTATTCTTGCTGGGAAAATCCCAAGGATAGAACAGTCTTATGGGCTATAGTCCACAGGGTCTCAGAGAGTCGGACATGACTTGAGACTGAGCACACATGCATTCAGATGAGGTTCTAAAGATCTGAGACAATAATCCTGGAAGACAAATTCAATCATCTTAATGATCACTGAATTATTTCAATTATCTAACCAACCCCTCAAATAAGACAGTGCTTCAAAGAGGTACAGACACATTAATCAGACATCCCAGAATGACAGCATCAGAAGACACTTTAATCAAAAGTCTTCCAAAACATGTAGTAATCCTTTAAAGTAGTACCCTTGGCAAAATGTTACCCAGACTTCATCACCCACAGCAGCAAGGAGTGCACATTCTCTCCTGAGCTCTGTGTAGGAGAAAGCACTCAGCTTTGGGAGTTTAAAGAGACCGGTTTCAATTCTGCCCTTTAGTACTTTGGTAACACTGTGAACATAAGCTAAATAGTTTACCTTTGACTTCTTGGTATATTTATGACAGAAGAGGAAATAATTTCTTTTTCACTGCAGTCATCTATCTGAACATGAGGTGAGATAATGGGAATAAAGCAGCATTAATAATTGGTAGTTTTCTTCCCAGCCTTTTCGTGGTTGGAATCTGCCTTTTGCCTTTAAAAGTATTGCTACAGACTGTGTAGTCTCAAGAAAAGTACTCTACTTCTCTGGACCTCAACTTCTTTGGATGTAAAATGAGTAACTTGGACTGATTGATTCTAAGGTCCCTCCAAGGTCTTTATTTTTTTGCTAAAATATGAAACATCATGGTAGATTTCTGAAGACATTACCATCGCTTTTGTTCCCTGATAGCCAGCCATCTGTTATCATAGGCTTGGCTGGGCTAGACATAATTACTTTTCCCCTATGGAGCCAAGAAACAAACTAAATGGCAGTGTCCTTGAATAATTTATTTGACTCCTAGAATTAGTACATTATCATTGTTATTATGGAAGAAGTAATTTACATTTTGAAAGGCTATTTTACTTCTTTTATCTCTGAGTGTATTTTAATCCTTTTACTACTTAGAAGACATGACTCCATTATTTTATGTCAATACTTCCCCTATCCTGTGATTTGGGTGGGGTCAGTTATTATCTGCAGTGTCTGATGAGGTTAATGCACTGGGACTCTGAGTGCCTACATTTAGTTAATGAATTTGAAGCAGACTCTCCGAGTGCATATACCCACCAGTACCCTATCAGCCCCTAAGCTTTTGTTTGCTTTCTGTTGTGTGATCTGTAGAATAATAGCTTGTATACACACAGAGTTTAACAATGAAGAGTAGGTGTCAGATTTGGAAATATGCAGTGCTGTGGAAAGAAATATATATTCTGTGATCAGACATAGATTCAAATCCAGACTTTACTAGAACTTGACTTTGGCTAGTCACTCTACATATCTATATTTCAGTTTCTTTCCCTATAAAATGAGGACAACATTGATCTCCATGTTGGATGAATGGTTGGTTGGTTAGATGAGAAATAATTTGTTAAAGAATGTCATTTCTATTATTGTTATTTGTTAAAGTATTATATCACTTCTATGTGGAAATTAAAAACCAATATAAATGAGTCTATATACAAAACAGAAACAAATTCACAGACATAAAAAATAGCGTTATGGTTACTAAAAGGGAAAAAGAAGGAGAAGAGGGATACATTAGAAGTAAGGGATTAGCAAAGTAATACATATAAAATAGATTAGCAAGAAGTATTTACTGTACAGCACAGGAAACTATATTTAATGTTTGTTATAGTCTATAATTAAAAATAATCTAAAAAATATAAACATACATATATAACTGAACACTTTGCTGTATACCTGAAGCTAATACATATTTTAAATCAATTGTACTTCAAAGAAAAAATTGTTAAAAGTAGCTTTTAAATATTTCTCTATACCAATGTAATGCATTATTTTGATTAAGAAGATTATTTGATTGCTATATATCAATTCCTGGGAACCTTTGCTTGTAGAGAGTTATAAGGTAAGAGAAAATGAATAAGATATGTGTGTTATAGAATCATTGAAAATGAACATCAGAAACTGAAAGTCGTTAAGATAAATGCTCTGGGGATAGTAAAGACATGGTAAAGAATGCACCACATAGGATAAGACGAAGTCCTAAAATGGGCGTGAGAAACTTATTTTCAGCCCTTTGAATCCATAATGATAATAAATATATGTGGCCAATATGGCTATTTCCCAATATTTTGGTTCTCCTCACTCCAGAAGCATTGCAAGGTTATATTTCTTTGATCCTTTGAAATCATATGTGGCCACATGACTTGTTTTAACCAATGATGTGTGTATGATCATGCCAAGCAGTTATGTCCCAGATGGTTTTCACTCCCTCAGCCTATCCCCTCAAATAACGATAATGTGGAGCAGAGTCCCCAGCTGACCTATGAAAATTGTGAAAAATGAACAAGTAATAAATGTGTCATCTTAAAATATTTTATGGTTTTTTGGTAGTTCAACATAACCTAGATTCTCCTAGTTCAACATGACATAGATTCTCCTGGAATAAAAAATGGTAATTAAGTCACCCAGGGGGCTTAACAGAACCTCTGCCCTTTCATTTAAGCGAGAAGCCAGACGTAAGGTTTGGGGTGGATCTTAATCTGGGAGAGTATTAGGAGTGAGTATGGGATAGTATCACCCTCTTCAGAGGAACAGCTGGTTCAGGAGCCAGGGCTGAGCTGCACCAAGCAGTTACAGGTCAGCGGCCCAGGTTCTGCCCACTGCCCAGTGACCACTCCTGTTTCCACTGTTCCGTTTCTATCCAGAGTATACAGAACAGTGATTATATGTGTTAATAGGCTCAAGAGGAACCTAACAACCCTTTGAAGGCAATGTTTATTACATAGCTACACACATATTAAGGAATACAGCTAAAGTTTGATTTAGGTGTTTTTACTTTGGTTAGATAAGGAAGCTCAGCAGCAGTGCACACAAGGGGGAAACTGGTATTCTTCATGTATTATCTCCTTATGCATACACTTTAAAACCTTTCCACCCTACATTATCTCGCCTCCCTATCTCTCTCATCTCTTGCAATCCTCACTTTTCTTCCCCCCTCTTTTAACATATTTTTTTTGCCCAGGGAACTCGAGTGAATCCGTTGAATATTAGTTCAGTTGTCACTTTTCAGACTCCTTCCTTGGCCTAAGTACATCGGATAACGGTATTATCTACTCAGAACTTTATGCAATTCTCCTTTGCAGCACTTACCATGATTGTTATTTTAAATTTAGTTTTGTAATTGCCTGATTAGTGACTGTCTCTCTCTGGTGAGTGTAAGCCACTTTGGGAGAAGAAGCTTTCTTCTGTGTTTATTCACTTTTGCCTACTCTGACACCAGTATAGTGCTTCACACATGGTTGCCCTCCACAGATATTTGTTAAATTAATAATGAACGTATGTCATATGGTGGTTATCTAACATGCTCATCTTTATAGCCATTCAAAAACTTGTGAGATGAGTAGCTATGTCGTCATTTAAAAAATAAAGATTAGTTAAAAGATTTGCTCCAAATCCACCCTTCTAGATGGTGGAGCCAGATTTTGAATTCATGTCTATATGACTTCAAAGCCCATGCCCTTTCCTTTATATGCCTCTGCTTCACCAGAGACAAAAAGAAATGCTTTAATTTTGAGGGAGTTAATAATGCATGAGACCTGAATTGAATATAATTTTATGCTGTTCTGCTCTAGAAGAATTTTTTATTATCCGGTTGTAGCTTTGTGCCTTCATCTCTTATCAAGAAGAGGTAATTATCTTCATTAGCAGGCAACTCCTTTTCTCCCATATAACTTTGATGCAGTTGGTAAAACTTATTTTCTCTACTCTTTGCTCCCTTTGAACTGTTATCTTCAAAAGCTGTCAAAGTTTGCAAGCAGATGGCCAGCTATTATTCACTCCTTAAGTTTCTGTGCAGCAATGCATCATCAGGTCCATCAGCAAATAGTAACATATGAAAACATATTGTCTCATTTTAGTATCTCCAAATGTCACTTTTACATTTGTTATTCCACTCTCGTTCCTAATTAAAGAAAGCTCATTTCCAATTCTCCTGACTGATATCTACCATTTCAATAATGCCCTTTATGTTGGTCCTAGAATATTCATCATTGTCTTATTAACGCGGTCGTTTTCAAACAAAATGTTAACTAACAAAGTCCTTTCTTGACTTTTCTACAGTCTGTGATTATTTCTGTTTGGCATCCTCTTCTATCTTATGCTACGATTCCCCTCTGGATTCCTGTACAGTGGCATTTGCCATCTGAAACTTGATGGGTGTTTTTACCTTTTTAAGCTCTTTATCACACTTTATCCCTCTACTTCTGCTGCCAGCCTGAGTAGTATTTTTCCTGCAGCTCCCAGTCACTGTTCCCTTTTCCATCTTACTTCCCTTGCTGTTTATCTCACACATCCAGCCTGCCCCACACTTTGCTTAGGTTCACTGAGGTCTAATACCTCTCATGTCATTCATTCTGCTTTCATATTCATTGAGCTTCTTAAGAAGATCAGCTTGTCTCTATGATTTAATATCTAGTTCTTAATTTTATACCTAAAAGATAATACTCAAAGAAAATCATTCTTACCTTCTCTGTTCTATGTTTGAAAGGCATTTGATCCTATCACAGTGACATTGATTTGCATTTTGAATTTATTGCCATTTAAAATAAATTAAAATTTTGTCTTAGCTTATAATCAGATTACAATACCACCATGAATCCACCTGACTTTTAAAAAAATCTGGAGAGAGACACTTGCTTGAATAATAGGTAAAGTCGACTAATATCATTTTGAGTGTACATTATATTGCTGGTACCAGTATTTTGTGATAACATTGCTTCCAAAAATTAAAAGATTTGATGATGAGAAAAAATTTCTTTAATAGGAATATTAAATTCTAGAGAGTATGCAGCTGTTGTTTAAAGAGTAGACGGCAAGACAAAGGATGTATTTGCTTTTAGTGTTCAGAAAATGGTAGGGGAGGTGAAGGACTGAGTTCAGGATGCCCCTATTATCATTTCCATAGGCTCGGATTGTTCATGAGACAATCAGTGTCACAATATGGGACATTCGAAAATGTGGTAACAATGTCCCATTAAAGTCACAGAAATTAATTTGATTTAAATGCCCTGCAAAAGTCAGATTTCTTCCTAGGTATAAAACCAGGTCAAAAATGGATTCAAACTAGGGCTACTGAAAATGAAAAGATAGACCTAAATATATTTTTACTCACCATTTCTATGCAAACTTTATCATGGAAGATTATTTCTAGGAAAAATAAGTATATTTTATAAGGATACTCATGAAGTAGAAATAGAAGACACTAAAGAAATCACGTAGAGATGAGATGAGAGATCTTATTAAATATGGCCTTGTTGAATATGGATTTAGCAGAATAATATTTTTGGAGTTTTAAGTGGAAAGGTAGTAAAATTCAATTATACTAATAATGTATATATATATATAATATATATATATATTATAATATAAGAACATTGCCTTGCTGCTTTCTGTATTGGTCAGCACAAGGTGAAATTTGATCACAGGTAGAGATCAAATGTGAGTTCTGCAATTTTAAAATTGAACAATGATAAAACAAGAAAATACAAAGAAAGATGGCCAAGATGATATAGAATTTGGAAAGCATGTCGTGACTGCATTCATGTGATAAATTCATCTAGCTCCCTGTCAGATATTAGAGTTGCAAGGACCAACATGATGAACATAGCTCCTACCTTAGAGAAGAAATGAGAAGACAGAAAATTGAAAACCACAGTGAAGTGATTAATGTTATGGGAGAGAAAGCAGAGACAATAGGGAGAGCATGTAAAAAGGAGCGTAATCAAATTTAGGATCAGAAGAGGTGGAGAGATGAGGAAGTGAAGGAAAAGCATGAATGATTCTCTGTAGAAGGCTTAGCAGATCAGAAAAAGCATGGTGTTAGGAGAAACTGAAAGTAAGAACTTTGGTGAGTAATGTTAATGGAGTAGAGGGGAAAAATAAAGCAGAAAGTATGGTGAGGTCAGATACTGAGAGTTCTATTAGTATAACCCAAGCACTGGAGCTTGCATTTAATCCTAGAACAATGGAACAGGCCTTGGCACTCAACCCCAGTGACTGACGCTCACACTGTAGTCTAACCAGATAACAGCCTACAGAGTGATGCAGCTCATAACTGGTGCAGCTAACTGCACTGGCCCGAAATTGAAGGTACTTCTTAGCTGCAAGCAGAAGAATGATGTCATTAGGTTTGGGTTTGTAATTATATAAGAACATATTGGCTGTTACATGAAACATTGATTGTAGGATACAAATATACTTATTTATTCACTCATAAATAAATTTTTATTGTATGGACATTCTATGTCTGGAACTAGTCTGCTTATTATAGGATTCAGCATTTAGTAAGGTAGTCAAAGTGAAAGTCACTCAGCCATGTCTGACTCTGTGACCACATGAACATGAAATTCTCCAGGCCAGAATACTGGAGTGGGTAGCCTTTCCATTCTCCAGGGAATCTTCCCAACCCAGGGATCGAACCCAAGTCTCCCACACTGTGGGCGGATTCTTTACCAGCTGAGCCACAAGGGAAGCCCAAGATAGTCAAGGGCCCCATAACTGGGAAGCTTCCATTCTAGCATAAGGGAAATAGAAAAAATATATATATCACTAAGTAAACACAATAGTTTCAAATGTTGATAAGCATTATGAACAAAAAAAGATACCATTTCAACTTAGATTGGAAAAGATCCCAAGGCATTTGCCATCTAAGTATCTGGAGGCACAGGGACATTGGGAATAACAAGCATAAAGACCTAGGCAGGGATGGGAAGTATGTGATCAAGGAACAAAAAGAAGATGAGTGTGACTAGAATGTATGTGAAAGAGGAATTCAAAAAGGTCACGTGGGCCAACTCACAGGGGCTTGTAGGGATGGTTGAAAGAAGTGAATGTGTAAATGTGTGCAAGAGAAAACAAATTGAAGACAGAATAAATATGTTCAAATATGTGATGGTAATTCCCATAAAAAGGGAATTAAAACTAATTCTATGTTGCTATGTGTGTGCGTGTTCAGTCACTTCAGTCATGTCTGACTCTTTGTGACCCTATGAACTTTTGTGCTCCAGGCTTCTCTGTCCATGTAATTCTCCAGCAAGAATACTGGAGTGGGTTGCTATGCCCTCCTCCAGGGGATTTTTCCGACCCAGGGATTGAACCCGTCTCTCACTTGGCAGGCGGGTATTTTTTTTTTAACCATTTGTGTCACTTGGAAAGCCCCTTTTGTGTTGGTACCCCCAACCAAGTTAGGTGCAATGAGTGATTGTTAAAAGATGGAAGATTTTGGTTCCACAAACTATCCAAGCACGAAAAAAAGCTACCTGTCACTTGAGAATTTGTGCAGAGTCATTAGAAGGAACTTTGGGTCTGTAAGTCTCCATAAATGTTTAAATTCATTTGGTGCAAGTAAGGTGTACAAAGGTTTCCTAAATTTCATATCAGGAGCTTTTGTCAACTATGGTCACTGCATGGAGAGGAGGACCAGTGTTTCTGTTGTTCTTAATGCTTAGTTCTATAACCACATGGACTGTAGGGTTTGCACTGTGATTGCTTATAAATAACATAATTCTTTCCTGTCTTCATAGGTCAGAGACAGAAGAAAGGAATATTTTCCTACAAAATATTGTTTTAAATAGGATAATCACACTTTAGAACAGAAAAAAACCCACTTCCCCATATTCTTAAATAATAGCACTGATCAATTTTCTTTCACTTCTTTTCTTTTGAATTTTGAAGTTTGCATTATTTCTGATCTGTTTTTCTAGATTATACACAAAATTTACACCTGTTAACATGTTCAAGAGGAGGCATCATGGTATTTCTAAGATAACATTTATTACACAACTAGTAATATACTTGCCTGGAAAATCCCATGGATGGAGGAGTCTGGTGGGCTGCAGTTCATGGGGTCACTGAGTCAGACATGACTGAGCGACTTCACTTTCACTTTTCACTTTCATGCATTGGAGAAGGAAATGGCAACCCACTCCAGTGTTTTTGCCTGGAGAATCACAGGGACGGGGGATCCTGGTGGGCTGCCGTCTATGCGGTTGCACAGAGTCGGACACGACTGCAGCGACTTAGCAGCGGCAGCAGCAGTAATACACTAGTTCCCTGGAGAAGGGAATAGCAACCCACTCCAGTATTCTTGCCTGGAGATTCCCATGGACAGAGGAGCCTGGCGGGCTAGTCCATGGGGACACAAAGAGTTGGACACAACTGAGCGACTAACATGTTCACTTTCATTTTTCAATACACTAGTTAGAGTTACCTAGAAGTTATGTTTGTGGTCATTATGTGGTTTGGCTGTAGATGATTGTTTCAAGCAATGAGTGCAAAGTGGACAGATCTGCTCACAAGTGCTGAGGTCTCCTCGTGGGCATACTTTGATATCCTTCCACTGACCTTTAGAATAAAGACAGTCATTTTCATCTTGGCTTGAACAGTCCTTTACCTGCCTTTGACCCCTTAGGCCCTCTAGAACATTCTTACACAAAATCGGTTCTAAATTCATTGAAGTACTTGTTTTCTTAAAATGTACACACTCACATATTTACTTTAAGCTTTTGATTAGGGATTGCTCTAAAATAGAGCGATCTAAACATTTATAAATCTTAATCTGTTTTCCGTCTCAGTGTGGCAGGTAATGAAAGTGGATTTTATATTGGCCAGGGTTCTTGGCCTTCCCCACTCAATAGAGTTGACTAGAGGCCAGACAAAAAATTCAGGCAAGACTTTATGAGGGCCTCTCCTGTTTTTGCAGGAAGGGGTGAAAACAAATAACAGGTTTTCTTGCTAATGCCCGAAGGGAGGTGAGTTGCTTCCTTATATTGGGGGAGTGTAGCGGTGTGTCCAGGGTTAGGGTAGAGGAGTGGCTTTAGGTGGTTCGCCAAGTTTGCCAACCCCTTTGGTGGTGTTGACTGAAAGGGAGAGGAGTGGGACCTTGATTTTGCTCCAGGATCTTTAAAAGTAGATCTTTATTGCAGAGGAAGGTAAACTTCCAAACTCATTCTATGAGGCCACCATCACCCTAATACCAAAACCTGACAAAGATCCCACAAAAAAAGAAAACTACAGGCCAATATCACTGATGAACATAGATGCAAAAATCCTTAACAAAATTCTAGCAATCAGAATCCAACAACACATTAAAAAGATCATACACCATGACCAAGTGGGCTTTATCCCAGGGATGCAAGGATTCTTCAATATCCGCAAATCAATCAATGTAATACACCACATTAACAAATTGAAAAATAAAAACCATATGATTATCTCAATAGATGCAGAGAAAGCCTTTGACAAAATTCAACATCCATTTATGATAAAAACTCTCCAGAAAGCAGGAATAGAAGGAACATACCTCAACATAATAAAAGCTATATATGACAAACCCACAGCAAACATTATCCTCAATGGTGAAAAATTGAAAGCATTTCCTCTAAAATCAGGAACAAGACAAGGGTGCCCACTTTCACCATTACTATTCAACATAGTTTTGGAAGTTTTGGCCACAGCAATCAGAGCAGAAAAAGAAATAAACGGAATCCAAATTGGAAAAGAAGAAGTAAAACTCTCACTATTTGCAGATGACATGATCCTCTACATAGAAAACCCTAAAGAATCCACCAGAAAATTACTAGAAATAATCAATGACTACAGTAAAGTTGCAGGATATAAAATCAACACACAGAAATCCCTTGCATTCCTATACACGAATAATGAGAAAACAGAAAGAGAAATTAAGGAAACAATTCCATTCACCATTGCAACGGAAAGAATAAAATACTTAGGAATATATCTACCTAAAGAAACTAAAGACCTATATATAGAAAACTATAAAACACTGGTGAAAGAAATCAAAGAGGACACTAATAGATGGAGAAATATACCATGTTCATGGATTGGAAGAATCAATATAGTGAAAATGAGTATACTACCCAAAGCAATTTATAGATTCAATGCAATCCCTATCAAGCTACCAACAGTATTCTTCACAGAGCTAGAACAAATAAATTTCACAATTTGTATGGAAATACAAAAAACCTCGAATAGCCAAAGCGATCTTGAGAAAGAAGAATGGAACTGGAGGAATCAACCTACCTGACTTCAGGCTCTACTACAAAGCCACAGTTATCAAGACAGTATGGTACTGGCACAAAGACAGAAATATTGATCAATGGAATAAAATAGAAAGCCCAGAGATAAATCCACGCACATATGGACACCTTATCTTCGACAAAGG
>NW_011495026.1:2338728-2361182 GCF_000754665.1 Bison bison bison | reverse complement strand
GAAAAACATAAATACAGTATACTAACGCATATATATGGAATTTAGAAAGATGGTAACAATAACCCTGTGTACGAGACAGCAAAAGAGACACTGATGTATAGAACAGTCTTATGGACTCTGTGGGAGAGGGAGAGGGTGGGAAGATTTGGGAGAATGGCAATGAAACATGTAAAATATCATGTAGGAAACGAGTTGCCAGTCCAGGTTCGATGCATGATGCTGGATGCTTGGGGCTGGTGCACTGGGACGGCCCAGAGGGATGGTATGGGGAGGGAGGAGGGAGGAGGGTTCGGGAGGGGGAACACATGTATACCTGTGGTGGATTCATTTTGATATTTGGCAAAACTAATACAATTATGTAAAGTTTAAAAATAAAATAAAATTAGAGGAAAAAAAAATAAAAGCAGTTGGATTATTTTGTTTCTTTGTTTTATTTTTTTTTAATCTTTTTGTATCTTATTATTCAGAGTTTGCCCCAACCATGCATGTATGCAGTTATTTTTAGTCTCCTATAATTTCTTTGTATTTTGTTGCTCAAAGAGGTATTTGTCCAGGTGTAAGCCTTGCAGCACTGCTGCAAAGGGTCCCAGGTCCCAGGTCCAAGTCTCATCCTATCTCAAACTCATCTTCATCTCCACTGATTACAGGACCTTGAGGATCCTGAGGAGCTGGGGGTGGGGAAGCATTCTTAAGGTCCCTTGTCCTGAAGATTTTAAAAGGAACACTTGTTGATGCTTTAATGTGGTACTGTGAAAAGTTTTGCCTCTCCAACTTAAACTATTATCTTATATAAAATGTCTTATATAGGAAACATTGTCTTTTGTCAAATTGCAAAAATAGTTCCTTTAGAAGGAGTAGGTTCCTTAAGAATTTTGGGAACTGCGCAATTTCTTTAGGGCTGATGGATTGCTTTTAATCATTTTAGATTTCTGCTTTTGTGAGTCCTGCTGCTCCATTTTTCAGAATTCATTTAGTTTTGCATTAGCCTGTGTCCATTTAGTACAAGATGAGGATAACATTCTTTTGCCAGATCATCAACTTTTAAAAGATTCATCTTCACTAATAAAACACAGTTGAGGACTATGTCAATTAGCCCAATAATTGAAGGAAAGAGCAAACTTTTCCCTATGCTTTTTAAAAAGATGTTTTGAGCTGGCCTATAAAATTGCATTAGAACTGTAACAACATGTTTCTGGCTCCGGTGAAGCAAATTTTGTACGCACTCTTACAGGGTGACTGGTCAGGAGAACCTCTCCATAGCTAAGTGTAATATTGCCAGTTGAGGTTCACAAAGTTAATCTTCTGCACTGAGCTATTTTAAGGGAGCTCGCTGGCTTAAAAATTAACAAAAACAAACAAAACCTGAAACACTAAAGAAAAACAAAACACTTGAAACCAATCCATTTAGACGATAAGCAATAGCTAATGATAAGATTTAAATACTTACCTTGATTTCTTTACCTTGGCATTTAAATTTTAGTTTCTTGTGCTTTATTAAAATAGCATTGATAGTGTTGATATTTTAGCTCTATGTACTATCATCTATACATTTTATTTTCTTTTTTGCTGCGTTGAATTTTTTTGATTGCTGTGTAAAAGAGGTCAGGGGAAATGCCTTTTGTTTAATACAGATGGCTGATATGAATTGATTATGGATAATAGCTGTAAATGTTTTTCTTTCATTTTCTTGAATAGTTGGGGTTTGACTAATCTTCACTGTCCTTGAGAAAGTTTTCAAAAAGATTTTCATCCCTGTGAAGTGAATAAGAGTCTATATTTGCCCGTAAAACTCTTCTCTTTGTGAAGAATTTCAGCTTTTAAAAATTAAATCATGGAAGAAGGTTGCATAGATTCATGCTCCCTGTGCTAAATTATGTTAGAAATGAAGAGTGCCTGAAAACAGAGATAATACAATGCAAATTGGTCTTTGCATGTCATTAACCTGACATCTATGATGTGCCTTGCTCAATTTCAATATTTAATAAGCGTCCAATTTCTTAAGAATGAATAAAAATTGGAAACAATAACAAGTAAGTTACTTTTCAATAAATAGACATGTCCTTACTGATTTAAGAATAGTAATTGGGTGTAGCACATTAACTGGGTGGCCTAGAGCAATTTTATAATAATCTTCTAAGAGCTCAGGAAAAAAAAGATCAACATTTTATTACTTTTAACACACTGAAGTTACTACTTCTCTTAATTCATTTTAGCGAACTGTCAATAAATTTCACTCCATTAAGTGCTCAATTTAATTAGCTCCAGGGTTGCAATTTATGTAATTTCTAAGTTGTGTCCTATTTACAACATCTAGTAAATGTTACCTATGGCAACATAAATATATTTAATCTATAGCAGGCGGTGGACAATTATTTTTCATTCCTTGGATATTAAACATTCAACAGTGCTGTTTCTGATTATTGTCTGGACTTCTCTGCTATATTATGCAGGGATTGGAGTGGCTACATAATTTGCAGTTTCTACTATGTGATGAAAACACAAGGACCCAGAATTTTAACATGGCAACAAGAGAGCATGAGGTCAGGACCCTTTTGAACTTAGCATCTCCCGGGACTGCACAGGTTGTATAACCAGGAGGTCAGCCTTTTGTGAGAGAATAAACATTTTTAACTTACAGCAATCTCTAATGTATAAAAATTATAGTTTTGGTCAATACTATAGCTGAATAAATAACATTAACCAGAGATTGGCCTGCAGTGTATAAAGGCAGGAACTTTGCGTTCTCTTTGACTTTCAGCAAAGGTGATACAAGTTTATGATGTAAGCAGAACAGTGCTTAGGAAAAGGTAAATTATCCTTTGAACAAGGGTATGAGAATCTATGTCCAGACTAGTGGATTCCATTACTGTGTATTCTTTTTCAATTTCCATACTTTATTCTGACTCAAGAGCCTGTTCAAGAAAATTGAGCTTTTCCTTGTGATTTGATGAGGTATTCTGGTGGTCTGCCTGCTCTCCTTTCTTCTGTCCCTTTTGGTATCAGAATACCTGGTAAGATAATATGCTGAAAATCTAAATTTACATCCTCCCTGGAGACACGTGTGAGCACATGCTGTCCCCTCTCTCCCTGTCTGTAATAACATGAGGGCTGAAGCTTCAGCAACCTCGAGGATGGTAAATACAACTAATGGTGGAACAAAAAGACAAATTTACCCTGCTCTCTTAATAACTTTAAAGGGGCTCTAAATCAGCTCAGAATTGCCTGCATAAATAAGTTACACCCTAATTTATTAAAATCTCTGCAACCCATTTTGTTCGTTGCAGAACAATTTTGACTGCACTCTTCTTTTTGTTTTTAAATGTTCTCTTAGATCCTACTTTCGCTGTAGTAATAACAGATGAATTCAAGAGCACCTATATGGAAACATAAAGCAGAGAAAAGTTATTAAAGACAAACAAATTTCACTTCTTTTTGTTAGAATGACTTTAAAAACCTTGTTGATTGTTTCCTTTGTTTTATATAGTTGATTGGGGGTTTTGTTTTATTTTATTTTTTTTATGAGAGAAATACTTACAGAGTTCTGGAATTTGATGTCCTTTAGCCCCACTGCTAAATAGATAAAACTTTATCTTTTACTTTTTCCACCTTTAGGAATAAGACTTTTAGATTAGATTCATACACTATTTCCCCTCTACATAAAATCCAAAGATTATATTTAGATTTTAAAAATTAAGCACTCTCTATTTTTTTTTAAACGATAGAGTTGTTTTATTTTAAGAAGTGGAGAAGGGATCATGAATATTAGTAGTGTGCATTTTCTCAGGTAAAACCTATGTATTATACCTGCCAGAAGGTGACATTTGCTTTTAAGTCCCTGTTGCCTAGGAAGTATTTGGTTACACTCTAAATTTCATACTTGGTGTTTCTGCCATTCATTAATTTTCAATATTTTAGTGGAGTTATGTCAAGCTGAGATAATACATTTTTTTCTCAACAGGATTCTGTAGTAGACTGCTGAAAAGTATAATTTCACACACATATGATGAAAAAAAAAAAAGGAAAGCAAAGCTGCATTTGATAAGAGAGTAGACTAGTGCAAGCTTCAAGATAGAGGATGTAGCATTTATCAGTAGATAAAATGTCAGTGACTACTACTCTTTTCAAAAGCAAGAGATTCACAATTTCAAAACACTGCTAGGTACATGAAGTATCTAAAAGCAAGTCAAATAACACAATCTATTCATAGTTTCATAACCCAAAACACAGTAAACAAACTAATAAGTAAATCTCAGGCTATACTCTGAATACCTAAGCATTACAATTTTTGTGTGTGTGTGATTATATCTATATATATACACACAAATGCACTTGCATATACCTTACACACCTGCTGGAAAAATTGGAGAGCACACAGAATAAACTTAAAAAAAATTAAAACAAAAACAAATGACCACTTATCTTTTTTGGCCTAGAAATAAAATTCTGTGAATTATTTGACATTTTAATTGATTGATATAAATGAATCCTTATAAATTTATATATTTATAAAACTATAGCCCAATTGTATATGGCTTAACACTTTAATACAATTCTGGGAAAAAATAAGCCTGATGCAATCTGAAAATAAACTCTTTTTTTCTTCTTCTACTTTTGACCCTAGTCTAGTAGCCTCTTCTGAGCCTCATGGGGGAGAAGGCAATGGCACCCCACTCCACTACTCTTGCCTGGAACATCCCATGGACGGAGGAGCCTGGTGGGCTGCAGTCCATGGGGTCGCTAAGAGTCAGACACAACTGAGCGACTTCACTTTCATTTTCCACTTTCATGCATTTGAAAAGGAAATGGCAATCCACTCCACTGTTCTTGCCTGGAGAATCCCAGGGACGGGGAAGCCTGGTGGGCTGCAGTCCATGGGGTCGCACAGAGTCAGACACGACTGAAGCGACTTAGCAGCAGCAGCAACAGAGCCTCATGGTAGCTTGTGACCTCAGGTAGATGAGTGTAAGCAAGGGAGGCCTGGATTTTGTTGGAGTTACATGGAGAGAATCTGCCAACTGGAAGCCTTGAGAAGTACAGAAGATGAAGAATCAGGGGAACTATTGGTTCCCAGATAACTGCAGAAACTGTAGTGACATTGACTTTGTATGAATAGGTCTGATTTCTCTGGCACAAGACCAATGGACAGTTGGGCCAGGCCTCCCCAGATCTGAGGATTTATGGAGACCACAGCAGATTCTTTGGGGGTTTCAGAAAAACCTGGAAATCTCTATTTTTGCTCACTGCTGGCCTATAAAGGAAGTGGGTGTTTTGTTCCCAACCCTTGTGCAAATTCCTGTTGCTTGGTAACAGCAGTCATACCTGAGCCCAAGATGTTCAGCATGATGAGTTACAACCCATCTAAGCTCGCCATCACTCACAAAGAGTGATCAGTTTGGTCAGAATGACATTTACCCAACAAAACATAGCTGCTGCATGAGATGAACAGACACTTGAATAAAATTAAGTAATGAAAGTACTTAAGGGATATGAAGTTTCACACCAAAAACAAAATAAAATGGAATAATTTCTTTTAAATTTAGAATGAAAAATGTGATCTGTTATCCAAACAATTTAATAGATGATTTGAAGATGTGATAATTACTTGCTCTCTGAAACAATGGTCTGTCAAGTGAAATGCAAAAAAATAGCTTAAAGATAAAGGCAAATTATATAGAGGCATCAATCATGATTTTAAAAAAGAAAATGAAAAAATGGTATAGAAAATGAAATAACCTAACAAGTGAAATAACACAGTTCCAGGGGAATAAAAAAAGAATAAATGTTAGAAGCAACAATAAAGAAATGATAGAGGAGAGTTTCCTGAGGAAAGGAGAGATCCAAGACTCATTCATTGAAGATGTTCACTAACTTTCAGCTTGGACTGAAGATAAGCAGCACACACATGTAAACTACCAAGTGTTTTTGCATGCTAATGAGAAAGAAAAAAAATTAGCTTCCAGTTTAAAAAAAAAAAAAGAATCTTTAACTCACATTGGACTTTTTTTTTCTTTTTTTAATTTTATTTTATTTTTAAACTTTACAATATTGTATTAGTTTTGCCAAATATCAAAATGAGTCCGCCACAGGTATACCCGTGCTCCCCATCCTGAACCCTCCTCCCTCCTCCCTCCCCATACCCTCCCTCTGGGTCGTCCCAGTGCACCAGCCCCAAGCATTCAGTATCATGCATCGAACCTGGACTGGCGACTCGTTTCATACATGATATTATACATGTTTCAATGCCATTCTCCCAAATCTCCCCACCCTCTCCCTCTCCCACAGAGTCCATAAGACTGACTTCTCATTTCCAGCCTCGGAAGGTTGTCATAAGAACAGCATCTATGACCTGCTGAATGAAAAGATCTGCAAGCAGAAAATTTTATATTCTAACTTGTCAGGAAAAAAAAATTAAGATGAGTAGTTGAATAACAATGAAATAGCAACTAAGAAAATATATCCATATAAATCTTCCAAATAAAATTTTCAAGGAAGAGACTTTGGACCAACTAAAAAAATGTAAACTAGAACAAAGGTCTCATGATAGAAGAAGAGAGAAAACAGGGTTTACAACTAATCTTCCTCTTTTGCCCTCTTTTAATAATTTAAGGCTAAATGAATAGGACACCCTAAGAGTATGTGATATTTGCCTGAAAGAAGGACTCATAACAAAAAGAATATATAGCAAATAACCTTCCAGTATTGATACATGCCAAAAGTACTAAATACTCTTGTCAAAACTCTGCAATGGGAAGAGCTCACAGGTCAGGAAGGGGAGTGATAAAACCATCCTACTTCAATTTAGAGGTGAAACTGGGGAAAAAGGTAGAAGAGAGAAAAAGTAAAAATATCCTAAGGGATTTATCATGATGTGGTGAGAGGGAAAAGAAAGACTTGGTGGGCAAAACAATCTCTTGATATTTTGATAGGAGAAATGTATATTTTACATTGCATGAACAATTATAAAATACATATTTTATTAGTAGGTTACGGAAAAGTAATTTTTAAAAATAAGGTGGAATTTCATCCTTAGGGAAAAATGGGATGAATAGCAGTGAAGTAGAAAATAAAAAGAGAAAGCAACAATGTAAAATAAGAAATACAAAGTGAAGATATAAGGAAATTCAGGTATACATAAATATACTTCAGTGTATGAAATAATTTCACCACGCTTTAAAATTCTTGAAATTTGTTTAATAATTTTTTCCAAAGTCTGAAAGCTAATAAAATATTTTTGGACTTATTATAGAAACAGAGAGTAATATACCATAATGGCTATTACAGAACACAAATAATCTAATGACTTATCATTTATATATTTATATGAGCATATAATCAATGATCATTTTCTAGAATCCTGGCTTCTGGACTGTGGCCATCCAAAACAATTCATTTTTTTATTTTAGCATTGTAAAGATATACATGACTTGATCCTGGATCACTGAGGAAGTTGTCCATTAATATTAACAGTATCACACTATTAAAAAATTCATCAGTGGTGTGATTTTCCTAAGGCATATGATAGAAACAAAATAGATGTTTATCGAAGTGACCTAAAATCTATCAGTTTTTCCAGAAAAAATACAATTGAAAATTATTCTTTGTAATAAATGAAAATAAATAAAATTTACATTTTTCTTTTTAGATAAAATGTTATCAGAATTTTCAGGACTATTATATGACAAAATTTGTACTAATCTATAATTTCAAAGTAGATTTCTATAAACTTATAAATATTTAGCTATAAAAACAAGACAGAATATGAATGTCTTTTTGACTATTGAGCTTTATAACTGTAAAGCTTAGAAACTCCTCCATTGTAAATTGTCTTTTGATATTAATAAAAAAGTTTTGATTTATTAACTTGTATACTGGACCTCTTTAATGTGGCAATAAAAATAAGCAAACAAAACAAAATGTGCAATGAAAGGAGTAGAGAGTGCAAAAACAAAATTTTAAATTTAGACACAATATTTTAATTCCTAAAGGTTTATTTTGACAAGAGCTGTAGATTCTAGAGGCATCTAGAGGAATGTAGACATTGGAGCTTATTCTTGGAATTAGTTTCCTTCAAGATTGACAACAGGATACAATTTAAAAATGATCTATAGCTATAGAGTTACTATATAGCTAGGAATTATAGTGATGCCAGCTTATATTTGTTATAGCTTCAGTATTTACAGAGCGTTTTTACATAATTTTCACAATAATCTTATTGAGTCAGGTTAAAAATGTGTAGCCTTATTTTACAAGAAAGAAAACTGAGAGTGGAGACCATATCTGCCACCATGACACACCAAGCCACAAAATCAGGACCTAGAGCCCAGGTGTTCTGAATCCTTGGAGTGTTTGTTACTCTTACCAATTTGGTTTTATCTCGAATATGAGAGAAGAGATCAATTATTTTGCTAACTGCTTATATTAATTTACTGGTTTTCCACACTGTATGCGAACACATTTTAAAATAATCATCTCTCCTTAAAAAGCTATTTATTTAAACTCTTCAACCTATTATTTTAACCCAGTTTCTATAGAAGTCAAGACTAATAATCACTATGGTAAGGGCATTTTGTTGGCTGAGTGAATGGTTTTTATAATGAAGGAACACATTACATATCTCAAATTTATTAGAAGATAAGAGATAAGTTGAAAGTATAAGCATCTTTACATAAGATGCAAATGGAAGTAAAGTGAAAAGAAGGCCACATACGACATATTAATATTATTATTTTCCTATATTTCTGAAATTCCTAAAAGTTACTTGCATACCAATATTTTATCAACAATAATTATGTCAACAAATTAGATACAATTTAATACATAATAAGTATTTTGTCTAAATTCTGCATGCAAAAATATTGGTCACTTTACAACAGGTTTTCCCATAGTGAAAGTATAGTTACAAAGTTAGTGCCTTTATTCAAAGTAGATTTGTCCAACCATTACCATTCAACATCTTTGAAAGAGATTTTTTAAAAATTATTTATGATTTTTAAATCTTAGATTTGCATTTCACCACTCAAACATCATCTGTGGCAATGCAAATAGATACATGGTATTTAACTACCAGAAAATGCTTATTAAAAGAAGTGGAATGTATTCTATTTCTTTCTGAGAACTAGCAACTCTAATCACAGCAGAGAGAACAATCATTTCTAAAAATCCATCCCCTCTGAACAAAGTAAACTGGAATAGGCCAAAATATCTCCTCTACCTAGAGTCTGATCTGAGTAGTGAAAGAGTTTATAGATTTTTAACTGCTAACCTCCAAAGGAGACAAAAAACATTAGATGATGATATAGTCACAAATTCTACTCCTCTGAGGGCATGTAAGTGTCTCAGGAATTAAAAACAATCCATCTATACTCTGACTAGCATAGTCTTTTTTATAGCTAATCCCCGTCCACTATTAAGTTAAAAACTGAAATCCAGAGTGTGCTAGAGACACAAAAGACATACAAATACATGTAGCTTCTATGAAATGGACAAGCACAGTGGCATTTTAAAGTTAAACTTGATGTATGTGGGTTAGAAATGGAGGGATGTAAACACTGTGTCCTAATTTGCATCCATTTGGAAATCAGAAATGGAACCTCATAAATTTCATATTAAATGATATATAAATATCATAGGTTAGAGGACACATTTTCAATACAGGGTTATGCTCCAAAAATGAAATTCACTGAAGCTAGTCCAATGAATAGAGTTAATGCCCCAGGTATTAAATTCAAAATATAATCTATAGGATTTTAAAGTGGACTCTAAATAGCTCATGATATTTTCTGCAGAATATGTAAGCAAGTTTTTAAATTTGGCAGCTGTGTTATGTGCACTTAATTTTCTTCTGAGTTTCAACAGACCTCCAGAGCTGAAGCTAATGGATTTGCCTAGAAATTCAAGATGTCAATCACCTTCTGAGAGTGACTGCTTCTTGGAAAATGTCAGCCCTATCGTCACTTCTTCACACTTTGGTGTCTACTCCTGCCCCACTCCCCACTACAGCCACTGGAGCTATGTCAGAGAAGATTTGATTGATAATCAGATGTGTTGTCTCTGGGTGCTACTGGGTAGAGCAGGGGATAGAATGGTATTTATCTGTAACACTACTGGTCTAATTATCTCCCTGTACGTGTCGCCTGGTAAAACAGCTTCACAGTTGTACACTGCTCTCATGGGGAACAGCTTCCCTGGTAGCTCAGCTGGTAAAGAATCTGCCTGTAATGCAGAAGACCCCGGTTTGATTACTGGGTCAGGAAGATTCACTGGAGAAGGGATAGGCTACTTACTCTAGTGTTCTTCGGCTTCCCAGATGGCTCAGACTATAAAGAATCCACCTACTAGAGAAGGCAACGGCTGCCCACTCCAGTATTCTGGCCTGGAGGAGTCCATGAAGTTTATAGTCCATGGGGTCACAAAAAGTGGGGCAAGACTGAATGGCAAGAAAAAGAAAGCCAACCTGAAACATGAATGTAATGGACTATTTTTCTGCTCCTGGGGAGCTCTCATCTCCAAAATTCATTTCACCTTGCAATATTGAACAGTCTGGAAATATTAAGCTGTAAGCATTAAGCCAGTATGCAAATTTATCTCTTCCATGTGGATTATCACTTTCACATGACCTTATTTTTCTATTCTTGCTCCCTCCTTTCTTTATCTCTAACAGTCCCTTCATTGTCTATTGTCTTTCCTCATGATGCCTTTTTCTTCAGAGGGCAGATCAGGGAGGAAGGCGATTTGCTATCTTAGGGGGCTAGTGGTGCCTAGTTTTTTCTGTAACAATCCCTCTCCAAATTCTCACCACACCCCGTGTCTTGGCTGCATTAGCATTATTTAGAAGACTACCTTTGAGATTCACTATAATGCTATCCTCAGGGTCCTTTATCTTCTGTCTTAAGGTGAAGCTGTTTTATACAGAAATCCTTTCAGTTCTTTAGTAACAAAACCATCTTTTAAATGGAGTTCAGACCTTTTTTGGATTTTAATTCAGTTCTATAATAAAGAAAGTTACTTTCATTTTTTTTAAAGTGTGGAGAGTAAGTCCCAATGGGGAAAAAAAATCCTCTCATTTGGTTTAAGACAGATGAATAATAAAGAGAGAAAAAGATAACCAGATTGTTAAGATTTGACTGCAAGGAGAAGATAATTTCAACTTGAGAGCTGTCAGCACAGAGTAGAGAAAGGATGATAAAATAGGATCAGAGGTACTTCAGGCTAGTGAGGGTTTGAATGAACATCTAATAATACTGTGGACAACCTGTGGACATTTTGAGAACATAAGAAAGGTGGTATCTAAAAGCACATTTTTCTTTATACTTTGTGTTTTATGGAATCTATATATTTTAGTAAATCATAGTAATTTACATGGATGTTCAAATATTCTTCGCTTATCAATACAATAATGCAACAAATGAAATAGCCCAAATAATAGGTAAGAGACCCACACACACAAAGAATTCTTTTTATGTTATATTAAAATTTGTTTGTATGTAACAAATAATTATAAATACAGATGCTGTCTTGTCGCACATAATTTTTAGGCTAGTCTTTGCTTTTATTTTCCTTTTTCAATTATTTCCACTCTTTGTTCCTTTTTCACATCTCTCCCCACAACCATGTCAACAACTTATTATACATTTATAATACATGATATACTTATAGTCTCTTAATTTTTCTCATAAGATTTTTATTGTTCATGTTTTATTTTTAGGCTAAAATCCATTAAAACGTTTTCTTTATTTATGATCTAAGGACCTAGTTGTGTTTTCCTTCAGATAGATAGAACTTATTTATTCCTGTCAATTATCTAACCTATTAACTGTTTCCTTTTTCACAATGGGTAGAAGGACTATCTTGGAGAAATACTGAATTGTTATATTGTCTATTTCTACGTTATCTTAAGTTGCAGTGACCTGCTTATTGTTCTTCCTCCAAAATCACCCTGAAGGGAATACAGTGGTGCATTGGCTTGATGAATTAAAGAAAACAGGTCTGTAGAGCAAAATTCTGACATGGATCTCACTGAGGTAAAATCAAAGTGTTGGGACAGGACTATGTTCACTTCTGGAGGTTCCAGGGGGAAATGCTTTTCCTTGCCTTTTGCCACTTCTAGAAACTGCCTGTATTACTTGCTCATGGAATTCCTATCTCTATCTTCCAAGCCAGCAATAGCAGGTCAGATCTTTCTCTTGCTCCCGTCTCTCTGGTTCTCTGCAGTTTGAAAGGTTCTCCACTTTGTTGGAGAAGGCAATGGCACCCCACTCCAGTACTCTTGCCTGGCAAATCCCATGGATGGAGGAGCCTGGTAGGCTGCAGTCCATGGGGTTGCTAAGAGTCGGACACGACTGAGCGACTTCCCTTTCACTTTTCACTTTCATGCATTGGAGAAGGAAATGGCAACCCACTCCAGTGTTCTTGCCTGGAGAATCCCAGCGACGGGGGGAGCCTGGTGGGCTGCCATCTCTGGGGTCGCACAGAGTTGGACATGACTGAAGAGACTTAGCAGCAGCAACAGCCACTTTGTTTTCCACTCTATTTAAAAGATGGTTATAAGGGCCTTTAATTAGTTTGGGTCTCTGTAGGTAATCCTGGATAATTTCTCCATCTCAAGGCCCTTAACTTTAATCATACCTGCAAAATCCCTTTTACCATGTGATGTGATACTAATCAGCAGTTCTCTAGATTACGGTGTGGCATGTTTGGGGACTATTGTGCCTGTCACAGATTACTTTTGCTTAAGTTCTGAAATCTGGTTAGACTAGTTTCTGACCTGCCCCATTACTCTTTGGCATGTTTTCCTTGTTATTACTTGAAACTTATTCTTTAATTTATGCTTTAAGAATGTTTAACAAATCTAGAACAAATATAGTTTTAGAATTGCATTAACTGATGGAAACTTACCTGCACATTTCCCAAATCTTATGAACAACATAACATGACACGGATGTACATTTTTGGCTCTGGGAAACACATTTTCACTTTATTATTATTCCAAATCAACTGGGGAATAATAAATCAAACAGGGAAAATGTGAGTTAAACTGAAAACTTTAATTTTCATTAAAATGTGAAGTAATTTTTTTGTAAATCCTCAAAGGTCTTTACTTCATCATTTCTGGGGTAGAAGTGGAGAATGGGACTATGCATGCAAAACACTCTACAGCCATATATACTCTTTTCCAAATGAAGTGAGCCACACTTCATTTCATCTGACCGCTGTGTGTGTCTGTGTGTGTGTGAAGAATTAGATTATATCTGGCTGTCACTCAAAATTCTGTGCAACTATGAGAAGTACATTTGTTTATTGATTTAAAAAGTTTAACAAGCATATTTTTGCCAGGTTTGGAACAGAAAATACCTAGTCTTATTAATAGGATAGTATTATTTGTACACACACAAACATAGATTCTGAAAAAGTTGCCTTAACACTCAACATTCAAAGAACGAAGATCATAGCATCTGGTCCCATTACTTCATGGCAAGTAGATGGGAAAAAAGTGGAAACAGTGAGAGATTTTATTTGCTTGGACTTCGAAATCACTGGAGATGGTGACTGCAGCCATGAAATTAGAATGCACTTGCTCCTTGGAAGGAAGGTCATGACAAACCTAGTTTGTTGTTGCTGACTCGCTCAGTCGTACCTGACTCTTTGTGTCTCCATGGACTGTAGCCTGACTGGCTCCTCTGTGCATGAGATTTCCCAGGCAAAAATAATGAAGTGGGTTGTCACTTCTTTCTCCATGACAAAACTAGGCAGCATATTAAAAAGCAGAGACATGCCTTGCTGATAAAGTTAGTCAAAACTATGGTTTTTCCAGTAGGCATGTGTGGATGTTAGAGTTGGACCATAAATAAGGGAGAGCCAGAGAATTGATGCTTTTGAATTATAGTGCTGGAGAAGAGTCTTGAGAGTGCTTTGGACAGCAAGAAGATTAAACCAGTCAATCCTAAAAGAAATCAACCCTGAATATTCATTGGAAGGACTGAAGCTGAAGCTGAAGCTTTCTGAAGCTGAAGTTCCAGTACTTTGGCCACCTGCTGTGAAGAGCTGACTTTCTGGAAAAGACCCTGATGCTGAAAAAAATTGAGGGCAAGAGGAGAAGGGGATGATAGGATGAGATGGTTTGACTCAATGGACATGAGTTTGAGGAAACTCCAGGAGATGGTAAGAGACCTAGCTTTCACCACCTAGATGGTGAAGGAAGGCTGCTGTGCTGCAGTCCATGGAATCACAAAGAGTCAGAAATGGCTTGTGACTGAACAGTAACAACAATATATAGATATACACATTGAAAATAGGATCTTTTTAAATCCAGTTGACAAGAAATCAGAGCCTGGTTAGGAGGTGTTTGGTTACCTCTTTTGTACTACTGCATATCCCCTGCTGCTGCTAAGTCGCTTCAGTCGTGTCCGACTCTGTGCGACCCCAGGGATGGCAGGCCACCAGGCTCCCCCATCCCTGGGATTCTCCAGGCAAGAACACTGGAGTGGGTTGCCATTTCCTTTTCCAATGCATGAAAGTGAAAAGTGAAAATGAAGTTGCTCAGTTGTGTCTGACTGTAGCGACCCCATGGACTGCAGCCTACCAGGCTCCTCCATCCATGGGATTTTCTAGGCAAAAGTACTGGAGTGGGGTGCCATTGTCTTCTCTGACATATCCCCTAGCCTATTCTATCTCCTATTTCAGGCACCATTGCAGTGACTAGTTTGATGTGAGCTCTGACAACTTCCTGTACACTCAACCTAGTTTTAGTCTTGCCCTTCTCCATGATATTTGTGCAAATTCCAAATTCAGGGGCATTAGCACTTTGTGGGATGAGTCATTGACTATTTGGGGGAAGGAGCTGATGGATAAATATTTCTCCTTCCTCTCCTCAAAGGAGCAATACACTTGCCTGAGGTGAGTAGTCCTCCTTGAGGATAACTCTCCAGACCACTTCATGACTGCTTCTAATGCTCTTATCCTCCTTGTTGTTTTTCAGTCATGTCCAGCTCTTTGCAATCCCATGGACTGAAAAGAATGCCAGGCTTCCCTGTCCTTCACCATCTCCCAGAGTTTGCTCAGACTCATGCTCATTGGTCAGTGATGCCATCCAACCATCTCATCCTCTGTCATCACCTCCCCCTCCTGCCCTTAATCTTCCCTAGCATCAGGGTCTTTTCTAATGAGTCAATCTTCACATCAGACAGCCAAAATATTGGAGCTTCAGTTTCAGCAACAGTCTTTCCAATAAATATTCAGGGTTGATTTCCTTTCGGATTGACTGGTTTGATCTCCTTGCAGTTCAAAGGACTCTCAAGAGCCTTCTCCAACACCACAATTCAAAAGTGTCAGTTCGCTGGAGCTCCAAATTCAGGGACATTAACACTGGTAGATCATTCTGGATAAAATTTTCTGATTTTATCACGGTCGTCAGTCAGTCAGTTCAGTCGCTCAGTCGTGTCCAACTCTTTGTGACTCCATGAACCGTAGCATGCCAGGCCTCCCTGTCCATCACCAACTCCCAGAGTTCACCCAAACCCATGTCCACTGAGTCGGTGATGCCATTCAACCATCTCATCCTCTGTCTTCCCCTTCTCCTGCCCTCAATATTTCCCAGCGTCAGGGTATTTTCAAATGAGTCAGCTCTTTGCATCAGGTGGCCAAAGTATTGGAGTTTCAACTTTAGCATCATTCCTTCCAATGAACACCCAGGGCTGATCTCCTTTAGAATGGACTGGTTAGATTTCCTTGCAGTCCAAGGGACTCTCAAGAGTCTTCTCCAACACCACAGTTCAAAAGCATCAATTCTTCGGCACTCAGATTTCTTTATAGTCCAACTCTCACATCCATACATGACCACTGGAAAAACCATAGCGTTGATTAGACAGACCTTTGTTGGCAAAAATGTCTCTGCTTTTTAATATTCTGTCTAGGTTGATCATAACTTTCCTTCCAAGGAGTAAGCATCTTTTAATTTCATGGCTGCAATCACCATCTGCAGTGATTTTGAAGCCCAGAAAAATAGTCAGCCACTGTTTCCACTGTTTCCCCATCTATTTGCCAGGAAATGATGGGACCAGATACCATGATCTTAGTTTTCTGAATGTTGAGCTTTAAGCCAATGTTTTCACTCTCCTCTTTCACTTTCATCAAGAGGCTTTTTAGTTCCTCTTCATTTTCTGCCATAAGGGTGGTGTCATCTGCATATCTGAGGTTATTGATATTTCTCCCAGCAATCTTGATTCCAGCTTGTGCTTCCTCCAGCTCAGCATTCCTCATGATGTGCTCTGTATATAAGTTAAATAAGCAGGGTGACAATATACAGCCTTGACGTACTCCTTTTCCTATTTGGAACCAGTCTGTTGTTCCATGTCCAGTTCTAACTGTTGCTTCCTGACCTGCATATAAGTTTCTCAAGAGGCAGGTCAGATGGTCTGGTATTCCCATCTCTTTCAGAATTTTCCACAGTTTATTGTGATCCACACAGTCAAGGGCTTTGGCATAGTCAATAAAGCAGAAATAGATCATGGTGTCGTTGCCAAAATATCCTTCGGTATGCATTTTTTGGCTTGCTTTGATCAGTCACTTTGAACAATGTCTTCAATTCCAGCATCATGAGACCCTCAACATATAACATTTTTCCGCAGAAATTATTGCTTAAGGGAAAGGTCTCTTGCGGGTCTGTCCACCCCTGTAAGTTCACCAAAATGTCTGTGAGACAAAATGTGTGCAAAATGCTAACTTAAAATTTCAGTGGGAATGCTTTCAAAGTTCATGAAAAAGGAGTTTTAAATTTCAGAATCTGTATTTATCAAAATCCAGAGTGTTTATTGACTCTAAACTAAACTTCCAAGATATTGATTGTAAAACTAATATGTAAAACGTTACCCAGTTCCTGGTCTTCTTAAGCAGTATTTCTCTCATTTAAAACTTCTGATGTCAAATGATGACACCAGTCTCTATTCATTATTTGCTTCCTGGTAGATTTATTTCCTCAAGTTTCTGAATCATTTCTAACCACTAAGTGAGGTCTTTAGGTGAGTCTTCCCTTAAGACATGATCAGGCCATTGAACACATTATACATTACTGCTTTAAACTGTTTGCTCTGACTTAACACCATGATTGTGGCTCATAGAGCACTTACTTGAGAGAAGTTCAGCTCTTATTATTCCTGAAATGCTGAGAAAATGTGCACTTAAAATGGATTCCATTTTTCTGAATCTGGAAAAAAATCAGTATCCACTATCATTTTATTAATTCTGGCATTTAAAAATAGTTTAGATTTCAATGAGTTTGAGTAACTATCATCATTCTCTACAGACTAGACTATTGTTGTGTATTGACAAAAAGACAGTGTATGAGCACTAATAGTGTTTCAGAGATTTGGTTAGACATGCCCTCAAGGAGCTCAGAGTCTCATGAAGGAGTTTACAGTCTATAAAATTGCCTTTTGCAATTGACTGGAAATGCCATTCTACCATTTAATCTAGGCTTGAAAGATGGGAGGAAGAAGTAAGATAATTTAGAATATTTAAAAATTTATAAGTTGTGCCTTGTAAAAAGTAAGTCACTTGAATCTCTTGATTGAATGAAATGTCTGCTAATTCCACACAGGTTCTGGAGAATTTTCATTGCTTCTAGAGTTCTACATTACTTATTTTGGGAGAATGGGATTTCACGTACTTCAGCCTGCAAATATAGATTAATTTCTTGTGCTAACATGATTTCTACAAATGCATCTGCTTGTTCATTTTTTTAAAACAAATATTTGATTTCTGCTATGGACCAGACATTGCACAAAATACCAAAGATACAATAGTAAACAGGGAAGAAATGGCCCCTGTTTTCATAGAACGTACATTCTATTGGTAGAAGTTTTCAAAAACTAAGCAAGCAAATACGAAAAGTAATTATACATTATTATTTAAATTATTAAATCAAATAAAAATTGATGCATTAAAAATATAGATGGCTATGTTTCAGAGAGGGCAGTTCTTCAAGGTTGTGACATTACAAAGATAAGTCAAAATAAGACAGGCAAAACTCTGAGGGATGTATTCCAGAAGAGGCAAAGGAACACTAAGTGACCTCTCCAAGTTGTGGTGCAGGGAATAGAATCCGTGTTAAGAGATTACACTGGAGTAGTAAATCTCCGATGGGGAGAGGCCAGATCTTTCAGAGCCTGGAGGCTATGATGACAAGTTTCCATTTTATTCTAAATGCATTGGGAAGCCAATCGAGAATTTTGAGCATAATTTATATTAATAGAAGTAATATGACTAGCTACATTTTTCCCTAAACAGGCATTAAAATACACAGCGCTTTGGCTTAGTGTAGATACCTCTTTTGAAAATACGATTGAAAAATATGAGTTTTGAGAAGTCGATGTGATAGATTAATACTTGACCGATAGCAGAAAGATCAATGGGTAATGAAACCAGCTGGATCAAAGACTCTAGGTCTAGGGTCATAAACACCATCTGGAGAAAAAGAAATTCTCAAGAAAATATTAAAGAGGATTCTGTATTGCTCAAACTCCATCCTTGAAGAAAGGAGCAATAGGAAGAATTTAGAACAGGGGAATATTAAAAATTCTGTCTGAGATGAGGAAAATTGATTGTTGAGGAAAATTATTAGAACCCGAAAAAGACAGCTTTTATTTTCGAAGAATAGTTTATAGCGAGAATGAATGCCCAGCTGGCCTATAAGTAAAGTAAAGACACTAAGAAGCCAAGAGCATATTGAAAGAGAGAAAGATGAGTATATGGTAACTATCCCCATATAAATTGAGAACACTTACATTGCACTAAAATAGTTTTTTAAATCAGATTGTGTTCAGTAATTGAACATATAATTTGAAGAATGGTAGAATAAAAGGAGGAGTTCATACTCCATTCCCAAGGTTACAGACTAGAGCTCTTAGTAGAGTTGCATGGGCCAGGGAAACTTCTTTTGAAGATAATTCTGAAGTATTCATCATGGATACAATGACCTAAAAAAAAGATTTGTGCATCAAAATCGAAGTCCATCAAATTCATTAGCAGTCCCTTCTAACTAATGACTGAAAAATGGAGGCAAGGCCAGCTACTCTGAAGAGGCTTCAGGGGCAGTGGGTGCCTGCCTGGGGAGACAATGAAGAAAAATGTAGAGAAAAAAAAAATCAAGAAAGAGATAGTTCCAAGACAGTAAAATGGAAAATTAATGCAAAGAAACACAGAGACATCCCAAATGTAGGAAGATCTATGCAAGTGATTATGCAAATGAAGAGAGAGGGGTTAAGGGTTGAGGTTTCTTACAAGTGAAAATGCCCAAAGGCATTATCTCATGTCAGTCCAGGGTTCATTACTAGAAAATGATTAGAATCAATGCTATGAAGTCAAGAGGTATCTTAATGGAGAATTTGGCTTATGAAAAACAATAACAGAATTAATGAAGGGGCTTTAACCTTTAAGTTCAATACATATTTAATTCTGTTTGTCTGGGCAAAACTTAAATATAAGGAAAGTAATTTATTGTTAAGGCCCTGTAAAGTGCAATGATTATTATGCTAATAAGACTGGATAAGTAAAATCTCTTGCTTTATAAATGTCATAGATTAAAAATGGATCGTGCTAATAATTAGAGCAATGACGATTTTATGATTTTAACACAGATCATTTTACTCCAGCTTTAATTGTCTTTTCTAATTTAACAATTTTATTTTAATTATGGGTAGTCATTTATAATTATTTTGAACTTCGCAAAATTATTCAGGAGTGCAACAGTTTAAAGCCTTGTGCTCATAGTTAAAAGACAGGAATCTTTTCACCGTACTAGTTGAAGGTTTTTCTAAAGGAATGGTCAGCTTCAAATTATGTAAGAGGCCTTTTATAAGAGGACGATTTGCTTTAACAGTTGCTGCTTTTTGGTTTTCTATCTTGAAATGACGGCTGTTCATGTGTAAGTGGCTCTCATATTTTGAATCAATTACCTCTGGTATTTGCCATTAGTGTGCTGGTCACTTTGTAGTTGCTCTCAAGTCTGAAATATTCAGATTTGACAGAAGAAATTAACCCATTTGTGACCTTCAATGTGAATATTATGTGTTCCCAAGATTTCACAGATTATCTTTGAAAGAAGTTCAACTTTGAAAGTCAACCAAGTACAGAAAGCTGGGTTGTGTGTATAGTGTTTTGGGGAAGAGGTGTATTTTATAATAAATTTAAAAGCTCTCCTAACTTTATTGCCTAAATATTTCACAAATTATTTCTACCTCCTCACTGCCCCTCCCCACCTCTGCATCTACATGAAAGCTGTCCTAATTGAGACCCATACCTAACCCTCTGCCTTCAGTTTCTCCCCTCCATTTTTGCCTGAATATTTACTTGTCTTTCAATATCCATTACAGTGTAACTTCTTCATGGGCTTTGCCGGTGACTCAGTGGTAAAGAATCTACCTGTCAGTGCAAGAGAGAAGGGTTTGATCCCCAGGTTGAGAAGATCCCCTAGAGAAGGAACTGGCAACCCACTCCAGTATTCTTGCCTGAAAAATCCCATAGACAGTGAAGCCCGGAGGACTATGGTCCATGGCGTTGCAAAAGAGTCAGATTCGATTTAGTGACTAAACAACAGCAAAATAACTTATTCAAGTACATCTTCTTAAACTCTTCTCATTTTTGTGTATTCCCATGAACAAAATCCTATTTTTGATAGTGTTATTTAACCTTCAGGGTAGGTTAAGATTGGTCTAACCTAAGATAGACTGGCTAAACTTTGTCAATGATTGTTTCAAAAGAGATAGCACCTAATTATGGCCAATAAGACATGAAAAGTCTGGAGAGAAAGAGAGAAACACACACAAAGAGAATGAATGAATGAAAAGAAACGAACAACCCTTCTTCCAGGGCCAGACGGTCTTGTCTAAATAAGACTACTAGATGAGCTGCACAGTACTCTTGCCTGGAAAATCCCATGGATGGAGGAGCCTGGTAGGCTGCAGTCCATGGGGTCGCACAGAGTCGGACATGACTGAAGCGACTTCACTTTCACTTTTCACTTTCATGCACTGGAGAAGGAAATGGCAACCTACTCCAGTGTTCTTGCCTGGAGAGTCCCAGGGACTGGGGAGCCTGGTGGGCTGCCGTCTATGGGGTCACACAGAGTCGTACACGACTGAAGTGACTTAGCAGCAGTAGCAGCAGCAGCAGATGAGCTGCAGGACGAAATCCACTTAGAAATATAAGAAATTGTTAAAAGAATCACAAAGATCCTGAGCTGGAGTTTTAGTTTGCAGAGTCTAGAGCCTGTCCTATTGACTAGCTTCTTGTCATCTGACTTGATCAATCTCCTTTCTATTTAAGCCATTTGAGTTATTTAAATTACTTCCAGTTGCTATACATAGAACTAACTACAGCTGAAAGGTGAAATTACTGATGAGAGAAACTTGGGACTTAGAATGATATGTTCTATTAATATTTCTCTTTCTTTAAAACATTGTCCATACTCCCACCAAAGGATAGTTAGGGAAAAAGAAAAGATATCATAAATTACCAGTTTTGATGTAAATCTAACCAGACATGAGAAGAAAGCAAAAGTGAAGGTTTGGGGTAAATGATAAAAACTGGTATGGCTTCATCTTGCTATTTCCTGATTTTTTAAAATGTGATTTAGAAAAATGAATGTGTTAGTTTTCTATTACTGTCAATAAATTCCCTTACACTTAGTCACTTTTTCTGCACAATGCACATTTTCTGTGGCCAAGTTTCTAGGTATGGCTTACCTGGTCCTCTGTTCACTGTCTCACATGGCTTACAATTATGTATTAGACAGAGCTGCATTCTCACATGGGGTCTCACTGGGGTGAATTCATTTCCAAACTCATCCAGGATGTTGGTAGAATTCATTTCCTTGCCCTGTAACTGAGGGCCATGGTTTCTTGCTGGGTGTCATTGGAGGCTGCTATTAAGTTCTACAGGTCACGTGCATTCCCTTGCTAACATGACCCTCTTCATGGGCAGTTCATATCACAGCAGCTTAATTCCTCAAGGCCAGCAGGACAGTCTCATTTGTGTATACTAGCAAGTCAGAGTCTTATAAGCATATCATAACATTAGGGCATTAAAATAAATGAAACAAGCCAGAGAGAGGAAATCAAATAATACATGGTGTTACTAAATGTGGAATCTAAATAGACATTTCTCCAAAGAAGACATGCAGATGGCTAACAAACACATGAAAAGATGCTCAACATCACTCATCATCAGAGAAATGCAAATCAAAACCACAGTGAGGTACCATTTCACAACAGTCAGAATGGCTGCGATCAAAAAGTCTAAAGCAATAAACGCTGGAGAGGGTGTGGAGAAAAGGGAACCCTCTTACACTGTTGGTGGGAATGCAAACTAGTACAGCCACTATGGAGAACAGTGTGGAGATTCCTTAAAAAACTGGAAATAGAACTGCCTTATGACCCAGCAATCCCACTGCTGGGCATACACAT
>NW_011495026.1:2337554-2338628 GCF_000754665.1 Bison bison bison | reverse complement strand
AGCAAGGTGAAAAGACAGCCTTCAGAATGGGAGAAAATTATAGCAAATGAAGCAACTGACAAACAACTAATCTCAAATATATACAAGCAACTCCTACAGCTCAATTCCAAAAAATAAATGACCCAATCAAAAAATGGGCCAAAGAACTAAATAGACATTTCTCCAAAGAAGACATACAGTTGTCTAACAAACACATGAAAAGATGTTCAACATCACTCATTATCAGAGAAATGCAAATCAAAACCACTATGAGGTACCATTTCACGCCAGTCAGAATGGCTGCGATCAAAAAAGTCTACAAGCAATAAATGCTGGAAGAGGGTTGTGGGAGAAAAGGGAACCCTCTTACACTGTTGGTGGGAATGCAAACTAGTACAGCCACTATGGAGAACAGTGTGGAGATTCCTTAAAAAACTGGAAATAGAACTGCCTTATGACCCAGCAATCCCACTGCTGGGCATACACATGGAGGAAACAAGAATTGAAAGAGACACATGTACCCCAATGTTCATTGCAACACTGTTTATAATAGCCAGGACATGGAAGCAACCTAGATGTCCATCAGCAGATGAATGGATAAGAAAGCAGTGGTACATATACACAATGGAGTATTACTCAGCCATTAAAAAGAATACATTTGAATCAGTTCTAATGAGGTGGATGAAACTGGAGCCAATTATACAAAGTAGGGAAAACCACTAGACCATTCAGGTATGACCTAAATCAAATCCTTTATGATTATATAGTGGAAGTGAGAAATAGATTTAAGGGCCTAGATCTGATAGATAGAGTGCCTGTTGAACTATGGAATGAGGTTCGTGACATTGGACAGGAGACAGGGATCAAGACCATCCCCATGGAAAAGAAATGCAAAAAAGCAAAATGGCTGTCTGGGGAGGCCTTACAAATAGCTGTGAAAAGAAGAGAAGCGAAAAGCAAAGGAGAAAAGGAAAGATATAAACATCTGAATGCAGAGTTCCAAAGAATAGCAAGAAGAGATAAGAAAGGCTTCCTCAGCGATCAATGCAAAGAAATAGAGGAAAACAACAGAATGGGAAAGACTAGGGATCTCTT
>NW_011495026.1:2336754-2337435 GCF_000754665.1 Bison bison bison | reverse complement strand
GATGGGCTCAATAAAGGACAGAAATGGTATGGGCCTAACAGAAGCAGAAGATATTAAGAAGAGATGGCAAGAATACACAGAAGAACTGTACAAAAAAGATCTTCACGACCCAGATAATCACGATAATGTGATCACTGACCTAGAGCCAGACATCCTGGAATGTAAAGTCAAGTGGCCCTTAGAAAGCATCACTACGAACAAAGCTAGTGGAGGTGTTAGAATTCCAGTTGAGCTATTCCAAATCCTGAAAGATGATGCTGTGAAAGTGCTGCACAAAATATGCCAGCAAATTTGGAAAACTCAGCAGTGGCCACAGGACTGGAAAGGTCACGTTTCATTCCAATCCCAAAGAAAGGCAATGCCAAAGAAGGCTTAAACTACTGCACAATTGCACTCATCTCACACACTAGTAAAGTAATGCTCAAAATTCGCCAAGCCAGGTTTCAGCAATATGTGAACCGTGAACTTCCTGATGTTCAAGCTGGTTTTAGAAAAGGCAGAGGAACCAGAGATCAAATTGCCAACATCTGCTGGATCATGGGAAAAGCAAGAGAGTTCTAGCAAAACTTCTATTTCTGCTTTATTGACTATGCCAAAGCCTTTCACTATGTGGACCACAATAAACTGTGGAAAATTCTGAAAGAGATGGGAATACCAGACCACCTGATCTGCCTCTTGAGA
>NW_011495026.1:2335991-2336463 GCF_000754665.1 Bison bison bison | reverse complement strand
GAAGAGGAACTAAAAAGCCTCTTGATGAAAGTGAAAGTGGAGAGTGAAAAAGTTGGCTTAAAGCTCAACATTCAGAAAACCAAGATCATGGCATCCGGTCCCATCACTTCATGGGAAATAGATGGGGAAACAGTGGAAACAGTGTCAGACTTTATTTTTCTGGGCTCCAAAATCATTGCAGATGGTGACTGCAGCCATGAAATTAAAAGACGCTTACTCCTTGGAAGGAAAGTTATGACCAATCTAGATAGCATATTCAAAAGCAGAGACATTACTTTGCCAACAAAGGTTCATCTTGTCAAGGCTATGGTTTTTCCTGTGGTCATGTATGGATGTGAGAGTTGGACTGTGAAGAAGACTGAGCACCGAAGAATCAATGCTTTTGAACTGTGGTGTTGGAGAAGACTCTTGAGAGTCCCTTGGACTGCAAGGAGATCCATCCAGTCCATTCGGAAGGAGATCAGCCCTGGGA
>NW_011495026.1:2330316-2335841 GCF_000754665.1 Bison bison bison | reverse complement strand
AGACATGACTGAACAACTGATCTGATCTGATCTGATGATACAGAGTGAAGTAAGCCAGAAAAAAAAAAACACCAATACAGTATAGTAACGTGTATATATGGAATTTAGAAAGACGGTAATAATAACCCTGTATGTGAGACAGCAAAAGAGACACAGATGTCTAGAACAGTCTTTTGAACTCTGTGGGAGAGGGAGAGGGTGGGATGTTGTGGGAGAATGGCATTGAAACATGTATCATATCATATAAGAAACGAATCGCCAGTCTAGGTTCAATGCAGGAGACAGGATGATTGGGGCTGGTGCACTGGAATGACCCAGAGGGATGGTACGGCTAGGGAGGTGAGAGGGGGGTTCAGGATGGGGAACAAGTGTACACCTGTGGCAGATTCATGTTAATGTATGGCAAAACCAATACAATATTGTAAAGTAATTAGCCTCCAATTAAACTAAATAAATTTAAATTTAAAAAAATGTGGAATCTACAAAGGAAAAAAAATGTCAAACTCATAGAAATAGAGAATAAAAAAGTGATCACCAGTGGGCTGGGGGTGTTAGAAATAAGAAGAGATTGGTTAAAAGGTACAAAATTTTAGCTATCAGATGAATAAGGTCTGAGGATCTAATGTATAACACGGTGTCTGTAGTTGACAGCACCGTACAGTATAATTAAAATTTGCTAAGAGAATAGCAAATTATGTCCTTAAATGTTCTCACGCACACAAAAGGTAAATATGTAAGGTGATGGATGTGATGATTAACTGGATGGGGCAAATAATTTCAAATATATACACATATCAAATAATCATGATGTACACTTTAAATATTTTAAAATTTTATTTGCTAATTATACCTCAATAAAACTCAAAATATATCATTCCCTAATCGTGAAACTTTAGCCATGTTCTTTAGGAGCACGTTACCAGTCTCACCCACTCTCAAGAGGGCTATTATTCAGAGGGCAACATTAAAGAACAGAGTTCATGTAGGCCAGCTTAGAATTCTGTCTATTATAATGAGATGATTCAATAGGTTAGTGAACACTATTTGTATTATTGGCTATAACAAATTGAATGTCAGTCTATAGCACTGGGAACTAGTTAGAGTAATGGGGAAAAAACTGCTTTATAAACATTATACAAACATTATACACATTCACTGATAAAAGTTATAAAAATATAATAAAAACCTGCCTTCGAGCAAAAAATGAATGTAATTTTGTTAAATATTTTCCATGCTGTTTATGTTTTATAAACATGTATTTATAACTATCAAAACATAATGAAAGAAAATAACAGCCTACCTAAAATTCTTTGAAGATTAACTTTGCTATTGCAGTGACCTGATTCTACCTCATTTAGCCTCTGTCCCCTACTGAAACAATTATTTTTATAACTTGATACTCAATGAGGAAGCTTCTTTAGATTGAGACTCTGATGTTATAGCAAAGAGAATATTGCAAAATGATTGAAATTAACGAGACAACGTACAAAGGTAACTCTGTGGCCCCAGCACAACTCTGTGACATTTAGGGACTGGTTTTGTACTGAGCTTTTAAATGCACAGAGGACCTACTGCTGCTGCTGCTAAGTCGCTTCAGTTGTGTCCGACTCTGTTCGACCCCAGAGATGGCAGCCCACCAGGCTCCCCTGTCCCTGGGATTCTCCAGGCAAGAACACTGGAGTGGGTTGCCATTTCCTTCTCCAATGCATGAAAGTGAAAAGTGAAAGTGAAGTCGCTCAGTCGTGTCCGACTCTTAGCGACCCCATGGACTGCAGCCTACCAGGCTCCTCCATCCATGGGATTTTCCAGGCAAGAGTACTGGAGTAGGATGCCATTGCCTTCTCCGAGAGGACCTACAGAAGTAGCTTATACTTCTACTTTCCTGTAAACATCCTACCTAGTGATAAGCCTACTTAAATTAACAGAGCTTAATAGTTAACTTTTGTGAATCTCCTATTTAGAAAGAACCAGAATGATTTTAGATATGAAGCATGCTTTTGAATATGATCTTTTCTTGAGTGTAAACAATCTCTATATTTACACAATAACTTACCTTTGTTAAATGGTTTTATGATAAAATATGCTCATCCCAAAGTTGGTAAAAAATAATAAAAACAAAACAACAACATCATTAACAAAAATTATGTAATGCTTCTTAAATCTGAGCTCTGATTTTCTGTTAGAACTCTGTTCTAATAAGAAAGCCAAGTACAGCATTTTCTAAAATTTAGTCCTTACCATTAACTTCATAGGATAGATTCTATTATTATCTAAAATAACTGGATAAAGAAACAGAAAAATAAGTAGGAGTTAGCCAACCTGCCTAAGGACATGTGGTTATTATCTTATTCCACACCAACCTGGGCAGTCTAATTCCAAAGCTCACCAGATGAACTGTGCTACTATTGTTTCAAACAATGGAGATAATCTTGTCTGGGACTGATTATATCCACTGTGAATAAGGGACAATTTAATGCAGATATGAGGGTATCTGTTCCTTCTGTGGTACGTAAAACTATTTAGTAATTTGAAGTATTTGATGTGTTGATCATCAGAAATGTATTGTACATAGCCCTGAAATATTTCAAAGATCTCAGGGAAATGTACGTCAGGAATTTTTTTTTTTTGTTTCTGTACTAACAGAGATGTTGGGATACCTATGTTCATGTTGATAGAAAGGGATATGAATGCAAGCAGATTCGAGTATAACGAATAGAATATTTAATGTTAAAGAGATTAATTTAGATGTATTTTTTGAAGGTTTCCCTGAGTCGTAACTGGACTTGGATGTTGACTAGTGCCATGGAATGAAAGAAAGGTACCATGAAATGAATAAAAAAATTCTCTGAGCATTTTCTCCCAGATTTTCTCTCTCTCGTCTATATACTTTTAAGATTAATCACTATAGATTAAGAGGAATTCTTACTGCCAGGATTAGATCAAATATCTCCCTGCAGTTAGATAGGAAAATTTTCCAAAGAAATTGTTCAGAAGGCTTCAGAGAAAACTTCCTTTTTGGGTGAATTTCTCACTTGTCCTTGGAATGCCTTGTCATAATATAAACACAGTTTAAAAGTAAAAAAGAAAAATGAATTTAGTGACCTCTGAAGGGTGTTGGGAAAATGCACTACCATTTTGTATATAGCTTTCAGTATAAGATGTGAAAGGTATTTTGGACTTGTCCAAAAAGCAATCTTGAAACTTCAAGCAAAGTTTTAAAAAATGTCTATGTTATTGAGGATATCCCCCAAACCATAGCCAACTGACAGTTTCCATGCAGTTTTGTGTCTAGAGAAAAAAAAGTCAATGCAAATAAGGAAAATTTCCTACTAGCAGTAGAGACATTTAAGGACAGACATTTAAGACATTTAAGGACATAAAGACTAGGAATGTATATGGTTGATCAAAGATATTTACTGAATCTTAACATTCAGTTTTCAGTGCTGTCTGTTTATTTTCAGAATCTTTGTAACTGACTTCAATTCTTTGGTTAATGAATCTGAATTGTAAGAATTAGTTTCTTTGAGTACTGAAATATGGCCAAATAGTGATTAATTTTTTTAATACAAAAGGAATTTATTTAATAGGCTAAATGATACAAATCATGTTTTAATATAATGTGCATTGATGAACCTAATGGGAAATGTTGACAAGGTAGATTCATAGCCAGTGGTATTTTTTCTGCCACAACCATTTTCTACTGACAAATAATGATATTGCCTATTTGTGTTGAACGGAGATGAAATGAACATTGTCAGATTTACTTTTTAAAACCCTCTAAGTACTAAAGTGCTGTTTCCTCATGAGTCTTTCTGTTGCATAATTGGTGGCACGAGTTTATCACTGTTTCTCTCCTAACTCAAAGCTATTTCAACTTCTGTATAAATATAATTCTTTCTGCTTAAATATGAGAGAGGAAAAAAAAGTCTTTTAAGGACAGGCTCAGTACTGATCCTTTGGTGTTAAAAATGTAGCAATTATTGGGACTAACAAAAGGATAAACAATATCAGTTGATTAAATGAGTTTCTTTTTTAAGTATGAAATCTGTTTCTATCGAGGGACATCTGAAAGAAATAAATGGCTTTTGAATAGAAGCAAGAAAAATTCTCTCTCATTACATAATTAGGTCAGTGGAGATTTACTCTTTGTTTTGTGTTTCATATGGATTCTGGGGTACTTTGACCGTTTTGGGAAATTTGCCTTGAGCTAATGAAAGCTGAGCACTGAAGAATTGATGCTTTTGAACTGTGGTGTTGGAGAAGACTCTTGAGAGTCCCTTGGACTGCAAGGAGATCCAACCAGTCCATTCTAAAGGAGATCAGTCCTGGGTGTTCATTGGAAGGACTGATGCTAAAGCTGAAACTCCAATACTTTGGCCACCTCATGCGAAGAGTTGACTCATTGGAAAAGATTCTGAGGCTGGGAGGGATTGGGGGCAGGAGGAGAAGGGGATGACAGAGGATGAGATGGATGGATGGCATTACCAATTCGATGGACATGAGTTTGGGTGACCTCCTGGAGTTGGTGATGGACAGGGAGGCCTGGTGTGCTGCAATTCATGGGGTCGCAAAGAGTCAGACATGACTGAGTGACTGAACTGAACTGAACTGAATGGAAATATAGATCTATTTTTTTTAATTTTATTTTTAAACTTTACAATATTGTATTAGTTTTGCCAAATATCGAAATGAATCCGCCACAGGTATACCCGTGTTCCCCATCCTGAACCCTCCACCCTCCTCCCTCCCCTCCCTTCCCTCTGGGTCGTCCCAGTGCACCGGCCCCAAGCATCCAGTACCGTGCATCGAACCTGGACTGGCGACTCGTTTCATACATGATATTATACATGTTTCAATGCTATTTCCCCAAATCTCCCCACCCTCTCCCTCTCCCACAGAGTCCATAAGACTGATCTATACATCGGTGTCTCTTTTGCTGTCTCGTACACAGGGTTATTGTTTCCATCTTTCTAAATTCCATATATATGCATTAGTATACTGTATTGGTGTTTTTCTTTCTGGCTTACTTCACTCTGTATAATAGATCTATTTTATATTGATAATAATTTCCATTATTTTGACATTCTGTTTGGTAATTAGATGAATTATTCTGAGTACATAAACAGTTATGTAATAATATCAATAAAAGGTGAATTTGTTAAACATTCAATTTTACACTTCTGAATTTTCCTCTTCAATACCTGGTGTTGAAATTAAAAGAATTTCAGTATAATTCTGTGTGTGTGTGTGTGTGTGTGTGTTTTAAAAACAAGGGTAGATGTCCATCAGCAGATGAATGGATAAGAAAGCTGTGGTACATATACACAATGGAGTATTACTCAGCCATTAAAAAGAATTCATTTGAATCAGTTCTAATGAGGTGGATGAAACTGGAGCCTATTATACAGAGTGAAGTAAGCCAGAAGGAAAAGCACCAATACAGTATACTAACGCATATATATGGAATTTAGAAAGATGATAACAATAACCCTGTGTACGAGACAGCAAAAGAGACACTGATGTAT